>NC_054471.1:84280915-84587454 GCF_017639515.1 Carcharodon carcharias
CCTGTTGAGTCGATGCCAACTCTCTGTACAGTAATCTAGTCAGTCTCATTCCCCTGCTGTATCCCCATACACTCTGTTATTTCCCTCAATTTCCTATCCAGTCATCTCATGAAACCACTGATTGTATCTGCTTCCACCACCTTTAATGTTCCCCTTGATTATTGTTTCTAAAACCTTACCATAGATATTAAACTGACCAGCCTGTAGCTACCAAGAATGTCCTGACACCCTTTCTTGACTAACAGTGTCACATTTGCTATTTTTCAATCCTCTGGCACCTCCCTCGTATCAAGGGAAGCCTATGGCAAGCCCTTCCTCTATGGCCATTCCCAGGTTGCCTCCCTTCAGCAATCTGGGAGGCAAGCCATCTGGACCAGGTGACTTAACCACTCCAAGCATAGCCAGCCTTTCCCATATATGCTGCTTGTTAATTTTCATACCATTCATTACCTCTGCCATCTCTGCTTCTACCTTTATTTTGCCAGCATCCTCTTTCTTGGTAAATAGCAATACCAAATGTGCCTCTAAGAATTTATTCTTTGTCCCATCCCATCTATTATCACCTACTTATTATTTACATGTTGGTAGAAGTAATCTGGCAATCCACCTGATGACCTTTGAGGGACATTATTGTGTCCAAAATGGCTGCTATGTTTATCTACATTGAAAGCAGTATAGCATTTCCAAAGTCATTCATTGCATATGAAACACTGAGATGTTTCCACGATTGTGATATATAAATAGAAGTTTTTTTAAAACTGTAGCATTCCATGCTTTTAATATATTGTTTTAAGTGCCAAAATCAACTTAAATTCCTGTTGAGTAAGTAATAAATACCAATGTTTGTTTCATGTGATACTAAGAATTGTAATATTTACTGTCTTTTGTACTTTTTATTTTCCTTTACTAGGATCTGAAGTCACCTTTCCCCCTGCTCCCCATGATTGTACAGTCTGCAGTAAAACATTTCAGATTCTTTATAAAAATGAAGAGATCATGGTTAACGACGTGTTACTCCTCAAAGTTAAAATGTTGCTTGATAGCAAGAAGGTAAAAAAGAACTTAACTTCAGATTCTACTTCAATATTTTGGTACAGTTTTAAAATGGTTCATTAACATTGAATAAGGTAGAAGTATTGTAAGCTTGATTTATGATGTCTAACAACAACAACTTGCAAAGTGCCTTTGATGTAGAAAATCATCCCAGGGAGCTTCATGGAAGCCAAAGAAACAGACATGATTTGGGTGACAAAAACCTTGGTCATGAGAGTGGGTTTTAGCTAGGGTGTTAAAGTTTATGGAAGGCATTTCTGAGCAAATAGGCCTAGATGACTGAGACCTTATTCAAGATCTTACAGTCTAATTAATCGAGCATTTACTTGTTCATGGAATGTGAGCATGTTGACAAGGCCGGCATTTGTTGCCCATCCCTAGGTGGTAGGAAACTGCTAGAGACTATGGTCATGGGTAAATAAGTTCTCACTTGGAGAAACCTTGGTTAATAATGGACAACCAGGATGGATTTGTTCAAGGCAAATCATGTCTGGCTTCCTGATTTACTTATTTGATGAACAGAGAAGTTGATGAAAGTAGTGCAGTAGATGTTACATATGTGGACTTTCAAAAGGCATTTGATTAAGACCATATATGAACTTGGGTATACCCTGAGGTGCGCAAATTTCTTTCATTTTTCGATTTGATCCATTTGTTCTGCTATATTGCCTCAATAGATGACCACACCATAAACAATACCTACTTGAAACACATCAGACTTAACTCACTTAGCAGAAGCGGTTTGGCAGTACGACTAATGATGCTGCCAAACACGTAGTAAATCTCTTTGACCATGTACTCTCTGAAAGAGAGGTGTTTGTTCTCACATGTGGCTTCGATTTTGATGTGCCTTTGTCCCACATCGAATGGGAAGAGAGATTTTCTGAGTTCGAACTCTTCTATTCCCAGCTATCCCACCACAACCCAGCATCCAATGAAGATGCTGAGCCCTTGAAAGCATGCCTAACTGATCTAGTGCATGCCTATTGCAGGATATGCAACAATTTGGCTGATTTTCACATACAGCAAAAATATATGGTAGCATTGCGAGACCTCAGGGCTAACCCAAAGATACATAGCTGTAAGCCTGACAAAGGAACTGGAATAGCCAACCTTAATGAGCATGATTACATTGACAAAATGCACATCGTCCTTAATAATGGGTCCAAATTCATATCCATTGGACCCACTGCTAAGCCTGACCGCACAGCCCTGCTCGAAAGCAAGTTACAAACACGCTTGTTGGACTTACGTAAGAGTAACAAGCTGCCTGATGGTGTATGTGAGAGGACTCAACCTCATGGCTCACTGCATCCACATATGTATGGGCTGCCTAAGATACACAAAAGTGATGTCCCTTTACACCCTATCTTATCTATGACTGGTTCTGCACAACATGAATTGGCAAAATAGTTGAGCAAGTTTCTACAACCAATTCTAAGCAGGTTGTCCACATACATGGCGAAGGATCTCTTCACCTTTGCGAAGACCATACAGGACTTGCATATCGATAGCAATATCGTGTCCATGTGCTCATTGCACATTGCTAGCCTATTTACCAATGTACCACTCAAGGAAGCCATAGATACTTGCACCATGTGACTGTATCATGGTGGCCTAGATGCACCCTGTTGTCTGAATCTGTATTCATTGAACTTATGAACTCAGCAACGTGCACAGTTGAGAACATTTTTATGACACCACATATGCCCAAATAGATGATGTTGTCATTGGATCTCCTCCCGCCCCAGTTCTTGTTAACATCTTCATCTGTTTCCACGAGAAATGTGTCATTGATAACATCATACCCTGTGCATACTTTCGATACGTAGATTATATGTTTGGCATGTTTGAGTCTGCAGCTGCATGTAAAAGTTTCCTTACACACCTTAATGGGCTCCATCCTGCACTCAAATCCACCTTTGAAATGGAGCAGTCGAACGAGCTCCCTTTTCTCGATGTGCTAGTTGGGTTCTCTACTGCTGTCTACTGTAAGCCCACCTTCACTGGTCCTTCCTACAGTTCTACATGCTATAAAATTGGCCTTAGCGGCTACCACATAAATATTTGCCATTTGCTCACCATGCAAGCTTGTTGGTGAAATTGGGTGCATCAAAGCTAATTTGCAGGTTGATGGCTGCCCCAATCAGATCATTGCTCTTTGTATATCATGCAGACTCATGAATGGGCCTAAGGCCACCACTTTTGGTCCTGAAAAGTGCCTGGTCTACCTCAGATTACCCTAGCAGGCGAAGGTGTCTCAAAAATTTGAAGAACAACCATTTCATGCTGCTACTGTGCCGTGGCAACACGAGTGGTATTCTCCACTAACAGGTTGCTGCCGTCAAACCAAAAAGACGTGCTGCCTATCACACAAATGAGTAACGTAGTATATGAATTTCAGTGCTAGTGTGATGCCTGTTGTGTGGACTGTATGTCCCAACCACTGGCAGATCGTGTCGAACAGCACATCGGCTATTCCCAACAGGCAAAGTACTAACCATGTTCACCCAGCCTGTGCTTGTAAAACTCAAACATATGTCCAGCATTAGATGTGATTCTGCAATTCGACAACATCCTCTCAACATGTATCCTGTCAGGCCCCTCAGAATCTTATATGTACCAATATGATCACCTCTCATTTTCCTAAACTCCTTCCATTATAAGGTCAGAAGTGGGGATGTTCGCTGATGATTGCACAATGTTCAGCACCATTCGCGACTTCTCAGATACTGAAGCAGTCCATGTCGAAATGCAGCAAGAACTGGACAATATCCAAGCTTGGGCTGGCAAGTGGCAAATAACATTCATGCCACACAAGTGCCAGGCAATGACCATCTGTATCAAGAGAGAATGTAACCATCGTCCCTTGACAGTCTGTGGCATCATCATTGCTGAATCCGCCACTATCAGCACCCTGGGGGTTACCATTGACCAGAAACTGAGCTGGACTAACCATATAAATATTGTGGTTGCAAGTACAGGTCAGGGGCTAGGAATCCTGCAGCAAGTAACTCGCCTCCTGACTCCCCAAAGCCCGTGCACCATCTACAAGACACAAGTCAGGAGTGTGATGGAATACTCTACGCTTGCCACACTCAAGAAGCTTGACACCATCCAGGACAAAGCAGCCTGCTTGATTGGCACCTCATCCACAAACATCTACTCCCTCCACCACCAATGCACAGTGGCAGCAGTGTGTACCATCTATAAGAGGTACTGCAGGAACTCACCAAGACTCCTAGACAGCATCTTCCAAACCCATGACCACTACCATCTAGAAGGGCAAGGGCAGTAAACAGATGGGAACAGCACCTGAAAGTTCCCCTCCAAACCACTCACCATCCTGACTTGGAAATATATCACCGTTCCTTCACTGTCGCCTGGTCAAAATCCTGGAACTTCCTCCTTAACAGCACTGTGGTTGTACATGGACTGCAGCAGTTTAAGAAGGCAGCTCACCACCACTTTCTCAAGGGCAATTAGGGATGGGCAATAAATGCTGGCCTAGACAGCGATACCCACATCCCATGAATGAATTTTTAAAAAAAGTTTTGCTCATAAGACAATCTCTTCATCCCAGGAATCAGCCTGGTGAACCTTCTCGGAACAGCTTCCAATGCAAGTATTTCCTTCCTTAGGTAAAGAGACCAAAACTGTATATAGTACTCCCAAGTGCAGTCTCACCAATGGTCTGTACAGTTGTAGCAAGATTTCCCTACTTTTAAATTCCATTCCGCTTGCAGTAAAGGCCAGCATTCCATTTGCTTTCCTAATTACTTGCTGTACCTGCATGCTAACTTTTAGTTATTCATGTACATGGACATCCAGATCCCTCAGTCCTGCCTTCTGTCTTCATTTAAATAATATGCTGCTCTTTTGTTCTTCATGCCAAAGTGGATAACCTCACTTTTTACCACATTATACTCCATCTGCAATTTTTTTGCCCACTTAACTGATCTGTATTTCTTTGCAGACTGTTTGTATTCACCTCACAACTTGCTTTCCTACCTATCTTTGTATCATCGGCAAATTTGGCTACAATAGTCATTAATGTAGATTGTAAATAATTGAAACCCCAGCACTAATTCCTGCAGCATTCGCATAATTTTAGTTGGCCAACCTGGAACTGACTCTGTTTCCCATTAATTAGCCAATCCTCTATCCATGCTAATGTGTCACCCGCAACATCACGAGCTCTTACCTTGTGCAGTAACCTTTTACGTGACACCTTATCAAGTGTCTTTTGGAAATCCAAATACACTACACCTACTGGTTCCCCTTTATTCATGCTGCTTGTTAAACCCAAAAAAACTAAAAACTATTTCCCTTTCAGAAAACCATGTTGTCTCTGCCTAATTTTATTAAGATTTTCTAAAGGTCTTGATACTGAATCCTTGGAATAATGGACTCTAGCATTTTCCCAATGACAGATGTTAGACTAACTGGCCTACAACTTCATGCTTTCTGTCTCCCTCCTTGAATAGTGGTGTTTCCTTTGTGGTTTTCCAATCTACTGAGACCTTTCCAGAATCTGAGGAATTTTGGAAAATTGCAGCCAGTGCATCCTTATCTCTGTAGCCTCTTCCTTTCAGACTCTAGGATGCAGGCCATCAGGCCCAGGGGACTTGTCAGCCTTTAGTCTCATTAGCTTTCCTAGTACCTTTTCTCTAGTGATCATGATTGTTTTAAATTCCTCCTTCCCTTTTGCCCCCCTGCTTTTCTACTATTCTTGGGATGCTCTTATACTGGTAAGACTGAGGCAAAATATTTTTCTCTGCCTTTGTTTCTCATTATTAATTTCCCTCTAAGGGACCAACGCTCAGTTTTGTTATTCTTTTCCTTTTTATACACTCGTAGAAACTTGTATTGTTTTTATATCGCTTGCTAGTTTTCTTTCATACTCTAATTTCTCTCTTTTTTTTAACCATCCTTTGCTGGTTTCTAAAATTTCCTAAGTCTTCTAGCTTACCACTAATCTTCACACCATTATACATTTTTGCTTTCAATTTGATACCATCCTTAAATTCCTTAGCCATGGATAGTGCATCCTTCTCGTAGAGTCTTTCTTTCTCAATTAAATATATCTCTGTTGAAAGTTATCAACTATCTCCTAAATGTTAGTCACTGCTTCTGTACTGTCTTACCCTTTGACCTATTTTCCCCATTTCATTTAGCCACCTCTGTCTTCATGCCCTTTTAATTGTCTTTATTTAAGTTTAAGGCACTAGTTTCAGTCGAAGATTTCTCACACTCAAGCTGAATGTAAAATTTTATCATGTTATGGTCACTCGTACCTGGAGGATCCTTTACTGTGAGGTCATTAATTAATCCTGTCTTATTATACATCACTAGATCTGAAATAGCCTGTTCCCTGGTTGGTTCCAGAACATATTGTTCTAAGAAACTGTCCAAAACACACTCTATGAACTCATCCTCCAAGCTATCTTTGCCAATTTAATTTGTCCAATCTATATGAAAATTCAAATCTCCCACAATTATTGCAGCAGATTCCTTACAAGCCATCATTATTTCTTGATTTACACTTCATTCTACAATGTGGCTTCTGTTGGGGGCCAATAAACCACCCCACCAGTGACTTCCTTCCTTTGCTCTTTCTTATCTCCACCCAAACTGTACATTTTGAACCAAGGTCATTTCTCACTATTGTGCTGATTTCATCCTTTACTAACCCAGCTGCCCCACCACCTGCACCTTTCTTCCTGTCCTTATGTCAAATACCCTTGAATATTCAGTTTCCAGCCTTGGTTACCACGCAGCCATGTCTCTGTAATGGCTTTTATCAGACTAATTTATTTCTGTTTGTGCTATCAATTCATCTATCTTGATACAAATGCATGCATTCAGATATAGGGCCTTTCATGCTGACTTTTTAACATTTTTCCCTATTCTGATCTTATTTGCTGGTCTACTTTTATGTTTGTATGCCATGTCTCTTCCTGCCACACTATACTATACTATTACCTTGTCCTTTCTCTTTTGCTATCGAGCGGCACTTACTCAGAAAGAACCTGCTCGCTGATGCTCAGTTTGGGTTCTGACAGGGCCACTCAGCTTCTGACCTCATTACAGCTTTAGTTCCAACATGGACAAAAGAGCTGAACTCGAGGTGAGGTGAGAGTGACTGCCATTGACATCAAGGCAGCATTTGACCGTGTGTGACATCCAGGAACCCTAGCAATACTGTGATCAATGGAATCAGAGGGAAACTCTACACTGGTTGGAGTCATACTTAGCATAAAGGAGGGTGGTTGTAGTTAAAGGTAAAAGCCAAATACTGCGGATGCCGGAAATTTGAAATAAAAACAAAATGCTGGAAAAATTCAGCAGGTCTGGCAACATCTGTGGAAAGAGAAAAAGAGTTAACATTTCGAGTCTGTATGACTCTTCAGTTAAAGAGAAGTAGAAATATGATGGATTTTATACTGTTTAAAAGGGCTGGAGCAGGTGGAACGAGATAGAAGGTCAGGGATAGGTGCCAGCTAGGGAGACACTGACAAAGATGTCATGGACACAGACAAAGGGAGTGTTAATGGTAGTAGTGAAGACTAAAGAAGGTGCTGATAGTGGCATAAATGTAAAATAGCAGAAGGTGTTAATAGCAGAACAAGGGTCAGCACTCTGTGAAAGCAGAACATAAAAACAAGAGATAGATGGCCCTGTGGGAATGGGGGGTTTTGAGGAAAAAGGATAAAAAATGAACAAACAACTAAAAGAATAAAATAAAATTTTAAATAAATAAATAATTTGCTTTTAACGATGGGAGCGAGTTCATGGTGTGAAAATTGTTAAATTCAGTGTTAAGCCCGGAAGCCTGTAAGATCCCTAATCAGAAGAATAGGTGCTGTTCCTCTGGTTTGCATTGGGCTTCACTGGAACATTGCAGCAGGCCAAGGACAGACATGTGGATGGTGTGTTAAAATGGCAAGCAACGGGAATGTCTGGGTCATGCTTGCGAACTGAGCGAAGGTGTTCCTCAAAGCAGTGACCCAGCCTGCGTTTAGTCTCCCCAGTGTCGAGGAGACCATATTGGGAGCAATGAATACAGAGGAACAAATTGAAGGAGGTGCAAGTGAAGCGCTGCTTCACCTGAAAGGAGTATTTGGGGCTTTGAATGGTGAGGAGGGAGGAAGTAAAGGGGCAGGTGTTGCACCTTCTGCGATTGCATGGGAAGGTGCCATGGGAAGGGGATGAGGAGTTGGGGTGATGGAGGAGTGGACCAGGGTGTTCCGGAGGGAATGGTCCCTATGGAATGTTGCCAGGGGGAGGGGGGGGGGGGGTCGCTGAGGGGGAGATGTGTTTGGTGGCTGCATCATGCTGGAGTTGGCAGAAATGGTGGAAGATGATCCTTTGAATGCGGAGGCTAGTGGGGTGAGAAGTGAGGACAAGGGGGACCCTATCATGGGAAGGAGGGGAAGGAGTGAACGCAGAGGCACGGGAGTTGTGGGCTCTGCCAACCACCATTGGGGGTGGAGGTGGGGGGACCCTGGTTAACGAAAAAGGAGGACATATCAGCAGCTCGTTTTGGAAAGTGGCATCATCGGAACAGATGAAATGGAAGCAAAGAAACTGAGCGAATGGGATGGAGTCCTTAGAGGAAGCAGGATGTGAAAAGCTGCAGTCAAGGCAGCTGTGGGACTCAGTGGGCTTTTAATGAATAATGGTGGATAGTCTATCACCAGAAATGGAGACGGAGAGGTCAAGGAAGGGAAGGGAAGTGTCAAAGGTGGCCCATGTGAAGGTGAGAGAGGGGTGAAAATTGGAAACGAATTTGATAAATTTTTCTAGGTCCAGACGAGAGCATGAAGTGGCATTGATACAGTCATCAATATAGCGAAAGAAGTGTTGTAGGAGGGGGCCTGAGTAGGACTGGAACAAGGAATGTTCCACATACCCCACAAAAAGACAGGCATAACTGGGCCCATGCAGGTACCCATAGCCACATCTTTTATTTGGAGGAAGTGAGACAAATTAAAGGAGAAATTGTTCAATGAGTGAACAAGTTCAGCCAGGCGGAGGAGGGTGGTGGTGGATGGGGATTGTTTGGGCCTCTGTTCAAGGAAGAAGTGGAGACCCTTCAGACCATCCTGGTGGGGAATGGAGGTGTAAAGGGATTGGACACCCATGGTGAAGAGGAGGCGGTTGGGGCCAAGGAGCTGGAAATTGTTGATATGATGTAGGGCATCAGAAGAGTCCCGAATATAGGCGGAAAGAGAATGGAGTCAAGATAAGAAGAAATGAGTTCCTTGGGGCAGGAGCAGGCTGACGCGATCTGTCTACCGGGACAGACCTGTTTGTGGACTTTGGGAAGGAGGTAGAAGCAGGCTGTGTGAGTTTGAGGGACAATGAGGTTGGAAACTGTGGAGGGAAGATCTCTAGAGGAGATGAGGCCAGTGGCAGTCCTGGAAGCAATGGCTTAATGTTCGGTGGTGAGGTCATGGTCTGGGGCAGTTAGGAAGAAGTGTCTGAGAGTTGGTGCTCAGCCTCTGCAAGTTAGAGGTCTGTACACCAGACATCAGGAGCACCGCCCTTGTCAACAGGTTTGACAACAAAGTCAGATTTTGACCTGAGGGAACAGAGTGCAGCAAGTTCAGAAGGACACAGGGTGCAGTGGGTGAGAGGAGCAGAGAAATTAAGGCAGCCAATGTCACGCCGATAGTTCTCAATGAAAAGATCAAGAGCAGGTAAGCAGCCAGAGAGAGGGGTCCAGATACAGGGAGAATATTGAAGCTGAGTGAAAGGATTTGTTGAACAGTGGTGGTGGGGGGGGCTTCCTGCCCAAAGAAGTGAGCACGGAGACAAAGGCAGCAGAAGAGGAGTTCAGCATCGTGCCGAGCCCAAAATTCATTAAGGTGAGGGCGTAAGAGGATCAAACTGAGTCCTTTGCTGAGTACAGAACCTTAAGCATCAGAGAGGGGAAGGTCAGAGGGTATGATGAATACATGGCAAGGGCTGGGATTAGAAGACGGCCTGGGGTGGAGGGTCCCGGATGGGTGTTGGTATCAGCAGGTTGTTGGAGCTTGCGTTCCCTGACACCTGAGAGGAAGAGAAAAAGTTTCTTGTTAAGGCATCGGATGAGATGAAGAATAAAATGAAACTGGTACAAGGACAGCTTTCAGATATGGTGAGTCAGTCACTCTACCTCTCTCTGTGCGCTCATATGGTGGCACATGGCACTGAGTATGGATCTCAGGGTGTCGAAAGAATGGCATTCCGAGGAATGTTTTATGTCCCGGAGATGCCTGTAATCCTGGGTGGATTTGAAACATGAAGGATGGAATTTCAGTTGGAATCCGCCTGGGGTAAGTCAGAGATGGAGACAGTCGCTGAGGAAGGAAATATGGCTGTGAAAGCCAGTTTTGGTAAACAATTTATCAAACACCAGGAGGGACATGGAAAGCAATGAAGGTTAACGGTGAAAGAGATAAATGGAAATCATGTCAAAGAGAAGAGCAGTACTTCTTCAAGGTAAGCATTCCTGGAAGAGAAGTGGCAGTGAATTAAACACTAACATAAAAGCAAGAATGGCTGTGGTTGTTGGAGGTCAATCATCTCAGTTCCAGGACATCATTGCAGGAGTTCCTCAGGGTAGTGTCCTAGGCCCAACCATCTTCAGCTGCTTCATCAGTGACCTTCCTTCCATCATAAGATCAGAAGTGAGGATGTTCGCTGATGATTGCACAATCATCATGAAGGACAAGAGCAGCAGGCACATGGGAACACCACCACCTGCAAGTTTCCCTGCAAGCCACACACCATCCTGACTTGGCACTATATCACTGTTCCTTCACTGTCACTGGGTCAAAATCCTGGAACTCCGTCCCAAATAGCACCTACACTACATGGATTGCAGTGGTTCAAGAAGACTGCTCACCACCAGTTTCTCAAGAACAATTAGGAATGGGCAATAAAAATGCTGGCCTAGCCAATGATACCCACATCCTGTGAAAGAATGGGAGATGCATTGATATGGTTAACTGTGTCGTAGGCTGAAGTGAAGTCAAGAACAAGGAGAGGCAATGCACTACAGTCATAGTTACCAAGCATGTCATTTGTACTTTTGGCAAGAAACATGGCAGTGCCACAGTAAAGATTTGGAGAGACTGATTCATGGAGTTACGTGAATGAATGATATGGATTTGGAAAAGGAAGTGAAGTTGGGATGGAGTGATAGTTTGCAAGGACAAGGGTTGATGATGTGTCTGTTAGGAGTGGGTAATATTGGAGGTTCTTAAAGGAAGGAAAACAATAACTGTGGAGAGTAACCTATAATGTCAGGTAGCAAAAGCACCAGGAGGGGAAGTTAGTGGTCAACAGTTTAATGGGAATAAGGACAAGAGAGCATGCAGGAGATGAATTTCTAGAAAAAGATGAACATGTAATACAATATGAGACAAAGACACAAATTCAGGGCTTGGGTAAAGGGGCACCTTGGTAGACAGGGCAGTGAGCAAGTGCAGCAAAGTGAGCAGAATCAATACAATGGACAGTTCCAAATTTAGTGACAAAGATGCCCATGAACGTTTCGTGGGAGATGAGGATGGAGTGAGCACGGCAATATATTTAACGAGTGATTGGCACGGGGGAAAAGAAACTGGGGCTTGTCTTTGTAGGGTTTGCCAGATTAAAATAAGTCCCAATTATGCTGGATGTGGTCCAGTCAGATCTACCGATGAATGGCTAAACCTGTTAGGTGCCTGATAAATTGAAGTCTGCACTTCCTGAACTTGAGAGTGAACGGGGAACAACCAGAGTGGATGAAAGTGAGGCTTTTGCTGGAGGTAGATGGATAGCTGCTGAAGTATTGTGGCACATGATGGGTCAAAGTCTACTCCGTTGGAAGCTTGAAAATACAATTTTGAGTAACTTGAGGAAGAGTCTATTCCGGGGTGGATGCAGAAAGAAGACTGGTTGAAGGGGCATATGAAAATGTAGTTGGCAATGGTGTTGTCTGTGATTGAGATGATAGGATTGGAGATATCGCATGGTGCAGCAAGATCAAACTGGGGTGACTGAATATGGGGCAGAATTTAAATAGAGAAAGAAGTTCCAGGAGGGCAGTGAAATTAGAGTAGGAAGGGCAAGATGAGCTAAAATGGAAATTGAAATGACCAAGAATGAAAAATCACATATTGCTGAAGACAAAAGGAGGGGGGATATCACAGTCAGAAGTTTTGGACCGGCGTCAGTTGGCTATAGGGAATGAGCATTTAGAGAGAGAAGTGAGAGTTAAAACAAGATGTGGTGTTCAAAAGAGGAAAAGCTACTGGTAAGGGTAAGCACAGGCCAAAATGTGATTTGGTAATAAGAACCACACTGTCAGTGGCAAATATAGCCCAGTGCGGAGACTTCAGTAAGTGCGAAGTGTTAGTGCGGTGAACTAAGTTTAAGTAAAACCCATGATCTCTCTGCAGCTGCCAGTAATAAGGTTGCAGATGGCATTTAATCTGACTTCATTAACTTCCACATATGCTCAGAATTTCACAGCCCTAGATAAGTGTGAACATGCAGTTTGGGGAAAATCATTAAGCTAAAAGCAAAATATTGTGGCTCTGAAAAAGTCATACAGACTCTACATGTTAACTCCATTTCTGTCTCCGCAGATGCTGCCAGACCTCCTGAGTTTTTCCAGCATTTTCTGTTTTTATATGGGGAAAATCATTCATTGATTATGCTGTATTTGCCACTTTTATTCTGTTAGCAGTATGTTTAATATTACAATAATTAGTTTAATTTTTTTTCTAAAATATATAATAAGGCACAATTTGTGTCTATTAAAACTTTGAGCTACAAAATTGAACAATTTTAATATCTGTCATGTTAGAACTGGTTTGAAGTAAAAATTGTAAATTGGTTGAGGAAGTAAAAATAATAGGCAACTTCAATTTTATTGTCAGATTGAAGAGTCCCTGAATGAGATGGATTTCCAGTTGTCTTTAGACCTCAATTTCACTGACAAAGATTTTGCGTGAGTATTCATCAAAAGGTTAGGATTATTTTGTTTTATTATTTTGTAATAATGATACCAAGTCATGTGGAAATTTTAGTTTGCAGCCAACCTTTGTGGTGATTATAAATACATTTTCATTTTATTTTTGGAATCTAGATGACAATGGCAAGGTCTCATTTCTTACCCATCCCAGGTTTCTCTGACTAGGTGATGGTATGCTTTCTCCACTAGCTGTGATGTTGAGAATTAGTGGGTGTTGAGAATTCACGTCTTCTGCCAATATCTACTCCATGTTTAATGGTGTGGGTTTGTCCCTCAAGCAATTTGATTGCCTTCTTATGTACCAAGCCAACTTATGTACAAAAAAGGCTAACTTTTGCTTGTGTACAAAGTAAAGAATCCACACTATGTCACATATGGGAGGGTTATAACTTGACCCAGAAAGATAAATTCAGTCTATCTGTCCTTCCAACAGTGCATGGTTATTTCTTCCTCGAAGCCTCTCAGATGCCTTTATCCTATCACAGATTTCCTTTTACTTTTCTCTTTTTGGAGCCTTCTTGCTCTTTAGTTAACTGGCTTCTCACCTCTAGTTTTGAGTAAATCAACGTGCATGGCCATACATTAGGACCACCCGCTTACTGTTTACATGTCAGTGGAAGATTTTTGGGTTCCTTTTTAGGTTAACTGCCTTTCTATTGTTATATTCTCTCTTTGCCAATCTTATGTTCCTCTTTAACTTTTCTCTCAACTTAATTGTATTTGGCCTAGTTCTCGCTTGAAGAATTCACCTACCATGCATGATACACCCTGTTTTTACATTTCATCATATTCTCTATCTCCCTCGTTATCCAAGAAACCCTAGCTTTCTAGCTTGTTGGAATGTATCTAGCCTGTACCTGAAATATCTCTTCCTTAAGGATCACCTAGAGTCACGGTGAATGGGGACTGGTTTTGGGCACTACTTGAGAAAGAAGGAGGTATTGAACTATACATTCATAGCTTCCATATACCACCAGGTATAAGTACCTCAGCTTCTCCACTGCGAGCCATATTCCTAAACTTCTCTCTCTTCTGTCCTCACCTCCAACAACAAATGTGATCAGCTGATGCATTTCCTGGTCTCCAAGATTAAAATCATCCAAACAGCTGTCATTTCACAACCGTCCTGTAACTCACCACTGGCTGAGCTTCGTCTAGTCTTCCCTGCCCACCCCTCCCCCCGGCCCATTATTTCCCCCCAACAGTATCTTTCCCGAATTTTTCTCCTGTCACCCCTAATGCCCTATCTTAGTTTTTCTTGTCCTGCTCTCTTGACCATCTTCCCAATAAACAATTGACCACCCAACTTCCCTTCCTGGCTCCAATGTTAGCTGAGATTATGATTCTCTCTCCTCGAGTTCTTCCCCTCTTTCCTTTAAATCTGTTGTCATCGCCCCTCTCAGAAAAAAACAAACCTATGCCTCCTCTGTCCTTGCAAGCTATCACTCCACCCCCAACTTCCCTCACTTCACTAAAGCCATTGAGTTTGTGTGGCCTCCCAAATTTGTGCCTATCTTTCCCAGAATTCCATGTTTGAATCTCTCCAGTCAGGTTTTTGCCCTGCCACAATATCGGAGCAGCTTTTTTTAAAGTCACAAATGGCATTTGTTATGACCAGGTGAGGAGGGGCAACCTGGCTCCCCTCTATTCAACTTCCTCAGTTCGTTGAAACAAAGGTTTGTTTCTTTATCATGAGGATATGCCTTTTCCAAATCAGAATGTATTTAATTATTTACGCTGTGAGCAATAAGGAGCCAATCAAACAATGTTTTCTTGAGTCAAAGAGCAAATTTATTACCCACTAAACCTAAGAAAAATAATAAAAACACGACATCAAGCATTCGGCTCTCATGTAGTCATTTGGACACACACACCACACCACACGCACGCGTGCACACGCACGTATCAGAAATAAGGGGAGTTAGAGCCTAATTTTAAAAAGTAGAAGTTTTGATTGTCCTTGAGGCATAGATTGTAAATGCTGTGGCTGATTTAGGTTAGCTGATTTCTTGGATGTGGCCAAATGTAAAAGATGTTGCAATTATTATGAGACCTCAGTTCACTGGTAGGTTTATGGTAATGCTGGCTTCTCAAACTGGGCAACAGGCTTATTCCAAAAGAGAGAGAAGAAGAGAGAGCAGCCTTTAGCCTGTTTCTTCTGCTGAAGACTTTCTTGACACCACCTGCGCCACTTGCAATCTCTCTCTAGTGACTGGGCAGGCTTGCCTTGAAATACTTCACTCATTGTGTATTTCCAAGAGGAAACGTCTGTCTGTGGCAGCCATTGTTTCAATAACCAGCGCTTTGCATTTTTAATATAACTGTCCTTAGACAGTTATGTGGTTTGATGGGTGTCTGGATTATAGGAAATGTTTCTCTCTTCACACTCCCCTAAGGGTGATTTGTTTGCTTGTCACCTTCAGCTGGGAATATGGCCTTGCATTTTTAAGCAGTTTGCTCAAATTGCAAAATTTCGAGTCAGTTCAGTTGAAAATTTGTACTTACAAAAATAAAGGGCCATAGCCTCATGACACATCCAGTGTGACTGTGACAAAGGTAAACTACTGTTCCTCATCTTTCTCAATCTCTCTGTAACCTTTGGCATAGTTGATCACACCATCCTCCTTCAACACCTCTCCACATTCATCCAGTTGGATGGGACTGCACTCACCCAGCCCCATACTTATCTAATACAAAACCTAAAAACTGCAGATGCTGTAAATTTGAAATAAAAACAGAAAATGCTTGAAATATGTGAAGGCCTGGTAGGACCTGTGGAAAGGGGGAAGGACGATGTGGCCATTTTCCTGACTTGTTTTTATGAAAGTCATTGACCTGAAATGTTAACTGTTCCTCTCTTCACAGGTGCTTCCAGACATCCAATCTTATCTATATAATCATAGCCAGAAATTCACCACCAGTGGCTTCTCTTGTTCCTGCACACTTGCCTTTGGTGCCCCCCCTAAGGATTCATCCTGGGCCCCTTCTTCTCATCTACATGCTGCCCCTGGCGCAGCATTATTCAAAAGCACATTAGTTTCCACTGTACACTGATCGACACCCAGCTCTTCCTCACCTCCACCCCTCTCAACCCCTCCACTATTTCTAAATTGTCAGATTCCTTGTTTGATATCCAATACTGGGTGACCATAAATTTCCTCCAATTAAATATTGGGAAGACTGTGTGATGTCCAGAAGACATGAAAGAGATCATAAACTGTTTCATTCAAACCTTACCTTTTTGCTTATTTAATAGTGGACTTTGCTGAACCAAATGATGGCTGCTATAGGCCACATGATTCACAAGTTAGCCACTGTTTATGGAAATTTCCAACAGCAGTTACAGGACAAAAGCTCAACCCTCAGCCCTGTAGAATCTCTCACCTCTCATTATGAGGACACATTTCAATCGACGAAACCAGGGACCAACAGGCAACTTGTCTCCCCAGCCTGGACTACAACAAAGGGAGACCATCAAAACTTGTTGTACCTGCAGAGATGTTAAAAGCCAACATCTATCTCCTAAGGTAAACAATGGACTTTGACCAGAGGCATAGAAACTGCTTGTTAGCCTACAACTGACTTATTAATGGGCGACATCACATGACTCAAGCTTCAGGTCTTTGGGAAGTTTTAATTTTACATTTCTAGACTCGCAACTCAGTCTGCTGCTTAAACTTCAGCCTGCAAACATCAGAACAAGACTCCAGGCTGGCCAACAGCCTGCATCAAGTCTAAGCCCTCAGAACCCCCTTTTTCTGGAAGAATCCTGCTGAGCAGACCAAGTGTCTGAATACCAGCCGCATTTCGTGGTGTCACCATAAACTTTAAAATAATTCTGAAAACACCTGCTTCAGCCTGAACTGCGGCTCCTCCGTGAAAGAACCCCCACTGGACTCTGACTTTCTGGACTCTGGCAATCACTGATATCTATACCTGTGGTGCTTTTTCTTTGAAGTTATTCATAGTTGTAAAAACTTCTCTTTCCTATCTTCTTATTATGTGCTCGTGTGTGTGTGTGTATGAAATTGCGACCCTTCCCCGGGTTTGAATATGTGAATTGACTATACTTCTAATTTAATTTCTATTTCAAAAATTAGAACGCCTCTGCTTATGGACAGACAGCAAAAATAAAAGAGTTCAGTTTGGCCTCTCTCTCCCGTCCATAACAACTGAAGCCATTGTCTTCAATCCCTAACACAAACACCACTTCCTCTCCACCAACTCCAGCCCTCTCCCTGGAAACTGTCTTGAGTCTGAACCAGACTGTTTGCAACCTTAGTCTCGGGATCAAATAAGGCACTAACTTTTCCACTACACATCTGTGCCTTTGCTAAGACCACTGATTTCCACCTCTGAAAGATTATCCTGTCTTGGCTCTTCTGCTGCTGAAACCCTCATCCATTCTTTGATTACCTCCAAGCTTGATTGGTCTCCTCCATTCTACCCTCAGTAAATTTGAGGTCACCCAAAACTCAGCATGTGTCCTAACTCGCATCAAATCCCCTTCACCCATGCTTACTGATCTACACAGGCCACCAGTTAAGCAGCACCTTGATTTTAAAATTCTTATCCTTGTTTTCAAATCCCTCCATGACCTTGCTCCTCCCTATTTCTGTAATCTGCTCCAGTCCTACAATCATCTGAGACATCTGCTCCAATTCTGCCCTTTTGAACATCCCTGATTTTAATTGCTCAGCGCTTGTTGGCTGTGCCTTTAGTTACCTAGACCCAAAACTCTGGACATCCCTCCCTAAACCCCTCTACTTTGCTTTCCTTCTTTAAGACATTCATTAAAATCTACCTCTTTGACTATGTTTTTGGTCATCTGCCCCATTATCTCTTTATGTGGCTCAGTGTCATATTTTGCTTTCTCATTCATCTGAAATACTTTGACCTTTTTTTAAAAGCACTATATAAATACAAAGTTGTCATAATGGAAAGGAGATGGCTGGGGCTGGAAAACTGGAAATGGTAGAGGCCATCAGAAGAGCCACAGATGTAGGTGGATAGGAAGTGGACAGGGGGAAAATAGTGTCATGGTAAGACAAAGTAAGTTTGCGGTAAGATCAAGCTTGTGAGCCTTAGGGAGGGGGTTAGATAAACCGTTGGAGAGCTGTGAGGTTGGAGGCCATGGAAGGGCAAGATCTCTTGACATGAGGTCAGTAATACATTGGTGAATGATGACATTGTTCAGTTGTGAGATCCGTATCGAGAGGTGGGGGCAGGAGGTGTTATCTGAGAGTTGCTGTTCAACTTGGCAAGGTAGATTTGCTTCTACTGTACAGCAACAATTGCTTTGATGATAAAAGCAAAATGCTGTTGATTCTGGAAGTCTAAAACAGGTCATTTACAGCCTTGGTTTAAACATGGACATAAGAGCTGAACTCCAGAGATGAGGTGAGAGTGACTACCTTCAACATCAAGGCAGCATTTGACCGAGTATGGCATCAAGGTGCCCAAGCAAACTGAAGTCAATGAGAATTAGGGGAAACTCTTTGCTGGTTTGAGGCATACCTAGCACAAAGGAAGATGGTTATGGTTGTTAGAGGTCAATCATCTCAGCTCCAAGACATCACTGCAGGAGTTCCTCAGGGTAGTGTCCTCGGCCCAATCATCTTCAGCTGCTTCATCAATGACCTTCCTTCCATCCTCAGGCCAGAAGTGGGGAAGTTCACTGTTCACGACTCCTCAGATACTGAAGTAGTCCATGTTCAAATGCAGCAAGACTTGGACGATATCCAGGCTTGGGCTGACAAATGGTAAGTAACATTAGCGCCACACAAGTGCCAGGCAGTGACTATCTCCATCAAGAGAGAATCTAACCATTGCCCCTTGACATTCAATGGCATTAGCATCGCTGAATCCCCAACTATCAACATCTTGTGGGTTACCATTGACCAGAAACTGAACTGGACTAGCCATATAAATGCTGTGGCTACAAGAGCAGGTCTGAGGCTAGGAATCCTGTGGTAACTCACCTCCTGACTCCTCAAAGCCTGTCACCATTTACGAAGCACGAGTCAGGAGTATGATGAAATACTCCCCACTTGCCTGGATGAGTGCAGCTCCCACAACACTCAAGAAGCTTGACATGGTCCAGGACAAAGCAGCCCACGTGATTAGCACCCCATCCACAAGCATTCACTTCCTCCATCACCAATGTACAGTAGCAGCAGTGTGTACCATACAAGATGCACCCAGGCTCATTAGAGAGCACCTTCCAAACCACGACCACTACCATCTAGAAGGGACAAGGGCAGCAGGTAGATGGGAGCACCACCACCTGGAAGTTCCCCTCCAAGGCACTCACCATCCTCACTTGGAAATATATTGCTGTTCCTTCAGTGTTGCTGGGTCAAAATCCTGGGACTCCCTTCCTAACCTATATCACATGGATTGCAGCAGTTCAAAAAGACAGCTTACCACCACCTTCTCAAGGGCAACTAGGGATCGGCAATAAATGCTGGCCCAGCTAGCAAAGCCCACATCCCATTAATGAATTTTTAAGTAAAAAAATCATACGAGGCTCGAATTATTAAGTCTGTTTCTCTTTGCACGGATGCTGCAGACCTGCTGAGTTTTTCCAACATTTTCTGATTTTTACTGCTTTGATGATGCCTGGATTGGAGTTGAGAGAACAGAACACTGCATATCAATGGGAACCAGTTCAGGGAAGTTATGAAGAAACTGACATCATCCTGGCAATTCTCACGATAAAGGTGGAGCAGAGGCACCCAGATGAATTGAACTAAAAGACCAGAGAACAGTCTAGATAGGGGAAGCCTTTTGGTCATCATAATAGTTATAGAAACCAAAACAATGAACGAGAGCTCAGTATCATGGCAAGCTCAGAATTTGATGAGTTGACGAATGATAATAGATCATTTGAGGTCAGAGATGAGATGGTCAGAGGATATAATACAGCAAGGGATGAGTTTGGAAGAAGGACAAGATCAAAAGAAAGTGAAAAGGCAGAAGAATAAGATTGAAAGCTGGAGGTTGTTGAAGTTTACAATTCCTGCCATCTGAAAAGAAGAATGCATTGGATGAAATGAAGAAAGAAATGAAGAGGAGAAACAGAACTCTGCAATAAAGTGAACTGATGTAATTGAAGGCTATATAGAATCTTGGGCATAGAAAGAGACCATTTGACCTAACTGATCTGTGCCAGCGTTTGTTCCACACAAGCCTAGAGATATAGATCAAGGAAGTGCATGTGATGGAGAGTGGTTTTGATGCACCATCAAGGGCAATGGTTAGAGAAACATTGAATGTCACTGAGATTACAGTGACCATGGGTGGACCTGAAACTGGAAGGGTGAAATTATGTTCAATTCCTTGCAAAATGAGTCAAACTTGCAGTTGGATGCGTGTGCGTATATTTCATGGCTGAAAAACATACTGTGGGAAGTGATCACACAAATTAACACGGTCCTCTGCGCACAGCACAATCCCTGTTTGCTGGTTTAAAAAAAACCTGCATTTTCTACTGTTGTGAAATGTTATCACATTTTTAGGACACAGGTTTCACCTGCCACAAAGATGTTCCCCTGTCCCCAGCTGACTTTTCTGTATCACGGTGATTTGCATTTTTAGTCTGGCTGTATGGCTAACACCAAGAAGTTCACCAAAGCAGTGAACAGAGTTTTTACCCCTTTGATTTTGAGGCGTGGCACAGTAGAGTACGGCTGGTGCACTTTTTGTCAACTGAAACACTTCAAAATCTTTCTGCATTTTTTTAGTACCTTATGCAATCAATTGTTTGACTAGGCTTCCTGGCCCTCTCAATTTTAAGTGGTCCCCTCCAGTACCTGTCTCTTGCACCAATTGAGGAAAATGCAGGTGCTCCCAGTGTGTAATTAAAGAAGTATGTTAGGAGGATGAGGGAGTTTCATTAATGAACTGTGAGAGAATCTGAAAGAATAGATAGTTATGTGATGAAAGATTTCAGATTGGTGCCTGAAAGAGAAGGGAGCAGGGGGATCGTACAGGCCTAGGTTATGGAGTACCACAGAGAGCTAGAAGTGGCAGCAAGGCTGGAGGAGAAGTTGATATGGTTGTAGATGCTCAACAGAGTAGCAAAATCTGCTATTTGGAGCTACTGCTGGAAGTGATTAAGTTTATCATTAACCTTGAAAGGAAAAGAAAAGCTGTGTTGCTTAGCAATGTAGAAGAGGAGGCACATAATGTCAGGATGATTGTCCATATCTGAGGTGCTTAATTGATATTTTACTTATTTTTAACTAATTAGTGATTACAGGAAATGAAGTCATGTGCGCATAAAAATATTTGATTTGATTTTGTTGATAATTTTTTTTCCTGTGTGTAATTTTCCTCATTTGTGACTTTCCATACCTGTTTTCATTTGCTAACTTAAGCGGTGAGCCAATTAGGTACATGGTGACATTTTGGAAGTCTGATTGATTGATAAACACTTAAATGTATGAAACTTTGAAGTGTGGCTGACTTTTTTCAAGTAGAATATTTTTATATAGTCAACCAGCCCAGTGTCACTGTTGGATATGTCCCTATTCGGTACAATTGTGGCTGACAAAAGCTGGATCAATGCAGAGAAACTTTATCAACATTTTCAAAAACACCTCCACATATAAGTATCTAGTTCATCTGGTTCTGAAAGGTTGGAGTCCACTAAAGGTACAGCTTTGTGAGTAGAATATAATTCAGTATCAATTTCAGGTAGTAACCAGCTGTTTAACCGATGCTCATACTGGTTTTTGGAGTCTCACAGATAATTTGCAGCTTTAAATTATTTGCACGGTAGACCCGGTATTTGTATGGCCAAGTAGGTAGCATACAATTAACTTTGTTATTCTTTGCCAGTGTTGTGTATGGACTTTTTTAGCAGCACTGCAGTTTGTTTAACCTCGCAATTCTATGGCCTATCTAATACTTTCTAAACATAATGGCTGTACCAATATTTCTAGTGTTCTCGCATATACTTGAGGTCTTTTTATGCACATAGTGGAAAATTTACCGAGGTTATCACTAAAGTGTAATAAAATACATTTCATCCTGTTCCTTCCTCATTTGTAGATTTCCCTGATAAATCTCTTTAATTAACTACTATTGCTGTGCACTCAGCATCTGTGAAATAATTCAAAGGACAAGAAATCTGCTTATTCCTGCAGTGCCCCTCTATAATTGGATGAGGGACCCAGGAATTGTGTTTATTCTGATGTATGACTGAGCAAATTCTTTAGTGTGCCATAACCTATAATACAGGATTTCATTTGGATATAAAGGAAATCTGAAATCCTGGCTCTCCATGCAAGGAAAACTGTGTTGTTAAAATGAAGTAAGCATTCTTCTTTATTACTTTTATTTGGAAAGTACCCCATTCCCAAGCTCATGAGAAAAGCCAGGTTTTCCTTCTCCTTTTTAATTGGTCTTTACATTATATCAGTAAATACCCAGTATTTATTTTAAAGTTGATTTTTAAAAAATTTTCTTTCCAGATTTGATGACCCAAATTCTCTACAACTGATTAGTAGTCGGACATTGAAGCTGCACTTCAGTTTACATCGAGGCCTTCATCACCATGTCAATGTTATGTTTGATTACTTCCACCTCTCTGTTGTATCAATTACTATTCATGCCTCCTTGGTTGCACTTCACCAGCCCCTAATAAGGTAGGTCTTTAGAAATAAACTGTCATTGAAGAAACAATTCAGTACAGCTTCAATTGTATTGCTCTAAGTTATATTAATTGTTATTCCATTTGTACTAAATGGTCACAGTAAATTTATATTTATTAATGTATGTTTATAGATAATACCTCAAACCCTACAGCAAGTAAGGTTCTGCAGAAACTTTGCAATAATTTCATTATGCATCAGAAAGCCAACATCTACCAAGATAGCATGTTTCTGGGTCTGATCACACATAGCAACTTTGCAGTCATGTGGAGAGTAATCAGTGTAAACCTAAAAACACCCAGCAGGAAGCTGTGTTTTATATATCCAGATTTGGGTTTTACCTGGCGAGAACATCTTAGCTATGTAACACTAAGGTAGCAGTACTAGCAGAAGTCTCGAACTCGCTAACTCTCAGGCTTATGCACCATTTGCCTCATGCATTCACAATCCTCCAGATATAAAGGGTGTTGTGTCATATGTCTGAACAGTAAAAATCATAATTGACTCAAATAAGCTTCGATCTTTCAAATTAGCCATATTGATCAGCTCAAACATTCCATAGGCTAAATATGAATTTTAAAAAGCGGTTCCCATTCATTGTACAGCTATAATTGTTTCCTTCTAGACTATAATGGAAAGAAAAGTGCTATCTGGGAAATGAGTGAAGAAATTATTTATGCAGTCTCATTCATTTGAGCTAGTATTTGTTTCCAGATTACAAGGTCTTTTCAAAAAAAGCAAATAATTTTGTAGTTGGGCTTATAACTGAACCCATTAACAAGGGACGGAATTTTACAGCCCCATCATGACGGGCAGGCCCGGGGCTGGAAAGCGCAGCGTGCCATTCAAACTTTCATTGATTTCAGTGGGACAGGAAAATCCCACCAGCAGGAGGGGCCAGAAAATTTCACCCTAGATTTCTAGGTATGACCAAAGTTTATTTAGGACACTGCAGAAGGGAAATTATTCTGAAGGACAAAACTTTATCAACTTTGGATCTCAAAAATTGTTCAAGGCCACTATCAATGCAATTGTAGCATTGGTTGCCCTGCCTGGCATCAGTACAGCAGCACAACGCATAATGGATGCCTAAAATGTTTGATTGTGATGTTCTACAGAAAAACTCAGCATTACAATGGACCTTAAAAAGATCACATGTATGGGGCATGTTTCCTTGTATGAGGCAAGAGTGACATCCAGTCCCCTGATTGAAGAATTTCTAAAGATTAGTTGTAGCTAGTTGCCCCTATTCTTCCCACCACACGAGGATAATTAGCTGTAAGATCCATAGTTGTTTATGACACAGATGGAGGCCATTCAGCTTATTGAGACCATGCTGGCTCTCTGTAGAACAAACAGTTGGTCCCATTCCCCCACATCGTCTTTGTAGCACTGCACGTGATTTCCTTCAAGTGCCCATCAATTTCCTTTTGCAATAATTGATAATACCTGCTTCCACCGCCCTTGTGGGTAGTGAGTTCTAGGTAATTTCCACTCGCTGTGTGAAAAAAAAACTTCTTCCTCACATCCCCCCTGCATCTCTTCCCTAAAACCTTAAATCTGTTGTCTCTAGACCTTGCACTGTCAATTAATGAGAATGGTTTTTCCTTGTCTACCTTATCCAAACCTGTCATAACCTCTATCCAATCTCTTCTCAGTCTCCTTTTGCTCCAAGGAGAACAACCCCTGCGCTTCCAACATAATCTTAAAGCTAAAATCCCCAATTCCTGGAACCATTCTGCTAAATCCCCTCTACACCCTCTTGAGGACCCTTCCATCTTTCATATAGTATGCTGACCAGAACTGGACAGTACTCTAGTTGTGGCCTAACCAGAGCTTTATGGAGGTCCAGTGTAACTTTCTGCTTTTGTACCCAATACACCTGTTTATGAAGCCCAAGATCCCATGTGCTTTGCTAACCACTCTCCCAATATGCCCTGCCACCTTCGAAGATCTGTGCACATGCACCCAGGCCCCTCTGTCCCTGCACAATCTTTAGAACTGCTGTGAAGTCAATGTTACTTCTCCCTATGCTTCCTGCCAAAATGCATCATCTTGCACTTCTCTATATTAAATTCCATCTGTCACTTGTCTGCCCATTCTGCTAACCTCCCTATGTCCCATTTCAGTCAATTTCTATATTCCTCACTGTTTGGCACAGCTCCAAGTTTGGTATCATCTGCAAATTTTGAAATTTTACTCTGTATTCCAAAGATTAAATTATATATATGTCCTTGGGGAACACCACTGTCTACCATCCTCCAGTCTGAAAAATACCTTTTTACCATGGACTTGCTGTTTTTTGCCCTTAAGGCTATCATTTTTATCCAAGTTAACGCTGACCCCCCATCCCATCAGGCTCAATTTTGTTAGCCAGCCTTTGATATGGTACTTGACTGTCCTTGAACCTTGAATAAGGGTATACATTTGCCACTCGTAAATCCTCTGGCACCTCCCCAGGTTGTGGCTATGTCGATGTATGCTTTTAACATTAGCCATGGTACTTAAATAACCATAGCTGTTATTTAATTGCGATGTGACCAAGACTTCGGCCAATTTTTAGATCAGATTCCTGTAGTTCAGCATTGAAAGTTCTGTCCAAACTATAGATTTTCTTTTAAATTACAGTAACAAAATAGGGGAGTAATATAAAAGTTGCAATGTTATCATGGCTCATTGATGGCACACTTCACTCAGAAGGTTATGAACTTGAGCCCCTATCTGGAGAAATACATATTTTTTAATTAGTTTGTTTGACCATTTAACCGTTATGTATGCATAAACTCTGCTCTGTGACACATACATGACTGATTAGCTCTGTCTATCTGCCCGTGAGGGCCCAGTGAATCATTTTCTACTTGTTACATTCTATCTGTCATTGGGTTCACCTGTTGAATTTCCATCAGTCAGCAGTTTTGTAGTATTGCTGAAACATATTAAAGGATATTGAAAATTTGCACAAATATCATACATAAGGATGGAAATTCAATGAAAATGCCACCTGATTGAAAAGGAATAATACATGGGAAATGAATATATTTTGTTACTTTGCATAAAGTTTGAAAACATTTTAATATCAATGTAATAAGCAATGCTTCCAGAACGAAGCGATAAAGTGTATTAATAAAATGCCTGTGTAGCATTATAAGTTAATTTTCTTCTAAAGTGTTCCTTGAATTCAGTGTCTCTCGTTTGTTCTTTGGATTTGATTGAGGACAATACTAGTGAGGCAGCATTTATTGCTCATCACTAGTTGCACAGAAAATGTGGTAATGGGCCTTCTCATAGAATCTCAGGATGAATGACCTTTTCTCTGTCATGCCTGTTCTGGCTTTTTGATGGAGCTATCCAATTAGTTCCACTTGCCTGCTGTTTACGTATAGCTGTTGCCAACTTTTTTCCTTTTCATGTATACTTCCAATTTCTTTTTGAAAGTTACTATTCATGCTGCTTCTACTACCCTTTCAAGTAGTGCATTCCAGATCATCATAACTCACTACATAAAAAATAATTCTCTCTCTGCTTTTGCTTAATATCTCCTTTAATTGCTGCCCATATGGTGATGGCGCTCCCATAATGGTGTTATGTAGGGAATTCCATGATATTGATCCAATGATGTACATCCATACCAGGAGTTTGTATAAGAAATATAGGAACTTTGAAGTGGTGATGATACTATAGTCTCATGGTTTACAGTATTGGACTAGTGAATGACCAGAATGTTCAAATCCTACCATGGCAAGTTATGAAACTGAGTTCCCCAGGTCTGGTAATTTATGGGCCAGAATCAAAAAAATAGCCATGAGAGTTTCAGGATTATTAGAGATAAAAAAGCAAATTTGCGATCCTTTGCCTCTTCTGATAGTGACTCAAGGCCCATGCCATATACTTGACTCTGAATGCTCTCAGAAGTGAGCAAGCAAACCATTCAATATTTTTCCAAATTATTATAGCACTTGTTTATACATGCCCTGCAGAGATCCACAGTTCACTGTGATAGACACTTACCCAACCTGTCTTGCCTGATTGTTCAAAAGGAAAAGCTGTTCTGTTTTCATTTGTATTCGGTGATATAAGAACTTAAGAACATAAATAGAAGGAGGCATAGTCCCTGGGAGCCTGCTTCACCATTCACTAAGATCATGGTTGATCTTCTACCTTAATGCCACTTTCCTACACTTTTGCCATATCCCACTCTACCATTAGTATCCAAAGATCTGTCAATCTTTGCCTTGATATGCTTAATGACTGAGGATCCACAACTCCCTGGAGTAAATAATTCCAGAGATTCACAATTCTTTAGGAAAGTAGAAGCAGGAAGAGCCATTCAGCCCATCGAGCCTGCTTCGCCATTCAGTATGATCGTGGCTGTTCACCCATTTCAATGCCTATTTCTAACCTATCCCCATATCCCTTTAAGTCATTAAGTATGTTTAAAGCAGCAATTGTTATTTAGAAATCTGTCAATGACTGAGCCTTCCACAGCCCTCTAGGGTAGAAAATTCCAAAAATTCACAAACCTCTGAGTAAAAAGACTTCTCCTGATCTCAGTCCTAAGAGGTTTACTAGACTAATACTAGGAATGGGTGCATTGTCTTATGAGGAAAGGTTGGACAGGTTAGGCTTGTATCCACTGGAATTTAGAAGAGTAAGAGGCAGCTAGATTGAAACCTTCCTGAGGGTCTTATTTTGAAATTGTATCCCCCGATTCTGGACTCCCCTAACAGGGAAAACATGTTACCTGCATCTACACTGTCTGTCCCTTTAAGTATTTTGTAAATTTCAATGAGATCACCTCTCTTGCTTCAAAACTCTAGAGAACACCGGCCCAGTTTCCCCAATTTCTGTTCATAGGACAGTCCCGCCACCCCGGGAACAAGTCTGGTGAACCTTCGCTGCACTCCCTCTATGGCAATAAAATCCTTCCTTCGCTGCACTCCCTCTATGGCAATAAAATCCTTCCTAAGGTAGGGAGACCAAACCTGCGCACATTCGCAACAAGGTAGCTTATTTAAAGGTACAAATAGAGGTAAATGGGTATGATCTAATTGCCATTATGGAAACATGGCTACAGGGTGACCAAGACTGGACACTGAATATTCAAGGATTTTTGACATTTAGGAAGGATAGGCAAAAAGGAAAAGGAGGTGGTGTTGCACTGATAATAAAGGATGGGACCAGTACATTATTAATGGGCTGGATAGTGCAGTTGCACAGAAAAGTTGGTAATGGGCCTTCTCATAAAATCTCAGGCTGCATAGCCTTTCTTTTCTCTATTTTGCCTGTTCTGGCTTTTTGAAGGAACTATCCAATTAGGCTAAATGTTTCCTGTGGCCTCCTTCCTTCTCAAGTCGGAAGTACAAAATGTGGAATCTGTTTGGGCGGAGCTAAGCAACAGCAAGGAGCAGCAGACATTCGTAGGCATTGTTTATAGGCCACCAAACCGTAGTGGTAGTGTGTGGCATGGTATTAAGCAGGAGATTAAAGAAACATGTATCATGGGTAATAGAGTAAACATGGGTGACTTCAATCTGCATATACACTGGGTAAATCTAATGAGCACTAATGCCGTGGAGGACGAGTTTATGGAGTGTGTTAAGGATGGTTTTCTAGAGCAGTATGTTGAGGAACTGACTAGAGAACAGGCTACAAAAACAGAAACAGAAATACCTGGAAAAACTCGGCAGATCTGGCAGCATCAAATAATTTCCATTATTTTTAAACCCATTGTTTATCTCTACCTTTCAGTATTCCCCCACCCCCACTAGTGCTATCTGTACCTTGTCTGTCTTGCCTTCTTCTCTTAACTAGCACATTCCTTTAGATAATATCACCACCTTCAACACCTCTTTGTTCTCTTGTCTGTGACATCTTTTGGTTATCTCCACCTATTACTGGCTGCTTGTCCCAACAACAACACCCCCCCTCCCCTTAAACCAGCTTATATTTCACCCCTTTCCTATTTTTACTTAGTTCTGTTGAAGGGTCATGAGGACTCGAAACGTCAACTATGCCCTCCTCCGCCAATGCTGCCAGACCTGCTGAGTTTTTCCAGGTATTTCTGTTTCTGTTTTTGTTTTGGATTTCCAGCATCTGCAGTGTTTTGCTTTTATCTCTAGAGAACAGGCTATTTTAGATCTAGTATTATGTAATGAGGAAGGGCTAATTAATAATCTTTGAGTTCAGAAATTTCTCCTCATCTTTATCCTAAATGAATAACCCCTTATTCTAAGACTGGGTTCCCTATTTCTAGATTCCTAGCCACAGGAACCATTTAGCCTAATTGGATAGTTCCTTCAAAAAGCCAAAATTGGCAAAATAGAGAAAAGAAAGGCTATTCAGCCTGAGATTTTATGAGAAGTCCCATTACCACCTTTTCTGTGCAACTGCACTATCCAGCCCCTTAAGAACGTATATATCTCAATGAGATCACCTCTCTTTCTTCTAAACTCCAGGAAGTGTAGGTTTCACCTAATCAATCTCTCCTCATAGGATGATCCGCTCATTGCTGGAATCAGTATTCTGAATTTTTGTTATTTTAAGGCATGCATATCCTTCCTTGCAAAAGGAGATGAAAACTTTACACAGTTCTTCGATGTGGTCTCACCAAGACCCCTCACTGTATATAGTTGTAGCAAGACTACTTTAATCTTGCACTCTAATCTCTTTGAAGTAAAGGCTAACATACAAGTTGCTTTCCAAATTGTTTGCTTACTTGTATGCTCACATTGTGATTCAAGTACAAGGACATCCAGTTAGGTTAGATAAGAAGGAATTCTGGAAGATTAAAAACAATGCATCCACTATTTTGGTAACTACTTTTAAAATGCTAGAATGTAGGTCATCAGGCTTGGATTTTGTCAACTTTTATCCTTATTAATTTCTCCAGTATTATTTCTTTACTAATACTCATTCCTTTAAGTCTAATACTGATTTCTCAAAGTCCCTTATTCTCGCGGCATCCTTGGTTTCCCTTTATTTCTGGAATGTTTCTTGGACCTTCGACCATGAAGACAAGCACACAATGTTTGTTTGTTGGCTCTGCTATTTCCTTATTCTGAATTATGATTTCTATTGTCCCTGTCTTGAAGGGTTGCACATTTACATTCGCTAATCTCGTCCTTTTTGCATACCTGTAGAAGCTTTTACAATCCTTTTCTTGATGTTTCTTGCTAATTTATGCTCTCATTCTCTTTTCTCTTTATTTATCAATTTCTCAGTCATTCCTTTCCTGAATACCCCCATCCCATTTTATCGTTTTACAGCCCTATCTACTTCCCTAGTTATTCAATTGGCCAGGGCACTGGTCCCAGCTCGGTTTAAGTGGAGACCTTCCCAACACGGGGGGCGATGCAGTGGCGTAGTGGTATTGTCATTGCACTGGTAATGCAGAGATCCAGGATAATGCTGTGGTGACCCAGGTTCAATGGTGGAATTTAAATTCAATAAAAATCTGGAATGAAAAGACTAATGATGACCATGAAACCATTGTTGATTGTTGTAAAAACCCATCTGATTCACTAATGTCCTCTAGGGAAGGAAATCTGCTATCCTAACCTGATCTGGCCTACATGTGACTCCAGATCATGTTGACTCTTAAATGTCCTCTGAAATGGCATAGCAAGCCACTCAGTTGCATCAAACCACTAAAACTCAATAAAAAGGAATGAAACGGGACAGACCACACAGCATCAACTTAGGCACTGGAAAAGACAACAGCAAACCCAGCCCTGTCAAACCTGCAAAATCCTCCGTACTAACATCTGGGGGCTTGTGCCAAAATTGGGAGAGCTGTCTCAAAGACTAGTCAAGCAACAGGAAAGATAGTCATACCTTACACATAGTGCCCCAGACACCACCATAACAATCCTTGGGTATGTTCTGTCTCACCGACATGAAGCCTCATGGCATCAGGTCCAACACAGGCAAGGAAACCTCCTGCTGACTACCACGTACCACGCCCCCATCAGCTGATGAATCAGTGCTGCACAATGTTGAACACCACTTGAAGGAAGCACTGAGGTGGCAAGGGCACAGAATGTACTCTGGGTTGGAGACTTCAATAGTCACCACCAAGAGTGGCTCGGTAGCACCACCACAAACCGAGATGGCTGAGCCCTAAAGGGCATAGCTGCTGGACTGGGTCTGCGGCTAGTGGTGAGGGAGCCAACAAGAGAGAAAAACATACTTGAACTCATCCTCACCAACCTGCTTGCCGCAGATGCATCTGTCCTTTGCAGTATCGTTAGGAGTGACCCCAGCACAGCCCTTGTGGAGACAAAGTCCCATCTCCACATTGAGGATTCAATCCATCGTGTTGAATAGCACTACCTCTATGCTGAATGGGATGGATTTTGAACAGATCTAGCAGCTCTAGACTGGACATCCATGAGGTGCTGTGGGCCATCAGCAGCAGAATTGTACTCAGCCATACTCTCTAATCTCATGGGCTGGCATATTCCCCCACTCTACAATTACCATCAAGCCAAGGGATCAACCTTGCTTCAATGAAGAATGCAAAAGGGCATGCCAGACCAGCACCAGGCACACCTAAAAATGATGTGTCAACCTGGTGAAGCTACAACACAGACTACTTGCATACCAACAGCATAAGCAGCAAGTGTTAGATGGAGCTAAGCGATTCCACATCAACAGATCAGATCTAAACCCTGCAGTCTGGCCACATCCAGTCATGAATGGTGGTGGATAATTAAACACCTCACTGGAGAAGGAGGCTCCACAAACATCCCCATCCTCAATGTTGGAGGAGCCTAGCACAATAGTGCAAAAGATAAGGCTGAAGCATTTGCCACAATCTTCAGCCAGAAGTGCCAAGTGAATGATTCAGCTCGGCCCCCTCTGGAGGACCCCAGCATCTCAGATGCCAGTCTTCAGCCAATTCAATTCACTCCACGTGATATCAAGAAATGGCTGAAGACACTGGATACTGCAGAGGTTACGGGCCCAGACAATATTCTAGCAATAGTACTGAAGACTTGTGCTCCAAAACTTGCCCCCCCCCCCCGCCCCAGCCAAGCTGTTCCAGTGCAGCTACAACACTAGCATCTACCCAGCTATGTGAAAAATTGCCCAGATATATCCTGTACACAAAAAGCAAGACTTATCCAACCCGCCAATTACCGCCCCATTAGCCTACTCTTGATCTTCAGTAAAGTGATGGAAGCGGTCATCAAAAGTGCTGTCAAGCAGCACTTGCTTAGCAATAATCTGCTCACTGATGTCCAATTTGGGTTCCGCCAGGACCACTTAGCTCCTCATTACACAGCCTTGGTTCAAAAATGGACAAAAGAGCTGAACTCCTGAGGCGAAGTGAGAGTGACTGCCCTTGACATCAAGGCCGCATTTGACAGAGCATGTCTTCAAGGAGCCCTAGCAAAATTGGAGTCAATGGGAATTAGGAAGAAAGCTCTCCCCTGGTTGGAGTTATGCCTAGCACAAAGGAAGATGGTTGTGGTTGTTGGAGGTCAGTCATCTCAGTTCCAGGACATCACTGCAGGAGTTCCTCAGGGTAGTGTCCTAGGCCCAACCATCTTCAGTTGCTTCATCAATGACCTTCCTTCCCTCCATTATAAGGTCAGAAGTGGGGATGTTTGCTGCTGATTGCACAATGTTCAGCACCATTTGCCGCAACTCACACTGAAGCAGTCCATGTCCACATGCAGCAAGACCTGGACAATATCCAGACTTGAGCTAATAAGTGGAAAATAACATTTGCACCACACAAGTGCCAAGCAATGGCCATCTCCAATAAGAGAGAATCTAACCATTGCCCCTTGACATTCAGTAACATTACCATCACTGAATCCCCCACTATCAACACCCTGGAGGTTACAATTGGCCAGAAACTGGACTGGACTGGCCACATAAACACTGTAGCTACAGGAGCAAGTCAGAGGCTAGGAATCCTGCAAAGAGTAACTCACCACCTGACTCTCCAAAACCTGTCCACCGTCTACAAGGCACAAGTCAGGAGTGTGATGGAATACTCTCCGCTTGCCTGGATGAGTGCAATTCCAACAACACCCGAAGCTTGACACCATCCAGGACAAAGCAGCCCTTTACTGGCACCCCTTCCACAAACATTCGCTCCCTCCAACACCGACGAACAGTGGCAGCAGTGTGTGCCATCTACAAGATGCACTGCAGGAATTCACCATGGCTCCTCAGGCAGCACCTTCCAAACCCATGACTGCTACCATCTAGAAGGACAAGGGCAGTGAATTAATGGGAACACCACCACCTGGAATTTCCCCTCCAAGCCACTCACCATCCTGACTTGGAACTATATCGCCATTCCTTCCCTGTCGCAGGGTCAAAATCTTCTGATCTCTTAGTCCCTGTGCAAATTTGAGTGTGGTCCATCTAACTATCCAGAGTTTATTACCTGTGTGGTTCTAATTTTGACACTAGTTCCTCCAAGCTCTTCCATCAGAATCTAGTTCTATCTGAGGTAACCGAGTGAAGACTTGGAGTTTGGTGAGAGGCGGAGTTTGGCGAAGGGGGGGAAGGAGGTGTTTGTTTCCTTTTTCTATCTTTCTCACCCTGTAGGAATTGATTCCTGCTCTACTACAGGGAAAGGAGCTAGCTGTTTGGTGAGTATCTGGTAAGTGGGTAAGTTCTATTCTAACCCTAAGGTTTAAAATAGTACACAAATTGGTGGTAAAGTTCATAACGTACATAAAAAGCATTATAAATTAGTGATGAATATGACTAAGTAATTATTTAAAACACGTTAAGGATGGCTGGACAGGTAATGTGTCAAGGCTGCAACATGTGGGAGCTCCTGAATAACATTGTGATCCAGGGCAAACGTCTGCACTAAGTGTTTGCGGCTGGAGGAATTTCGACTCAGAGTCATTGAGCTGCAGGCTGAGCTGCAGATCTGTGACACTTCAGGGAGGGGGAAAGTTACCTGGATGCTTTATACCAGGAGGCAGTCACACCACTTAGGATAGGGTCTTCTGATTTGGTCAGTGGTCAGGGACAGAAATATGACTGCGAGCAAGGCAGGTAAGGGCACCCAGAGGGCAGGAATGTGATCTTCTGCAATTGTCCAATAGGTTTGAGGTTCTCTCAGCATGTTTGGATGAGAGTAGCTGCTGTAGGGTGAAATAGCAAATTCACCATGGTACAGGAAGGCATTCAAGTGGGGGGAGCACAAAGGAATGTAGTGATAGTAGGGGACGGTATAGTTAGGGGAATTGACACTGTTCTCTGTAGCAAAGAGCGAGGGTCCAAACGGCTTTGCCTGCCTGGTGCCAGCGTTCGGGAAATCTGCTCAGGGCTGAAGAGGAATTTGCAGTGGGAGGGGTGGGACCAGTTTTTGTGGTCCATGTTGGTACCAATGACATAGGTAGAACTAGGAAAGAGGCTCTGTGTAGAGAGTATGAGGAGTTAGCCACTCAATTGAAGATCAGAACCTCAAAGGCTATAAACTCTGGATTATTACCTGAGCCATGTGCAAATTGTCATAGGGTATATAAAATTATAGAGCTGAATATGTGGCGCAAAGACTGGTGTGGGAGAAGTGGGTTCCAGTTTGTGGGGCTCCACCAGTCCTGGGGAAAGCGGGGGTGTACTGTTGGGACAGCCTACACCTGAATCGTGCTGGGACGAGTGTCCTCGCACATCCCATAAATAGGAAAGTATAGAAGGTTTCAAACTAAATAGTGGTTTAATAATAATTGATAATGTAGAAAGATGGTGTATATCGAAGAGTAGAGTCAAGATAAGAGAGGAAAATGGTAATATGGGAAATGAGGGCCGGAGACTAGCAGGAAGGAGTGGAGTGAAAAAAGCCTAAGAATGTGCAAAGAATCAAGACTAGGTGTCACAAAGATAACAAAAAGCCTGAACTAAAGGCTCTGTATCTGAGTGTGCGTAGCATTTATAACAAAGTAAACGAATTGATAGCGCACATTGAAGTAAATAATTATGATCTGATAGCCATTACGGAGACCTGGTTGCAGGATGACAAGGATTGGGCCCTGCATATTGAGGGTGTATGACTTTCAAGAAGAATAGGAAGCTAGGTAAAGGTGGAAGGGTAACACTATTAATCCAGTATGGCATTTGTGCAATAGTTAGAGACGAACTTGGCTCAGGAGATCAGTTTTGGTGGAGATGAGTAGTAGGGGAAAAAAGTCACTAGTGGGAGCAGTCTACAGGTCCCCTAACAGTAATCACAATGTAGGACAAAGTATACAAGAAGAAATATTAGGTACTTGTGATAAAGGGACAGCAATAGTCAGGGGTGACTTTAATCTACATTTCAACTGGAAGCACCAGATTGGCAGTAGTAGCCTGGATAGTAGAATGCTTTCAAGAGAGTTTCTTAGAGCAGCACATTCTGGAACCAACCAGAGAGCGGGTTATATTAGATTTGTTATTGTTTAATGTGACAGGCTTAATTAATGACCTCAGAGCAAGGTGCCCTCTAGGTAGCAGCGACCACAATATGATTGAATTTTACATCCAATTTGAAAGGGAGAAGAGCGGGACTAGTATTTCAAACTTAAATAAGGGCAGCTATGTGGGCATGAAAGCTGAGCTAGCTAAAGTGAACTGGGATACAAAGCTAGGGGATAGATCAATAGAGAAGCAGTGGCAGATGTTTAAGGGGATATTTCTGAATACTCAGAATAAGTATATTCCTACTGTAAAGGAAAAATTAAAGGGAGTACCCACCAACCACGGTTGACTAAAGAAGTTAGGGAAAGTATCAGACGTAAGGAAAAAGCATATAACTGCGCAAAGATGAGTGGCAGGCCAGATGATTGGTCAGAATATAAATAACAGCAGAGAATGACAGAAATGTTAATCAAGAGAAAGAAATTAGAATATGAGAGAAAGCTAACTAGAAATGTAAAAACGGTAAGCAAGAGTGTCTACAGGTATTTAAACAGGAAAAGAGCAGGTAAAGTGTGTTTGTCCTCTAGAGAGTGAGAATGGGGAGTCAATAGATAATAAGGAAATGGCAGATGAAATGAACAAATATTTTGCTTCTGTCTTCATTACAGAGGATACAAAAAACACTCCAGTGATAGCTGTAAATTGAGAAATGGAGGGGAGGGAGGAACTTGGTGAAATTTCAATCCCTAGGGATGCAGCACTAAGTAAACTGATGGAGCTGTAAGCTGACAAGTTTACAGGCCCAGATGGACTTCATCGTGTGGTCTTAAAAGAGGTGGCTAAGGAGGCAGAAGAAGCATTTGTGTTAATTTTCCAAAATTCCCTAGATTCTGGAAAGGTTCCATCAGACTGGAGAGTAGCAAAAATAACCCCTCTATTCAAGAAGGGAGGAAGGCAAAAAACAGGAATCTATAGGTCAGTTAGCTTGATGTCTGGCATGGGGAAGGTATTAGAGCTGATCATTAAAGAGGTTATAGCTAGGCACTATGAAATGCTGAAGGTAGTCAGGAAGAGTCAGCATGGTTTTATGAAAGGGAAATCCTTTTTAACCAATTTATTAGAGCTTTTTGAAGGATAACATGTGCAGTTGTTAGAGGGGAGCCTGTAGATGTACAGCACTTGGATTTTCAGAAGGCTTCTGATAAGGTGCCACATCAAAGGTTATTGTGGAATATAAAAGCTCATAGCCTGGATAGAAAATTGGCTATCTGGCAGAAAACAGAGAGTATGCATAAATGAGCCTTAGTCTGATTGGCAGGATGTGACATGTGGAGTCCTGCAGGGGTCTGTGCTGAGGCCTCAACTTTTTACAATTTACATCAATGATGTGGATGAACGAAGTGAAGGTAGCTAAATTTTCAGACGACACAAAGATAGGTAGGAAAAAATGTTGTGAAGGAGACATGAGTTTGTAGACGGATTTAGGTAAATTGAGTGAGTGGGCAAAAATCTGGCAGTTGTGACCTGATTGGCTGGTAGAGAATCTACACTGAATTTGAAACTAAAACATTGTTAAGCTAATTAAACCAAATAAATTAATCACTTAATTAATAAGTAGAGGGTATTTAGACCAGAATCAGGGGATTACTGTTCTGAGAATTTAGCATTTATAGTAGAAATCTAGCCCTAGGGAATGTATAGTTAATAAGGAGTCAATAAGCAGTTATTAGATTTAAATTAATTTATTAAGTAGTTCTAGAAATGGCAGTTGCTGGGGTGAAGTGCTTCACCTGTGGGATGTGGGAAATCTGTGAGGCTTCAAGTGTCCCGGACAACTACATCTGCAGGAAGTGTACCCAATTGCAGCTCCTCGCAGACTGCATGGATTGGTTGGAGCAGCAGTTGGATGCACTTAGCATTCAGTTGACGGAAAGCGTCATTAACAGGAGTTTTGGAGACATGGTCACACCCAAGGTACAGACAGATAGATGGGTAACCACTAGAAGGGGCAGGCAGTCAGTGCAGAAATTCCCTGTAGCTGTCCCCCTCTCTACCAGGTATACCATTTTGGATACTGTTGGAGGGGATGGCCTATCAGGGGAAAACAACAACAGCAGCCAGAGCAGTGGCACCACGGCTGTCTCTGTTGTTCAGCAGGGGATTTCGAGGCACAGAAGAGCATTTATCAATGGGGACTCTATAGTCAGGGGCTCAGATAGGCACTTCTGTGGTCATGAAAAAGACACCAGGATGGTATGTTGCCTCCCTGGTGCCAGGGTCCAGATTGTCTCTGATCGGCTATGGGACATTCTGAAGGGGGAGGGATAACAGCCAGAGGTCGTGGTACACATTGGTACTAACGACATAGGCAGGAAGAGTGAGTAGGTTCTGCAGCGGGAGTTCAGGGAGTTAGGCAGAAAGTTTAAAAAACAGGACCTCTAGGGTTGTAATCTCAGGATTACTTCCTGTGCCACGTGCCAGTGCAGCTAGAAATAGGAAGATAGTGCAGCTGAACGCGTGGCCGAACAGATGGTGTAGGAGGGAGGGTTTCCAATATCTGGATCAGTGGGATCTCTTCCGGGGCAGGTGTACCTGTACAAGAAGGACGGGTTGCATCTAAACTGGAGGGGCACCAATATCCTGGCTGTGAGGTTTGCTAGTGTCACTCGGGAGGGTTTAAACTAGTATGGCAGGAGAGTGGGAACCAGAGCAATAGGTCAGGAGGTGACTGGGAAATGACTGGGAACCAGTGAATATGGCCAGTAGGACTAAGGAAGGGCAGGCAAGGAGAAATTACTGAACACAGTGGGACTGGGGGTTCTGAAATGCATTTGTTTCAATGCGACAAGTATAACAGGAAAGGCAGATGAGCTTAGAGCTTGGATTAGTACTTGGGACTATGATGTTATTGCTATTACAGAGACTTGGTTGAAGGATGGACAGGATTGGCAGATAAACGTTCCAGGATTTAGATGTTTCAGGCAGGTTAGAGAGGGATGTAGAAGAGATGGGGGAGTTGCACTGCTGGTTAAGGGGAATATCACACCTGGACGACAGGAAGTCATCTCGGTGGGCTCATACAGCGAGGCAATATGGGTAGAGCTCCAGAATAGGAAGGGTGCAGTCACAATGCTGGGGGTTTACTATAGGCCTCCCAATTGCCGGCGGGAGATTGAGGAGCAGTTATGTAGGCAGATTTTGGAAAGATGTAAAAACAACAGGGTTGTTGTGGTGGGTGATTTTAACTTTCCCTATATTGACTAGGAATCACTTTATGCTAGGGGTTTGGATGGTGCAGAATTTGTAAGGTGCATCCAGGAGGGCTTCCTGAGACAATATGTAGATAGTCCAACTAGGGAAGGGGCAATACTGGACCTGGTATTAGGGAATGAACCCGGTCAGGTGGTTGAAGTTTCAGTAGGGGAGCATTTTGGGAAAAGTGACCATAATTCAGTAAGTTTCAAGGTACTGGTGGATAAGGATAACAGTAGTCCACTGGTTAAGGTGCGTAATTGGGGGAAGGCTAATTATAACAATATTAGGCAGGAACTGAGGAATCTAGTCTGGAGGCGGATGTTTGAGGGCAAATCAACAACTGACATATGGGGGGCTTTCAAACGTCAATTGATAAGAATTCAGGACCAGCATGTTCCTGCTAGGATGAAGGATAAGCATGGCAAGCTTTAGGAACCTTGGATAACAAAGGATATTGTGAGATTAGTCAAAAAGAAAAAAGAAGCATTCGTAAGGGCTAGAAGGCTGGGAACAGATGAAGCCCATGGAGAATATAAAGAAAGTAGGAAGAAACTTAAGCAAGGAGTCAGGAGGGCTAAAAGGGGTCATGAAAAGTCACTGGCAACCAGGATTAAGGAAAATCCCAAGGCCTTTTATACATATGTAAAAAGCAAGAGGGTAGCCAGGGAAAGGGTAGGCCAACTCAGGGACAGAGGTGGGAATCTGTGTGTGGAGCCAGAAGAAATGGGAGAGACACTAAATGAATACTTCTCATCAGTATTCACCAGAGAGGACTTAGCGGTCGATTTGTCTAGGGAAGAGTGCATAGATAGCCTGGATCATGTTGAGATCAAAAAAGAGATGTTAGGCGTCTTGAAGAATATTAAGGTGGATAAGTCCCCAGGGTCAGTTGGGATCTACCCCAGAGTACTGAGGGAGGCAAGGGAAGAGATTGCTGGGGCCTTGACAGAAATCTTTGTATCCTCACTGGCTACGGGTGAGGTCCCAGAGGACTGAAGAATGGCCAATGTTGTTCCATTGTTTAAGAAGGGTAGCAGGGATAATCCAGGAAATTGCAGGCCGGTGAGCCTTATGTCAGTGGTAGGGAAATTATTGGAGAGGATTCTTCGTGACAGGATTTACTACCATTTGGAAGCAAATGGGCATCTTAGTGAGAGACAGCATGGTTTTGTGAAGGGGAGGTCGTGTCTCACTAACTTGATCGAGTTTTTCGAGGAAGTGACAATGATGATCGACGATGGAAGGGCAGTGTATGTTATATACATGGATTTAAGTAAAGCCTTTGACAAGGTCCCTCATGGCAGACTGGTACAGAAGGTAAAGTCGCACGGGATCAGAGGTGAGTTGGCAAGATGGATACAGAATTGGCTTGGTCATAGAAGACAGAGGGTAACAGTGAAAGGGTGCTTTTCTGAATGGAGGGCTGTAACTAGTGGAGTTCCACAGGGATCAGTGCTGGGACCTTTGCTGTTTGTAGTATACATAAATGATTTGGAGGAAAATGTAACTGGGCTAATTGGTAAGTTTGCAGATGACACTAAGGTTGGAGGAGTTGCAGATAGTGAAGAGGATTGTCAAAGGATACAACAGGATATAGATCAGTTGGAGACTTGGGTGGAGAAATGGCAGATGGAGTTTAATCCGGACAAATGTGAGGTAATGCATTTTGGAAGGTCTAATACAGGCAGGAATTATACAGTAAATGGCAGAACTCTTAAGTGCATTGACGGGCAGAGGGATCTGGGTGTACAGGTCCACAGGTCACTGAAAGTGGCAACGCAGGTGGATAAGGTAGTCAAGAAGGCATGTGGCATGCTTGCCTTCATTGGCAGGGGTATTGAGTATAAAAGCTGGGAAGTCATGCTGCAGCTGTATAGAACCTTGGTTAGGCCACACTTGGAATATTGCGTGCAATTCTGATCACCACGTTACCAGAAAGATATGGAGGTGTTGGAGAGGGTGCAGAGGAGGTTTACCAGGATGCTGCCTGGTCTGGAGGTTATTAGACAGGAGGAGAGCTTGGAAAAACTCGGATTGTTCTCACTAGAGCGACGGAGATTGAGGGGCGACTTGATAGAAGTTTACAAAATTATGAATGGCACGGACAGAATAGATAGTCAGAAGCTTTTTCCCAGGGTGGAAAAGTGAATTACTAGGGGACGTAGATTTAAGGTGAGAGGAGAAAACTATAGAGGAGATATGCGGGGCAAGTTTTTTCTGCAGAGGGTAGTGAGTGTCTGGAATTCGCTGCCAGAGGAGGTGGTGGAAGCAGTTTCAATAGTGGTGTTTAAGAGGCAGCTTGACAAACACATGAATAGGATGGGAATAGAGGGATATGGACCCCGGAAGTGCAAAATGTTTTCGTTGATGGGCAATATGATCGGCGCAGGCTTGGAGGGCCTAAGGGCCTGTTCCTGTGCTGCACTTTTCTTTGTTCTTTGTTCTTTGTTCTTTGGACTATAATGTGGGAAAATGTGAAGTTGTTCACTGAGCAGGAAGAATAAAAAAACAGAGTATTACTTAAACTGAGAACGGCTGCAGAATTCCAAGGTGCAGAGGGATCTAGATGTTCTTGTGCATGAGTCACAAAAGGTTAGTATGCAGGTACAGCATGTAATCAAGTAGACTAATGGAATGCTATCCTTTATTGCTAGAGGAATTGAGCATAAAAGTAAAGATGCTTTGCTTCAGTTATAGAGGACCTTGGTGAGAATGCATCTCGAATACTGTGTGCGGTATTTAAGGAAGGATGTAAATGTATTGGAGGCTGGTCAGAGGAGGTTTACTCGATTGACACCTGGAATGATCAGACTGTCTTATCAGAATAGATTGGACAGGCTGGGCTTGTTTCCACTGGAGTTTAGAAGTGTGAGGGGTGACTTGACTGAAGAATATAAGATGCTAAATGGAAAATAAGATGCCAAATGGTCTTGACAAGGTGGATGTGGAAAGGACGTTTTCTTTTCTGGATGAGTCCAGAACTAGGGGACCCTGTTTTAAAATTAGGGGTCATCCTTATAGGACAGAGAAGAGGAGAAATTTTTTCTGAGGGTTGTGCACTTTGGAACACTCTGCCTCAGAAGATGGTGGAGGTGGGGCCACTGAACATTTTCAAGGCAGAGGTAAATAGATTCTTGTTAGGCAAGGGAATCAAAGGTTATTAGGGGTAGATGGGAATGTGGAACTCGAACAGATCAGCCACAACCTTCTTGAATGGCGGAACAGGCGCAAGAGGTCGAAAGGCCTACTTCTGTTCCTACTTCGTATATTTGTATGTTTGTTCCCATGCCATTAGCTATCCTAAGAAGTGTGACTGCCTCCTTGTTGAGTGTCCAGGGAACTCTCCTGTTCCCTGTTGCCCTGAAATGCTGTACCTTAGACTCCAGCTTAACTACTCTTGCTGAAGTTCCCCATGATGCATTCGCGTATTGAAGCTGTGGTTTTCTAGGCTCACAGTGCCCTCCACGAGTTCTCAATTGCTGCACTTAAAACACTCCTGTTGCACTGCATTCCTATATAACTTTTGTTTTATCTGTTAAATTATGTGATTAAAATTAACTAAAATTAGGGACTCCTTTTTAAACTGCTCCAGTTTCTGCTCTTCACTCTTCCGTTCCTTTCTTTGCTTCTTAAGTCGTTTGTTTATTATTTATGAATGCCAGATTTTAATTCACTGAGAATTCAGAACCTGTTAATATTAGGATCCCCTAGTTAATTTTAATTTTATCCTCTAAATGTGATTAATTGAACACTAACCCAATTAAATATTCTACACTTGACTTTGTTAGAAAATAATCACTTATCTGTAGTTCCTCAAATCCTCTGACATTACTTTTCAGATTTAGAATATCTTTTTTTCGATTCTTCCCTGCATCGTAGAGTGGTTTATTATCACACTTGCTCCTCTGCACTTTATGGAATCCCTCACGACCACTTGTATTGCAATGATAATTGTTTGGAACAATGCCTTTTTTACCTGTGGTCTGAATTCAGTATCTACCCTACGTCATTGTAGTTTATGTCTCTGACTGATTCTAAAGGTCATAAATAGCATTAATTTATCCAGTCTCGTTCAGGGTACAACTTAAAACTGGGTATAATGTGGCAGCTAACTAAAATTCTGAATCCGAAACATCAAGGATGCCTCTGAAATGTCATCAAGTATTAAAACTAATGTTTGAGTCAAAGTGTATTTGGCCACTGTAGGCCTTGCAGTGGACTTAACTTCTGTCATAGCTGTTCTGGGAATGCTTGATTTTAGCATAGATTCCAGTACTAAAAACAAAGTCTATTCCTTCGTATTGACTTTTCTTTTACACCTTGGTGGTTGGCATTCGGACCCTACGCTGATACCAAATTTGATTTTGTTTCCTATTTAGCTTTCCTCGCCCAATGAAGAACACTTGGCTAAACAGGAATGCCCCAGCTCAAAGCAAGGATTATGGCATTCCTTCCCTTGAGAGCGTGGTTTTTGGCAGTAGCTATACAAAACAGCTGTCACCTGATGTAAGACAACATAATCCAGTTAATTTGAGACTGCTCAGTTAATGGGTGAACAGAATTTTTTGTAACTGTGCTTTGGCGAAACATTTTCAGCAATCTAGTATTGGCTACTAATGCATCATCAATTAGTTATGTTTCTAAAAGCAGAATACTGGGGATGCTGGAAATCTGAAATAAAATCAGAAAATGTTGAAAATACTCAGCAGCTGATGGCAGCATCTGTTGAGAGAAACAGAGTTGATGTTTCATGTCTCTGACTTTTCATCAGAACTGGGAAATGTTAGAAATGCCATTCTTTTGAGCAAGGGGTGAGTGGGACAAAGACAAAAGGAAGGTCTGACAGGAGAGATAGAATGACAGAAGAATTAACCTTCCAGGGCCAAAGAGAATGGTGATGAGGCAAAATAGAAACAAAAGGTGTGTCGAGAGCAGGTATGCTACTGTAAAAAATCAAAAAAATAAGAGGAAAACTGAAACCTGCAAAGAAAAGTAAAGGAAATGGGGGACAGAGTTTACAGTCTGAAATTGTTGAGCCCAGTGAGTCCGGAAGGCTCTGACGTGCTTAATCGAAAAATGAGGTGCTTTAACTCAAGCTTACATTGAGCTTCACTGGAACAGTGCAGTAGGCCAAGGACAGAAATGTCAGCATTAGAGCAAGGGGAGAATTAAAATAACAGGCCACCAGAAGCTCGGTCATGCTTATGGACTGAATGGAGGCGTTCCACAAAGTGGTCACCCAATCTGTGACCAAGTCACTCCAAAGTAGAGGAGACTACATTGTGAGTAACGAGTACAACAGACTAGATTGAAAGAAGTACATGCACATCTCAGCTTCACCTGGAAGAAGTGTTTGGGACCTTGGATGGTGAGGAGAGAGGAGATCAAAGGACAGGTGTTACACCTCCTGCATTTGAATGGAAAGGTGCAGTGAGAAAGGGATGAGGTGTTGTCATGTTTCTATCATGTTTCCAGTTTACAAGGTAGAAAAGCTGTTATAGTTGAAATGAGAATTTTTCTTATTTGAATCAGATTTAGTTTGAGAGACATAAAAGTGGAGAAAACAACCGCTTGGAAGAAAGGATCCACCTCAAAAGGCAGAGATTTATTTTTTGACAGACCTATTATCGATGGCTTCTGTGTCATTTTTAAATTGCTGACTTTCTTACGGACTTCAATGTGATGTGTAAATTTGCCAGGAAGAAAAACTGAGATGTTCTTTCGGTTCTTTTTTGTTCAGATCCCTCCCCAAGCTAAAATGCAGTATGCTTACTGATGTATAATTTAAAATGTTGAATCAAAAACTTAGTCTTCAAGTTAATAAGACAGAACTTGTTTTATATTCTAATATATATCTTATACTTGAATTAGATAACCTTTACAGCACCGTGTATTATGTATATGTATAAGACTAGAGTTTACACCCCACTGAAACTAAAGGTTGGCTGAGGGAATTCTGAAATTGCTCTTTTTCACTTTTCATTCCTGCTAAGTGGATTTGTTTCCTTTATTCACATAGAATCTGCAGCAGGAAAGTCAGCAATTTGGCCCAGCTTGTCCATGCCAGTTTTTAAACTCTGAAGCTAATACCAGTACATTCCTATCCATTATTGCAGTCACCTCTAACATTGATGAATTTTACAACTTTTTCTCCAAGCTCCTATTGCTGATTTAAATTTGGCGATAATTTAACAGGACATATGCAAGGAGAGGAGATTAAAATCAGGAGCTTGTATTGAAACAAAAACAGAAAATGGTGGAATAAAGTTAGGCCAGGTCATTCACCACCTGTGGAGAGAGCAAAGGAAGTTAAGAACAGGAATAGGGCTATGAGTTAGCGTGGAGGGTATAAGGGACTATGAAATTGGATGCGGGGGCGGTATGGAAATGGCATGGGGAGTGGGTTGGGAGGGGTGAGGGCTTGAGGGCCAAACAGCCTTTAATATAACTGGAACAAAGTGCCAGAGAATTGAGGTAGGCCTTTGAACCAACCCACCTTGGCACTTGGCTGCCACTGTGGCCTATGCTCTGCTTCTAGGGTCTGCGGACCCAAAACCATCCGCACTGGACCCGTCTAGATTGAAGGTCACAACATTTGGGGGTCTTTCTACAAAGGCGGGTCCGGTGAGCCAAGAAATTTCAAATTTGGAATTTCCAGTATGTTGTGTGAATAAGAAAAGGAAGGGAATTGAAAAAAATTATAATCTATACTCGATCATGGGATGTGAGTGTCACTGGCTAGGCCAGCATTTATTGCTCATCCCTATTTGCCCTTGAGAAGGTGGTGGTGAGCTGCCTTCCTGACCCACTGCGATCCAAGTGGTGGAAGTACACCCACAGTGCTGTTAGAGAGGGAATTCCAGGATTTTTACCCCAGTGACAGTTAAGGAATGTTGATATATTTCCAAGTCAGGATGGTGAGTAGCTTGGAGGGGAGCTTCCTGGCGGTGGGGCTCCCATGTGTTTGCTGCCCTTGTCCTTCTAGATGGTAGTGGTCGTGGTTTTGGAAGGTGCTGTCAAAGGAGGCTTGGTGAGTTCCTGCAGTGCATCTTGTAGATGGTACACACTGCTGCCACTGTGTGTTGGTGGTGGAGGGAGTGAATGTCTGTGGATGGGGTGCCAATCAAGTGGGATTCTATCGCACTCCTGACTTGTGCCTTGTAGATGGTGCTCAGGCTTTGGAGAGTCAAGAGGTGAGTTACTCACCACAGGATTCCAAGCTTCTCACCTGCTCTTGTAGCCACAGTATTTATATGGCTTGTCCAGTTCAATTTCTGGTCAATGGTAAGTCCCAGGATGTTGATGGAGGAGGGACTCAGTGATGGTAATCTTGAATGCCAAGGGGCGATTGTTAGATTCTCTTTTGTTGGAGCTGGCCATTGTCTGCCACTTGTGTGCATGAATGTTATTTGCCACTTGTCAGCCCAACCCTGGATATTGTCTAGGTCTTGCTGCATTTGGACACAGACTGCTTCGGTATCTGAGGAGTCGTGAATGGCGCTGAACATTGTGCAAGCATCAACGAACATCCCCACTTCTGACCTTATGATGGAAGGAAGGTCACTGATGAAGTAACTGAAGATGGTTGCGCCTAGGACATGACCCTGAGGAACTCCTGCAGTGATGCCCTGGAACTAAGATGATTGACCTCCAACAACCACAGCCATCTTCCTTTGTGCTAGGTATGACTCCCACCAGCATAGAATTTTCCCCCTGATTCCCATTGACCCCAGTTTTGCTAGGGCTCCTTGATGTTGCACTTGGTCAAACGCTGCCTTGATATCAAGGGCAGTCACTCTCAACTCTCCTCTGGAATTCAGCTCTTTTGTCCACGTTTGAACCAAGGCTGCATAATGAGGTCACAGGCTGAGTGACTCTGGTGGAACTCCAACTAGGTATCAGTGAGCAGACTACTGCTAAGCAAGTGCCGCTTGATAGCACTGTTAATGACCCCATCCATCACCTTACTGATGATCGAGAGTAGACTGATGGGCCAGTAATTGGCCAGGTTGGATTTGTCCTGCTTTTTGTGTACAGGGCACACCTGGGCAATATTGCCAGATAGATGCCAGTGCTGTAGCTGTACTGACAGAGCTTGGCTAGGGGCACGGCAAGTTCTGGAGCACAAGTCTTAAGGAATTTTGTCAGGGCCCATTGTCTTTTCAGCATCCGGTGCCTTCAGTCATTTCTTGATATCACGTGAAGTGAATCAAATTGGCTGAAGACTGGCACCTGTGAAACAGGGGACCTCCGAAGGAGGGTGAGATGGATAACCTACGTGGCAGTTCTGGCTGAAGATTGTAGCAAATGCTTCAGCTTTATCTTTTGCACTGATTTGCTGGGCTCCCCCATCATTGAGGATGAGGATATTTGTGGAGTCTCCTCCTCCAGTGTGTTGTTAAATTGTCCACCACAATTCACGACTGGATGTGGCAGGACTGCAGAGCTTGGATCAGATCCATTGGTTGTGGATTCACTTCGCTCTGTCTATCACTTGCTGCTTATGCCATTTAGCATGCAAGTAATCCTGTGTTGTAGCTTCACCAGGTTAACACCTCATTTTTAGGTGTGCCCGGTGCTGCTCCTGGGCATCTCCTGCATATTCATTGAACAAGGGCTGATCCTATGGCTTGGTGGTCATGGTAGAATGGGGGATATGCTGGGCCATGTGGTTACAGATTGTGGTTGAGTACAGTTCTGCTGCTACTGATGGCCCACAGCACCTCATGGTTCCCCCAGCCTTGAGTTGCTAGATCTATTCAAAATATATCCCGTTTAGTAGGGGATAGTGGCATGCAACATGATGGAGACTATTTTCAATATTCGTCTCCGCAAGGACTGTGTGGTGGCCACTCCTACCGAAACTGACATGGATAGATACATCTACGGCAAGTTGCTAAGGATGGGGTCAAGTATGTTTTTCCCTTTTGTTGGTTACCTCACCATCTGCCGCAAACCTAGTCTAATAGCTATGTCCTTTAGCCTTCGACCAGCTAGGTCTGGAGTGGTGGTACGGAGCCACTCTTGGTGAAGGACATTGAAGTTCCCCACCCAGAGTATATTCTGCGCCTTTGCCACCCTCAGTGTTTCTTCCAAGTGGTGTTCAACATGGAGGAGCACTGATTCAACAGCTGAGGGAGGGCAGTAAGTGGTAAACAGCAGGTTTCCTTGCCCTTGTTTGACCTGATGCCATGAGACTTTGTAGGGTCCGGAGTCGTTGGTGAGGATCCCCAGGGCAACTCCCTCCTGACTGTATACCACTGTGCCACCACCTCTGCTGGGCCTGTCCTGCTGGTGGGACAGGACATACCCAGGGATGGTGATGGTGGTGTCTGGGACATCCTAAGGTATGATTCTGTGAGTATGAAGTTGTCAGGTTATTGCGAGACAGCTCCCCCAATTTTGGCACAAGTCCCCAGATATTAGTAAGGAAGACTTTGCCAGGCTGACAGGGCTGGGTTCATTTTTGGTGCCTAGGCCGTGCCCAGTGGTCCATCCGTCTTCATTCCTTTTCAACATCATAGCAGTTTGATGCAGTTGAGTGGCTTACTCGGCAATTTCAAAGGGCATTTAAGATTCAACCACATTGCTGGGGGTAAGAAAGAAAATGTGTTTGTGTATGTCAACTAACACCCAAGTGAGAAGTTGTGCAGGTGGAGGTTTTTCATTGTAGGCCATCAGCTTAGGTGTTTTTTATGGAATTTAGGATGGGAGTCATCTTGTGAATTCAACTCACTTTGAGCATAGCTACATTGTACTTAAAATTAACTATTTAACAATCTTGCATGTCGACCTTGCGCTCTTTATTTCCCACTTGCACCATTTGAGTATGCACAATTAATTCCACCAAACTTGTTTTGTTTTCAGGGCAGCAATTTTGTGGTGCCAGAAAGCTGCATGCAACATGCTTACAATTTCCATTACAATCTCTGTTCAAGCTTGCTGCTGGCTTACAAAGGCCTTTTCAACTACTTCACCATGGTTACAAAAGAATTACCTACGTCTCGCAGGATGGAGCTAGGTAAGTTGTAGACTCATTTAAATGAGAATTTTTCTTTCTGACTTATGAATTTCACCAAAACATTAAACTGGCTATCAGATATTCAGTATTGCTGAAAAAACCGACATGTCTCATCAGCTTTTTGTCTTGCATTCATCAGGACACTTCTCAAGAGTACCAATATAAGGGGAAAACAGCAATTTATACTGTATGTAAGGTACTAAAAGAACTTCTCTTGTTTCTAAGAATTGAAGTAAAATACCTAAATTGTGAGTGAGCTCAGTTGGACACAAACCACTCAATAATTGAATAAATACCTGAGCACCTCAAGTTTAATAATGACTGACTGCTCAATGGCTCCTGGTGAGGCAGAATTTTTTAGCCAATGGTGGAAGTCAAAACCTTCTCCAGCAAGTTAAGTCCAAGTGTAGCCTTCAGGTGAAGCAGGGAGAAAGTGTGAAGTATACCTGAACCAGGGCACACAGATGTAATTCAATCCCCAGTACTTCCACCAAAATGAGGGAAGGGGTAGATGGTGGTGTGGGGGAAACTATACTGTAACACATTTACATAGGCAGTATTCATTATAAATGTGAATAGGTATTTATGAAGGAAAAAAGTGGCAAAAATGTGCTTGGAAACAAGATTTTTTTTTCATTAATATGCATAATTTGAAAATAAATATCTGATAATTGTTTGGTAGTATGGAATTTGAGCATTGCTGAAAAAGAAACATGTCTAAACTTTTCTAAGCTCTGCAAGCATAGGCTGGTTGGGTATGGTCTGTACCCTTTGTGAACAGCAGTTGGGACATGCTGTTTGATAAGATCCACCAGTCTTTGGGTCGTACAGTCTAGCATCACGCAGGCACTGAAATTCAAATTTCACATTACTCATTTGTGTGATAGGCAAAGTGTTTTTCTGGCTTGACGGCAACATCTAATAATGCTTGGCAGTTAATTGTCAGTCACCATCGCTGGTGTATTCTCCATGGCAATGCCACTTGCCAACCAATCAGCGTTCTCTTCACATTCAGTACAAATTGTTGTTTTCCCCTTATATTGGTATTCTTGAAAAGTGTCCTGATGGGTGCAAGACAAAAAGTTTAGACATGTTTCTTTTTCAGCAATGCTCAAGTCCCATACTACCAAACAACTATCAGATATTTATTTTCAAATTATGCATATTAATGAATAAAAAATCTTGTTACCAAGCACATTTTTGCCACTTTTTACCTTCATAAATACCTATTCACATTTATAATGAAAACTGCCTATGTAAATGTGTTACAGTATAGTTTCCCCCCACCCCACCATCTGCCCCTTCCCTCATTTTGGTGGAAGTACTGGGGACTGAACTACACCTGTGTGCCCTGATTCATGCATATTTTACTCTTTCTCCCTGCTTCACCTGAAGGCTACACTTGGTCTTAATTTGCTTGAGAAGGTTTTGACTTCCACCATTAGCTGAAAAATTCTGCCTCACCAAGAGCGAGTGAACAGTCATTTTTAAACTTGAGGTGCTTGGGTATTTATTCAATTATTGAATGGTTTGTGTCCAACTGATCTCACTCAAAATTCAGCTATTTTACTTTAGTTCTTGGAGACAGGCGAAGTTCTTTTATTACCTTATTAATTCAGGCAATACGAATTAAGTACTCCACAACTCTATTTGATTATTCACAAATCATTTCATGGAATCATAGAATGGAGGCTGTTATGCCTCCACTGCCTCTTTGAAAGAGCTATCCAATTAGTCCCACTCAACCCTTTCCCTATAACTGCAAATTTTTAATTTGAAGTTTTATCCAATTCCCTTTTCAAAATTGTTATTGCTTTTGTTTCCAATGGCAACATTTATATAATTTACATTTATATAAGACCTTCAATGCAGTTACACACCATGCCACACACAAGATATTGGAACAAATGATCAAAAATTTGGGTTAGATGTAGGTTTTTAAGGAAAGCCTTAAAGAAGAAGAAGAGAGAACTGGAGGACAGCCAATGTGGTACTGTTATTCAAGAAGGGAGGAAGGGATAAACCAGGGAACTACAGCCCTGTCAACAGTTCTAACTTCATTGGTGGGGAAATTATTGGAAGCAATTCTGAGGGACAGAACTAACCTACACTCGGAGAGGCAGGGATTAATCAAGGACAGTCAGCATGATTTTGTGAAGGGGAGGTCATTCTGACCAGTTTGATTGAATTTTTCGAAGAGGTGACCAGGTGGGTAGATGAGGGCAATGCATTTGATGTGGTCTACTTGGACTTCAGCAAGACTTTTGATAAGGTCCCGCATGGAGAGACTGATAACAAAGGTGAGTACATGGGATCCAAGGCAATTTGGCAAATTGGATCCAGAATTGGCTGAGTGGCAGGAAGCAGAGGGTGATGGTCAAGGGGTGTTTTTGTGACTGGATGCCTGTGTCCAATGGGGATCCACAGGGATCGGTGTTGGGTCCCTTGCTGTTTGTGGTATATATAAACAATTTAGACTTGAATGTAGGAGGGTTGATAAGTAAGTTCGCAGATGACACGAAAATTGGTGGGGTGGTAAATATTGAGGAGGATAGCCTTAGATTACAGGAGGATATAGACGGGCTGGTCAGATAGTTCTGAAGGAGATAGCTGAAGAGATAGTGGAGGCCTTAGTGGTGATCTTTCAGAAATCACTGGAGTCAGGGAGGGTCCCAGAGGACTGGAAAATAGTTAATGTAACCCCCCTGTTTAAGAAGGGAGTGAGGCAAAAGGCACAAGATGGGAAACTACAGGCCAATTAGCCTGACCTTGGTCGTTGGTAAGATTTTAGAGTCCGTTATTAAGGATGAGATTTCAGAATACTTGGAAGTGCGTGGTAAAATAGGGCAAAGTCATCATGGTTTCATCAAGGAGAGGTCATGCCTGACAAATCTGTTAGAATTCTTTGAGGAGGTAACGAGTAGGTTAGACAAAGGAGAGCCAATGGATGTTATCTACTTGAACTTCACGAAGGCCTTTGGCAAGGTGCTGCACAGGAGGCTGCTCAGTAAGTTAAGAGCCCATGGTGTTAGAGGCAAGGTACTAGCATGGATAGAAGATTGGCTGTCTGACAGGAGGCAGAGAGTGGGGATAAGGGGGTCATTCTCAGGATGGCGGCCGGGACTAGTGGAGTTCCGCAGGGGTCAGTGTTGGGACCACAACTTTTCACTTTATATATTAATGATGTAGAAGAAGGAACTGAGGGCATCCTGGCTAAGTTTGCAGATGATGCAAAGATAGGTGGAGGGACAGATAGTATTGAGAAGGTGGGGAGGCTGCAGAAGGATTTGGACAGGTTAGGAGAATGGGCAAAGAAGTGGCAGATGGAATACATCGTAGGGAAGTGTGAGGTCATGCACTTTGGTAGAAAGAATAAAGGCATAGATTATTTTCTAAATGGGGAGAGAATTCTGGAGTGCAAAGAGACTTAAGAGAATCCTGGACTGGGACTCCCAAGGTTAACTTACAGATTGAGTCGGTAGTTAGGAAAGCAAATGCAATGTTGGCATTTATTTCAAGAGGACTAGAATATAAAAGCAGGGCTATGCTGCTGAGGCGTTATAAGGCTCTGGTCAGACCACATTTAGAATATTGTGTGCAATTTTGGGCCCCGTATCTCAGGAAGGATGTTCTGGCCCTGGAGACGGTCCAGAGGAGGTTCACGAGAACGATCCCAGGAATGAAAGGCTTAACATATGAGGAACGTTTGAGGACTCTGGGTCTATACTCAATGGAGTTTAGAAGGATGAGGGGGGATCTGATTGAAACTTACAGAATACTGAAAGGCCTGGATAGAGTGGACATGGGGAAGATGATTCCATTAGTAGGATAGACTAGGACCTGAGGGCACAGCCTCAGAGTAAAGGCAAGACCTTTTAGAACAGAGATGAGGAGAAACTTCTTTAGCCAGAGAATGATGAATCTATGAAATTCATTGCCACAGAAGGCTGTGGAGGCCAGGTCATTGAGTGTATTTAAGACCGAGATAGATAGGTTCTTGATTGGTAAGGGGATCAAAGGTTACAGGGAGAAGGCGGGAGAAAGGGGTTGAGAAACCTATCAGCCATGATTGAATGGCAGAACAGACTCGATTGGCCGAATGACCTAATTTCTGCTCCTATGTCTTATGGTCTTGGATGGTGCTGTCAAAGGAGACTTTGTGTGTTGCTGCAGTGCATCTTGTAAATGGTGCACACTGCTGCTACTGTACGTGCCTTACTGGCGGAGGGAATGTTGAAGATGGTGTGTGGGATGCCTTTCAAGGTGGCTTTGTCCTGGGTGGTGTTGAGCTTCTTATGTTGTTGGATCACATTCCTGACTATTTTTGATTTATTCATGGGATGTGGGTGTCGCTGGCTAGGCCAGCATTTATTGCCCATCTTTAATTGCCATTGTGAAGGTGGTGGTGAGCTGCCTTCATGAACCACTGTAGTCCGTGTGGTGTAGTTACACCCACAGTGCTGTTTGGGAGGGAGTTCCAGGATTTTGACCCAGTAACTTGTGCCTTGTAGGTGGGTGGCCAGACTTTGGGGAGTAAGGAAGTGAGTTACTCGCTGCAGAATTCCCAGCCTCTGACCTGCTCTGGTAGCCACTGTATTTATTTGGCTAGTCCAGTTCAGTTTCTTATCAATGGTAACCCGCAAAATGTTGAAAGTGGGGGATTCAGCAATGGTAATGCCATTGAATGTCAGGGGAGGATTCAATCTTGCTGGAGATATTCATTACCTGACATCTGTGTGGCACGAATATTTCTTGCCACTTAACCAGGCAGATTGTTTATTACATTTCTGAATTTCATGCCCCATTCAAGCTTAAGTTATGACCTGTATATCCAAGGTCAGGTCATTAATTTCTCAAAACCAGCAGTGGTCTCAGCAATGACCTCTGCGGAACACCACAGTATGCTTCCTTCGGATCTGACAAATGACTGTTCACTTACTTTCTGATTTCTGTCCCTTGGACGATTTTGTATCAATTCATCCACTGCTCTTTAAGTCCATGCACTGCAATTTTGCCAACAATCTATTATATGGTGCTCTATTAGGTCCATATATAGAATGTCAACCTCTCTACCTTCTTTACCCCTCCTTACGCCATCAAATAACATAATCAGGTTGTTGAAAATGAGAAATTTTTTCAAGTACGAAAGTGTACATTGAGACAGACATACAGTGCTCTAAGGGATGGAATACTATCTTGGTACCTTGTGAGAAATTGTGTTCCTTTGGTTAATATTAAGCCATTCTTTATCTGATTCTCCAACTTTTATCACAGAACTCCAATCCATTTCTCAAATAAAAATGAGGGAGTCGGCCATTCGGCCCTTGAAGCCTGCTCCACCATTCAATAAGATCATGGCTGATGTGGTTGTGGTCTTAACTCCACTTATCTGTCTGCCTCCCATAACCCTTGACTCCTTTGTCTAACTCTGCATTGAATAAATTCAATTACTCAGCCTCCACTGCTCTCTGGGGAAGAGAGGCTCTGATGGATTTGAATTTACTGGAAATGTAAGTATCCTGGGTCTTTGCTGTGTTTTGTCATTTGGTGTAAAGTTAAGGAAGTGAAATGGGAAATTTAAATCCTTCCAGATGTCCCTCACACAAGCATGTATTTGAAAATAGAAGCCCAACATTGAACTGATATTGAATGTGATTTGATGTACATAGGCTAGGAACTGGAAGGTATTTGCTTAACATTAAGTCTATTTTCCTAATTTTCTTGATCATCGGTGCATATTTTATTGAAATTAACTTATATATGTCAAATAATATATATTTGACATTTGGCAAATGTTTGAGTATTTGTAGAATAAAGTGCTGTATGTAATGGGATATAGCACAGCCCATGTGTAAACATTTCTGGGTGTTTGGTGAAATTCATCTTTCATTGTCTGTATTCATGTAAGAGAAGATTTTTATTTACTTTGCCCACTTAAATTTTATGCCTGGTAAGTAAACACTGCATTAGCCCTGGATTAATTTTCCTCCAGTGAGGAAATTGATTTTGAAATCCATTTCAACATATTTAAATGTTGGAGAAGCATGTTCTTGTTTTCATAATTTATTTTTTAATTAAGTATTTGTTTGAATATATTGTCTTTACATTTGTTTGATTCTGTGAAAAGTTGCTTGCTCTTTTTAGCTTTGATCAATTATTGAATATCGATGAAACAGTTTTCCATATCCTAATTTATTTTTCTTTAATGTGACCTAAATTATTGATATATTAAAATTATTGTGTTTTGTCCCTTCAAGGACAGCAATAGCATTGCTGTGTTGGTCTTATTCAGCTTCAAATATGAATTTTATCCTTCTCAATGCCATATGTGAATTGCTTTTAATTGTTCCTGAACTGAGGCTGCCTGCTCATTTTACTTGCGACTGTTAATAGGTCCCAGAAAACAATAAATCTCAGATCATCTATCAGAACAAAATTTAAATCCAGCCATCAAAGAAACAGGATAAAAACCCATTTTGTTCCAATAGACCTGTAAGTTTTTAAATGCCTTAATTATTCCCCTTTGTGGCACAATTTTGATATTTCTCTATTGGGATTTTTTAAATAGCTATTGCAGATTGCACCACATATTCCAAGTAGTTAGATGTTGCATTATTTTCAGCTTTGTTATAGAGCTCCAGGTTTCCGCTAGAGCTCCAGGCTTCCACTAGTGCTCTCGTTTGGGTGCCTGTTTTAATTTGTAAGATAATTACTTAAATCGTTTGGATTTGAATTCTATGGAAACTATCTTAAATTAGCAGTCAAAATTTAAATCTACTGAAGTGGGATCAAGTTAGTAGTTCTAAGAATGATGAATATTGCTCACCCACATCCATTCTATGTAGAACATACACATGTATTTTGCATATAAAAGAACATTAAATATGTTGGAAAACTTGATATGTAAGAATCTCCGAGGAAGCTCAGTTCTGATTGTCAGTGGAAGCTTTGGTATTCTATTGAGGTTATATTTACCTATTAGTAGAATATATAGACTTGTTTGGTACTTATATATAGAATCCGTACAGTTTAACCCATGTGAACCTCTGTATTTAAGAGCTCACCTTGTGCCAGAGGCCATTTTTATCATGTGACCAAGCTGTCAGTTACCAATGAAATTAACAGGTGTAATACCACAAGCATTGGTGGTGCTCAATTATTCACCTCCATTTTTACATTCTAAATAGATAGTTGCAGTTGCATCTCAACATTCTGTATTTACTTAAAAAGTCAACATAGAACGCCAATGGCAGAGCTTCAAAGACTACTTCCCATCCCCGTGGACCTCCCTCTGACAGAAGTTGTTTCTTGGTGCTTAGCTTCTTGTATGCAGAATTAACAATTTGTGTTAAAGTCAGAGTTCCAGTACATATGTTTGTCCAGAGAAATTTATTGCCTGTTGGTACCATTGTATATTTTATCTGTACTGTATAGCTGTCAGGGAAAAATTGTGAGACAGCTATCCTCCTTACAGCAACCTCTAATTGATTCTTGTTTTGACACTTTTTAAAAACAAAAAATTAAGCTCTGTTAAAACATGAAGTAGGATTGTGGTTATAACATCATTCCTAGATTGACTGAGCAAATACCAAATAGTTCAATGCAAAATTGGATGGATAAAAGAAGATAGGTTTTGCTTGAGTAACCCAAAACAAACACAGACTTGATGAGTGAGTAGCTTCATTCTGTGCTGTAAACTCCTAGTGTTGTTTTTGAGAATAGGGTCATTAGAAAATCTTTTGTGTTTTTGACTATTTGACCAAGAGGTGAATTATATTTATAAAATAATTAGTTTTGAGGGCTAAATTGCCATAGGGACAAAACTGCTGGATAGCAACTTTTATAATAACTGAAGTTGTGTTAAATTCAATAATAAAGTTCTGTTACTAGGTAATCTAGTGTAGGCAAAGAAAGTTTTAAGGAATGGCAACATCAAATCTTTGCTCTATTGTTAATTTGGAAATTTGAAATTTGAACCAAAATATCATGCTTTTCTCCCATTCCAATTGTGGTTTGCACTTTATTCTAAATTTCTTGGTATTTTTATTGATGATACAACCATGTGTTTTTAATGAAAATAGCACCCTAATCTAAATGGAGCAAGCAATACATTTGATAACTAAAATTCACTTTAGCTTCATTTGTTTCATAAAGCATTCTATATTTAATGTGTTCCTTTATTTGCCATTTTTGTCACATTCTTTTGTGGATAGAACAGCTGCTAAGCCATGTTGTAACTAACTGATTTACAGCTTTTGGTAGTCACTTCTGTGCACAGCAAAAGAAATGAATGCTGATACCTCATTTTGTACTAACTCCATGCACCATTCTTGAACTATTTTAAATTATTTGTCAGCGCTTTTGAAAAATCTGCACACATCTTTTAAAATTGCAATATTAATAATGAATTACAGCATAGATCCAATGTGATGGTTTGAAAGTAGGATTGCAACACAAATTAAATTTAAAGAACATGCTAACAATTAAAAGCTATTCATTCCTTCCTACTAGCCTGTTTATTTTTATTTTCATATTCTAAGCCTCTAACACACCACAAATATTTGTATTATCTTTTATTGAAACCCTGGGTGGAAGAACATAGTGCAGATTTTTAGAGGAGAATAATGCTGTATGCAATTGTCATTATGGCAGGCACTTGCCCATAGAGTTTCTTTGGGTATGAAATAATTTTTTGTACTTTTTTTTAAGCTGTGTTCATTAATGAGATGACTCTTTGCTTCTAGAGTTAGTCAGGCTTGCTGTTTCCCGACAATTTTGCCAGGCGCCTACAGATAACTTTATGCATTCCCAGACTGTAGATGTCTTGGTGCAGAATAACCAGGAGAAGTAATCACATGGTCTTGGTTATTTTTCATAATATAAATTGTTATCTGTTGGTTGTATAAATGAAAGAATGACATTACAACTCTCAGAGACATCTCAAGCACATCATACGCTATGTTCGTCTTTGGAGTCGAAGGAAGAAAGAATTTGTATTTGTACAGCACCTTTCATGAACTCAGGACATCCCCAAGTGCTTCACTGCCAAACAGTTATAATTGGAGCATAGTTACTCTTGTAATGTAAGCAAATGTGGCAAATAATTGAGCTCATTGGTCCATGATCCGCAATAAGCTTCGTAACTAGTGTTAATGGAGCTGGGTTGGGCTGGATACCATTAGACTAGCTGCACACTTCAAATAAACATGGGATCTGAGAGTTCAGACAGAGCCTCAGTTTAATGTCTTGTACAAATTATAGCATCTCTAAAATTCCTTTAGCTTGGAATGGGACATGAAAGTACAGCCTTCTAACTTGGGTGAGATTACTCCAATTGAGAAAGGACCAGCAATGTCAAACTGTTGTTTAGACAAACCAAGAATTAAAATGTGTTTATTTGTAAAATTAGTTGAAAACAAAGTCCTTTAGTTTATTAATAGTACTCACTAATTTAAGCTTTTCTGATGTTTATCAATTGGATAGAATCAGCAGCTGATGTGAATTGTATGTTTATAATTCAAAACTTACAGTGCAGTATCCTGTAACTGTGGTCCAAGGTAAGAAACAATGACAAAGGTAGAGCCAAGAATGAAGTTCTGCAGAGGGAGTTTGAGAAACTGGATTCTAAATTATTGGGCAGAACCTCGAGAGTAATAATCTCTAGATTGCTACCCAAACCACCCAGTTTGCAAATTGGCATATTGTCAAGCAGATTAGAGAATTAAATGCGTGGCTCAGACTGGTGTGGGAAGAAGGGGTTTTGATTCATTGGACACTGGCACCAGTATTGAGGAAAGAAGGAGCTATTCCATCTGATGGGCTCCACTTAAACCAAGTTGGTATCAGCATCCTGGTGAATTGCATAATTAGATTGTGAATAGGACTTTAAACTAGACAGGGGGAAGAGACGAACGGAAATTTAGAAATCTACAGACAAAAATTGAGGCAACAGAGTGGTGTGATGATTTTTGGTAAAGCTAAGCATAGTGGGAGTTTATTGGAAATTGTGCATCAGTGAATAGGGTTCATGCAAGGAATAGTGGTTAAAAAAATAAAATTAAAGACTCTTTATCTGAATGCATTAAGCATTTGTAATATGATAGATGAAATAGCACCACAAATAAATGGTTTTTATCTAATTGGTTACACGGTGACACAGGTTGGGAACTAAATGTTGCAGTGTACACAACATTTCAAAAAGTCAGTATGCAAAACACTGTTAGTAAAGGATGACATAAGAAGAGTAGTAAGAAAGAATCTTGGCCCAGAAGATCATGTAGAATCAATATGGTTGGAGGTTAAGAATAACAAGAGTCAGAAAATGCTGTTGGGAGTAGTTTAAAGGCCCCTAAAGGCAGTTCTACCTTTGTACGGAGTATTAAGCAAGAAATAATTGGAGCTTGTAACAAAGGCAATGTGATAATCTTGGGTGACTTCAATCTCCATATGGACTGGACCAATCAATTTAGCAAAGGCAGCCTAGGAGCTAAGTTTGTAGAATGCTTTCATGACAGTTTCCTGGAGCAATACATTGTGGAACTAACCAGGGATAAAGGCATTTTAAATGTGGTACTGTGTAATGAAGCAGGGTTAATTAGTAATCCAGTCTTAAAAGATTTTCTGGTCCAAAGTGGTCATAATACAATTGAATTCTAAATTAAGTTTGAGAATGACATACCCGAGCCCAAAACAAGAATCCTAAAATGCAATTAGATAGGTATGAGTGGAGAACAAGCTAAGGTTGAATGAGTAAGTGGACTAAATGGTATGGCAGTAAATAAATAGTGAGAAACATTTAAAGAAACAATTCAAAATGTTCAATAAAAATACATCCCATTGAAGAACAAAAACTCAGTGAGAACGATCCACCTGTGGCTTACTAGTGAAGTTAAGGATAACATCAGATTAAAAGAAAAGGCTTATAATGTTGCAAAGAATAATAGTAAGCCTGAGGATTGGAAGAGTTTTAGAAACCAGCAAAGGTCAGCCAAAATGTTGATGAAAAGGTAAAAAAAAAGAATGAGAATAAGTAGCCAGGAATATAAAAAAATAATCGTAGGAGCCTTTGCAAGAAGAGTAGCTAAAGTGAACGTTGATCCCTTGGAAGCAGAGACAGGAAAAATTACCATGGGAATGGGAAAAATGACAGAGATGTTGAACAAATGTTTTGTGTCTGCCTTCACAGTAGAAGAAACAAATTGCATACCAGATATAGAGAGTAACAAAAGGGCTAATAAGAGTGAAAAATTAAAGTAATTAATATCAGCAAATAGAAAGTACTAGAGAAACTTATGGCACTGAAAGCTGACAAGCACCCGGGACCTGATTGCCAACATGCTAGGGTGCAGGGATAGTGGATGCATTTTTCCAAAATTCTGTAGATGCTAGAACAGTCCCCAGAGGATTATTGTACAAGAAAGGAGGGCGACCAGTTAGCCTGACATCAGTTATTAAGGAAGTCTTAAGAATGCGCATGTCATATCATTCCATGATTTTCTAAGTCAACATGGTTTTGCGAAAGGGGAATGGTGTATGCCAAATTTATTAGAAATTTTGAGGATGTGGATAGTAGAATAGATGAAGGGGAGCCACTAGGAATAGTATACTTGGACTTTCAAAAGGCATTTGATAAGGTGCCACATATACAACATTAGGGCTCATAGAGTTGAGGGTAATATATTAGCATGAACAGAGGTTTGGTTAATAGACAGAAAGCAGAGAATGTTGGTAAACGGGGCATTTTCAAGTTGGCAGGCTGTATTTAATAAGAGTGCTACGAGGACCAGTGCTAGAGCCTCAGCTGTTTACAAGCTATAATAATGACTTGGATGAAGAGACTGAGAGTACTGTAACGAAGTTTACTGACAATATAAAATTTGGTGGGAATGTAAGCAGTGAGGAGGACACAGAGGTTGCAAAGAGGTATCAACATGTTAAGTGAGTGGGCAACAAGATGGCAGATGAATGTCATGTGGAGAAGTGTGTATTCACTTTGGTAGTAAAAATTGAAAAGCAGAATATTTTTTAAAAGATGTGAAACATCTAAATGTTGATGTTCAGAGATTTCGGTGTACTTGTGAATGAAAGTTAGCAGGCAGGCACAGCAAGCAAATAGATAAATGATTTGTTAGCCTTTATTGCAAGGGAACTGGAGTATAAGAATAAGGAAGCCTTGCTATAATTGTGGGGCTTTGGCGAGACTACATTTGGAGGACTGTGTGCAGAATGGATATACTTGCCTTGGAAGTTGGGATGGTTGACTAGATTGGCTTCTATGATGAGACCCTGAGTAAACTGGGCCTATACTCTCTGGAATTTGGAAAAATAAGAGGTCGTCTTATTGAAACGTACAAAATTCTGACAGGGACTTGACAGTGTCAAAACAGAGAGGTTGTTTCCCCTGGCTGAAAAATCTGGAATATGGGCACACAGTCACAGGATAAAAGGTTAATCATTTTGAATTGAGATGAGAAATTTCTTTACTGAAAGGGTCGTGAATCTTCGGAGTTCTCTACTCCAGAGCGTTACAGATTCCATTATTGATGATATTCAAGGCTGAGATAGTGTCTCAGAATCTATGGCTTTGGGGAGCAGGTGGGAAAGTGAAGTTCAGGCAGAAGATCAGCCATGATTGTATTGAATGGCAGAGCAGGCTGAAGGGATCGCATGGCCTCCTACTCCTATTTCTTATATTCTTATGATCTAAATTTTGGGCCATCGTTCATCAGTTATGGGAGCAGGTAGGTAGAGTACTAAGTGAGGACCATGGTAGTCTTTGTATTGTTGCAGTGACTGGATGCACTCCTACCTGCTCCACATTCCAGTGAGTTTTTTTTAAAACTTACCTTTTGGTGGAGGATGGCCTCAAATGGACCTGGTTTGTTTTATTGGAGCAGATTCAGTGCTGGTAGCATTCTGGACAGCCCAATTTCGGGAAGAAGCCCTGAAAGATTTATTTCTATTTGCATAAGCAAAAACCCAGCTGTTTCATGTGCAGGCCCTGGACGTCAATAACAATGTCTTTAATATCATCCAGCCCTGAAAATGTGCACAGATGCCACTTTCCTTATCAGACGCTGAGATTTATTTTTTTGAAAATTATACTTTATTCATAAAACATCTGGAAGAACATTCCAAACCATTTCAAAATCACCATCACATAAGTACAATCAGATTCAACTTTTACAACATGTACCACAAGGTGCATCAATACAATCAATGAACATTTCAATCATTTCAACCTGGTCAATGCAGACAATCAGACAATGGTATTGGAGTTATCAATATACATCATGTTGCACTCTGGGGTGCTTCAATACATTTATAATACACTTAGTATTCACTGCATACATTCATTTTGAGCTGTACAGCTCGAGGGGCTCTCAACAATTCCCAGCCCCTCGGTGCACTGTGGCAGAAAGGTCTTAGACAGCGACCTTTCCCCATTGTGCCTTTGTGGCAGCTACCCCAAGCTTTAGTGTGTCCCTCAGCATGTAGTCCTGAGCTTTGGAATGTGCCAGTCTGCAACACTCGGTCGGGGACAACTCTTTGCACTGGAAGACCAACAAGTTTCGGACAAAGAGCGTCTTTCACCGAGTTGATGATCCTCCAGCTGCAGTTGATGTTTGTCTTGGTGTGTGTCCCTGGGAACAGCCCGTAGAGCACAGAGTCCTCTGTCACAGAACTGCTCAGGATGAACCTCGACAGAAACCACTGCATCTCTCTCCAGACCTTCTTTGCAAAGGCACAATCCACAAGGAGGTGAACAATGGTCACGTCCCCACCACAGCCACCTTGAGGGCAACGTGCAGAGGGGGTGAGACTCTTGGCGTGTTGGAAGGATCTGACAGGGAAGGCCTTTCTCACCACCAGCCAAGCTACGTCTTGGTGCTTGTTGGAAAGTTCTGGCGATGAGGCATTCTGCCAAACGACTTTGACAGTCTGCTCAGGGAGCCATCCCACAGGATCTACCCTCTCCTTCCCCGCAGGGCCTCTAAGACATTACGTGCCAACCACTGCCTGATGGACTTGTGGTCAAAGGTGTTTCTCTGCGTAAATTTTTCCACGAGGGACAGGTGGTACGGCATGGTCCAACTACTTGGAGCGTTACGCGGCAGCATGGCCAGACCCATCCTTCGCAACACTGGGGACAGGTAGAACCTCAGCATGTAGTGACACTTGGTGTTTGCGTACCAAGGGTCTACGCACAGCTTGACTCAGCCGCACACAAAGGTGGCCATCAGTATGAGGGCGATGTTGGGCATGTTTTTTCCCCTTTTATCTAGAGCCTTGTACATCGCGTCCCTGCGGACACGATCCATTTTCAACCTCCAGATAAAGTGGGTGATCGCCATCATGCAGGAGTCTGGAATGGGCCAGACCTGTGCCACGTATAGCAACAACGAGAGTGCCTCACAGCTGATGACCAGGTTCTTACCCACAGTGGAGAGGGAGCGTGGCTCCCACATGCCCAGTTTTCTTTTCACCATAGACACTCGCTCTTTCCAATTTCTAACGCTTGCCCCAGTCCTTCCGAACTATATCCCCAGCACCTTCAGGCTGGAAGCCCTGACAGTGAAGAGGACAAAGGATCGGTCAACCCAGTTCCCAAAGAACATGGCCTCGCTCTTCCCACGATTTACTTTGGCTCCCGAGGCCAGTTCGAACTGGTTGCAGATGTGCTGAGGTGCCGATTTTAAGCATGTAAAACAGGCATAACATGAACAAATTTCTAAGTCTTCACCTCCGTCATATTTTAGGTTCTGACTCACCTGTTACTGATAGTGACTCATGCTTCACAATTCTGCTTAAATAGTGAATGCAAGTACTTAGAACTCATGCATGTTGGCATTTGTAATTCCCTTTGCTTGGTAGTATTTTAATTTTAGCCCTTTACCTCAATGTTATGTGATAAACCAACCTCGATATAATGACAGGATAAAACTATCATTTCATAAATCATTGATAAGATCCTAAAAGTTAGGAGCAGGAATAGGCTATTCGACTCCTCAAGCCTGCTCCACCATTCAATAAGATCGTGACTGATCTGATTTTGGTCTTAAGTCCACTTTCCTGCCTATCCCCCATATCCCTCAACTGCCTTGTAAATCAAAAACCTACCTAACTCAGCCTTGAATATATTCAATGACCCAGCCTCCACTGCTCTCTGGGCAGGAGAATTCCAAAGGTTAGCAACCCTCTGAGAAGAGAAATTCCTCCTTATTTCTGTCTTAAATTGGAGACCCTTTATTTTTAAACTGTGCCCCTGGTTCTAGATTCCCCCTCAAGGGGAAACATCTTCTTAGCATTTATCCTGTCCTAATCTTACATGTTTCAATAAGCTCACCTCTCATTTTTCTGAACTCCAATGAGTATAGGATGTGGATAATGCTGAAGGTGCTTCATTTGAGTTTAATACCATTGTGTATATTTTGTGAACACACACTAGATGATTTGGTTAAGTTGATCTTAATTTTCAGGTTATAAACACCAGAGAGCTAAATTGAATCCTATTTGTCTTTTCTGATTGCATTAATTCAGCCTGAGGCATCAAAAAACACATTTGTATTACCATCTAAAGAAGCCATTATTTTAACTGTGGAATTACAATTATAATGTAGTTTTGGTTCAGAAAATTTGTAGCTTTTGCTTGGTCCTATATAATGGCATTCTTGACCAGATAAGTCAGGTTAAATCTACTTAAATATGTGAAATGGTTGTTAGGGGCTGGCTGCACTACCGGGAAAAGGTTCTTTGGACTAATTGAAGATTTTCAGATTTTATGCAAGTATCAGCGAACTATCATGAGTCAGATTTGATGTTTGTAAATTTTAATTTTGCTGTTTTAAGCATTAAAGGCAGTTGAGAATACCAAAGAAATTCAGATTAAAATTTACAAACTTTTGGTATGGTTTGAACATGGTTCCAAAGTCAAGCAGTGGAGTTTAAAGAATTTGATTCAAGGTCAAAAGCTAGTTTAAATGTTTAGTTGCTTTCTTTTAGTGCTGGGCATCATGAAAGAATAATGTAAAATAATTCAAGGGAAGCTCCATCATTGGTTTTAAATAGGTGTGGGCCTTTCTTATTTGGAGGTAAATGAAGGGTGTGTAGTTTTGCTAGGTTACTCAGTTTCCCAGAGGTGAGGAAAGGCCAACATTATCAATGGTGCTCAAATATATCCTTTTGAATAAATAGTTAGCCAATTACTATGTTTCAGAATATTTTTGATAATTTTTCCACAGAAAGATTTAAAAGATAAAAGTAGATCCTAATGGGGAGGTTATTAATATGCTAAATGGAGGTTTTAAAAACAAAGCAGCAAACCTTACGTAGACAAGTTAACAAACAAAGGGAAATGGAAACGCAGACATATTTGTTGCAAGTACTGTCAGATTTTTAAATGGTGCTGTGAAAGATATAAGCTGGCTCATAGTTAGAAATGTTTGGGTAACAGTTAAAAGGTTCTGTTTAAGTATGTATGTTTACTTTTGATTCAAGTGCGCCATATTCTTTATTTTGTATCACATGAATATGATATACCGATTGAATAGTGAAACTGATTACAACTGTAATAAAAATAATAATAATAACAAAAAAACTGCGGATGCTGGAAATCCAAAACAAAAACAGAATTACCTGGTGCTGAGTTTGTCCATGTAATTCTGATTACAACTGTACTTGGTGTGAAATAAAACAGATGGAAGGTTCAATTCAAGCTTAACTTCAAATATTTTCTTACATTACCTTCAGAGAGATTCAAGATCATAAGGGGGAAGTTTTGTTGCAGCTCCAAGACATGCTATTGTAGAAGCAAATATAGGGAGTGCAGGTCCATCCACACAGAAGTAAGCCTTAGACCACTTATGGGAGCAACTGAATCTGAGCAGATATCTGCAGTAGATCCAAAATTTTTAAAAGTTGAAAAATCCCCATGATTACAAGTTTGAATAGAAATTACTATTGATATCAAATGAACATTTAATGTGCTTACATTAAGTTTGCTCTCTGCCCTAACAGACATTTACCCCATTTATTTTAAATGGGTTAACTCCTTTAAAATAGTCAAGAATTTTGTATGGGTGGATTAAGCATTTGTACAACATCACTAGTGGTACAGTTTACTCTTGCACTTCATTGTCCTGTTTACATAGCAAATCCAGTGCATTTGGAGGGTATAAACAGGATGCTGGAAGTATTCAGGCCAGGCAGCATCCGCATTTGTGGTACCAAGAATTGTGTCTTATTGGCACCCACTCATTCTGGTAAATTGAAAAGCAACTTCTGCAGTCAGCACATATGCAGTAAAATGTAGAAATCAAGAAGTTTCAGTCAAAGTTGTCCTGCTCCTCCACAAATCGTGCTCTACCAATGCCTCACGGATAGAGACAATATAAAATAAAGGGTACAACTCTAAAGGGTGTGCTGGAGCAGAGGAACCTGGGTGTATATGTGCATGAGTCATTAAAGGTAGCAGGACAGGTGGAAAGAGCAGTTAATAAAGTGCACAGTATCCTAGGCTTTATTGATAGGGGCATAAAGTACAAGAGCATGGAGGTTACGCTGAACTTGTAAAGGACAATAGTTAGATCTCAGCTGGAATATTGTGTACAGTTCTGGGTGCCATACTTTAAGAAGGATGTGAATACATTGGAGAGAATGCAGAAGAGGTTTACAAAAATGGTTCCAGGAATGAGAAACTTCAGTTATGAAGATAGATTGGGGAAGTTGGGACTGTTCTCCTTGGAGAGGAGAAAGCTAAGAGGAGATGGTAGAAGGGTCAAAATCATGAGGGGCCTGGACAGTTTAGATAGGGAGAAACTGCTCTGTAAAAGGATCGAGAACAAGAGGACACAGATTTAAAGTGATTTTTTTAAAAAAGTAAATGCGATGTGAGAAAAAGATTTTTCACAAAGCGAGTTGTTCAGTACTGCAATGCACTGCCTGGAAGTGTGGCGGAGGCAGGTTCAATTGAAGCATTCAAGAAGGCATTCGATGATTATTTAAATAGAAACAGTGTGCAGGGTTATGGGGAAAAGGCAGGAGAATGGCACTGAGTCATAATGCTCATTCGGAGAGCTGGTGCAGACATGATGGGCCAAATGGCCCTCTCCTGCACTTTTCTGTGAACTCAACATTGCAATACATGTAAGTGGGAGTGAAGTTGCAACACTTACCAACTTTTTCTTTGTATCTCTCAATCCCATCTATTTTCCCCTCTTTATTTTGCTTTCTGTGCATAATTTTATATTGAATCTAATATTGAAACTTACACTTCTTAAATTCGACCTTGTGTGGTTCATTAAAGATTCCGGTTGAGGAAATGCGCAGTTTCTTACCCTGTAGCACAGACCACAGAAGTCCCATAGAGACACCATGCTTTATTGGACTCCAGTGATTTTAACTTGCCACACAAAAGTTTGTGGGCAGCTATAAACAGATTGAAGGGCAAGTGCCGTTTGTTCACCGCTGATTGTAAAGCCCAGGCCAGCGTTTCGTGCTGGTGACCTTTTGTCCACCCTTTTGTTCCTTCCACCCTTCTCTTTTTCCTGCCTCCATCCTTACTTACACCTGGTACATGTAACTTTTTCAGTTCTGATGAAAGATCTGAAACATTAACTGTTTCTCTCCACGGCTATTGACTGGCCTCAGTAATTCCAGCATTTTCTTTTTATATTTCAGATTTTCAGCATTAATTTGTAGTAATTTTGGAAAAAAGACATAATTAAAAACATAGAATTTGAGAGATGCTATGCATATGATACATAAATTGGATCTTTATGGATGTTTTTTGCAATCCCCTTAGCCATGAGATGTGGCTTGTGCAAAAGAGCGTTCAGTTTCTTTTTGGATGACAAAGTAACATTTGGTTAAATAATTTACATTTTTTATGATTTCTCTTCTCCACCTTCCTTACATATTTGTGCTTTTGAGGGACCTTCAAGTGGGAAATTTTCTTTTTGTCACACTTGCGTCTTTTTTCACCCTGTGTGACCATTGAACACACACAAGTTGCTTGTCACGCAAGTGAGAGCTCCTGCAGTGTTGGTCAAACAATGGGATAAGATTGCTGAGTTTTTCCAGGTAATTCTGTTTTTGAATGGGATAAGATTGTTCAATTAAATGTAAAATTATTTCTTTTAACCCATAAACAATGAGCTGTAAAACTAGTGGAGACGTGCAACATTGAAACTTGTTTAAAAATGCAGCTTAGTTGACTATATGACCATGAGTATGCGTGGTATCACTTTTTTATAGCTAATTTTGCCATTTTTTGGTGGTCCTCTTAATTAAAGCTATGAAGCTATGGTTCTAGTAAACATTCAAAAGGATATGTTACACTCTAATTTCTGATATTTTATGCATGATTTATTGCCGCAAACTTATACAGCATCCATATAAATTGCTCTCTTTATATAATATGTTCTTGTATAGCTTCATGAAAATGCATTATTGAAAAGATTTGCTGGTGTGCTTTAACCAAGTGTCTCTAACAAAAGGTATGGACTAATAAGCTCCATCTTTGCTTTTATCTTTTGGTTTTTGTGCTTTGCTTTGATATGAAAAGCATGGTAGCTAATGCTCACATAATAAATTCTAAAAGCTTTGCTTGAGGTGTTCGGAGAGTTGCAATTCAGCAGCTAACCTGTAGAAAGTTGATAGGATGTAGGTTTTAAAAGAGGATACAATAACAAGCACGTGTGTACAATCCTATGACTAGCCATGACCAACATGCAGGTCCTTTATGAACGACTCCTCAGAAGAAAATATCCAAGAACACAGAGGGACATTTTGATAGGTATGTCTACATGACTTCTAACAGTAAACCTATATACTTCCTGTAGATGATTATGTTCAGAATAGTTAATATGATTTCAAGCAATAGATTTCAATGCTGACAGTGAGCAAATTGAAAGCAATTTGTGTGAATCTTAAAAATATTTTACAAATTTATTCTGCAACATTCAAATGATCGCAAATCTTAACATGCTATTCTTTTGCTACTGCTGATTTTGCTTTTCTAATAGTTGTTTGTATTTTAATGTGGACTTTATTTTTCAGAGGAGATTGATGTTGATGCCAGACTCTCAGCACTTTGTGAACAGATAAAGGTATGTATGTTAATACAAAATAGTTTTGACTTAACAGAGATCATAAATGCTTCCCAAACTAGAAATCCTATTAAAGACATTCGGTGGGATTTTCCGCACCTGCCCACTGCTGCGATCTTCCGGTCCTGCTGCAAATCAGTGGACTTCTGGTTGGGATGCCACCTCGCCCATGGCAGGGTCGGAAAATCCCGGGCATTATCTTTTGTGTCTATTAGCATTTGTATTAACTCCAACAATGCAACGTACAAATTCAAGGGCATTCTGATCTGCAAGATATTTCTTGGCTGGTTTCAGTTGGACCTTTTCTGCTAGTTCTTTTGCCCTCTTTGAAAGCCTGCATTAATATTTAATGCAATTCTACTGACCAGTAGTTGCAGTAAGATAATTGTTCAGTACTGATAGCAATGTCAGAAGAGTTCAATCCCAGCCATTGCTGAGCTTGTGAATGCTCAGAAAGATTATGGACCTGCAGTCCTACAGTAAGCTTTGTGTCAGACTTGCTAATTACATAGCAGCGGGAAAGGTTATATTCTGGCTGTGATTGATGCATGGCAGATACAAGGTTTAAATTCTCCTCCAAATCAGGTAGTGGAGAACTATTTGTTTTTTAATAAACAGAATAAGAGGGCCATTAGTATCTTTCATTTATGGTACTCTGTGTACCCCTCAATATATTTGTATACTTTGTGATATGTAAACATACCATGACATCCACACAAATACAAAGTTCATAGTGTCAATGTAGCTATAAATCCTAGAGGCAAAAAAATTTCCATATCGTGTATATGTAAATGTGTAATGCAGAAAATTTGGGAACATTTGCATAAGTTTATTTTATTGGCTTGGCTTCATCTGGATGTCAGCAAATTATTCATTTCAATTTGACCGTTTCAAATCTAAATAAATGCATTTTAGTTTTTGAGGGATCTATTTAATTTATTGATTTATCCTTATGTCAGTAGATCATTACTTGGAGAGTTAGAATGTCCCAACATTCATTTGCTTGATGCCTTGTGCGTTTATGGTGAGATTGCATTGTCAGGTTATGGGGTGAGGTAAATGTATTTGTTTCCCCATCTTCCTCCTCTGGTTTTATGTGAATGTATTTATGTGAATAAATTTCAATACTGTTGTTTGTTTGGGGGTGTGGAGAAAAATTAATGCCTCACAAAATGTTAAAGGATTCGAGTCACCTTTTAATATTCTCTTCAACGCTCAAAAATGCAATAGCAAAGATGAGGGGCAGGGGCTCAGATAGCAATGCAGATAAGTAAACCCAGTGTGTATATTGAGAACCCCAAAAATTAAGATTATTTTTTTGTAAAACATAATGGAGGCTTAAAGTTTATGTCTTGAATTATAGCTGAAAGTGGAAAACCCTGATGATCTGCCAGAACTGGTAAACATGGATCTTGCACAGCTTTGCTCTTTACTGATGGCTCTTTGGGCACAGTTCATAGAAATTGCGACCCTACAAGGAGAAGTCTCAGCTTTATTAGCAAAGGAACATCATATACTACGCGTAAGTACTATATTATTTATTTACATATGAAAACATTTAATTGCAAGTTGGACAAATGGCTTTAACGTAGAATTATATGAGATTGCAAAATGGCAACACAGGCAGTTTGGCTTAAGAAGTCAGAGTGGCCCACATTGTTTGCAAGTCTTAATCTTGCCTACTCTGTTCTTACATCCCTTATTCCCCTTTCATCAACATATTCCCAAGTGTTGGTGTGATCTCCACTGCAGTTACCAACTCTGGTATTTATGTAAGAACATAAGAAATAGGAGCAGCAGTAGGTCATTTGGTCCATCCAGCCTGCTACGCCATTCGATATGATCATGGCTGATTTGATTGTGATTGTGGTATTATGTCCACTTTCCTGCCTGCCCCCCACCACCACCAACACCCCATCACCCCTGACTCCCTTATAGACCAAAAATCTGTCCAAATCAGCCTTGTATATATTCAATGACCCAGTCTTCACTCTTCTCTGGTGTAGAGAATTCCAAAGATTAATGATCCTCTGAGATATAAAAGAAAAATCCTCTCTTTATCTTAAATGGGAAACCCCATATTTTAAAATGTTTCTCCAGCTCCCTAGCCCTAAAACTTTTGTGACCCTGGTCATTGTTAGAAGCTAATGTCCTAAAATACTTTGTAAGCTCTATTCATTTGTAGTACGTTTCTCTGCTAATGTTGCTCATTACATTATTTCCCTCCTTTGCTAAAGTTAAATCCAGAGCAAATGCATTTATAGTTTCATCATCACCCTAGTTTTCCATCCTGGCTGTATACTGTACTGTTGTTCTATTTAATCCTGAGCCCTTCTTTAATTCCTTGCTACTATATTTTATAGTAGTCCAAATAAGCTCTACTTAATTAGGTCGATTTACCTGACGATCTATGCCCGACATAATTTTTTTCTATTGTTTACTGTTATTTACTCTTGGCTATCATCTGCATATTTGAGTATTTTGCTCATAATAAAATTGTCTAGGTTACAGTGCAGTAAGACCAACCTCAGGTACCTTGCTGGTAATGTATTTCTCATCTGAAAAATTCCTAATTCATGGTTATTGTTCTTTTGATACATATATCTCTCCAAACCTGTGCTATGGTACTTGGCCAAAAGCATTTTGTTACATACATATTCTACAAAACTTAAACTAGGGTTTTTGGCATCTACTTTACAAAATTTACTGAAATTTTGGCTGTATTTGTTCCTTTCCTCCCCCACCCAATTGGATAGGTAAGAAGATTTTCAGAAGCTTTTTTCTGCATTGAACACCCTAGACAAGCGGCGCTAGCATATCAGGAATTGCAGTAAGTAACGTACGAACTTAAAGAGAAGGCAAGAGAACAATAACCAGGGTCTATTTTTGCTAGGAAATAACAACCTTTTCAGTTTTGAGTGAAAGGTTTGTGATATGTCGTCATAGTTATTAAATGTTTGTACTAATTTTCAGTAACTTATAGCTCTGGTAAGTTCATTTAATTTTAAAAATACAAGTGTAATCTTAGTGCAAGATTTTGTAAGCATAGTCAGCCACTTGAGAAAATGATTAATACTTCTGATTTCCACAGGTGCATCTTTAAAAATTCAGGGCATAATTCTAAAGTTGTCTCAATCACTTGAAGCCTCTGGTTATCCTATTTAGTTCAGAATGAATATTTGGCATGGCTAAGATCTCCAGAATTGTATAATATATTTATAAGTTTGAAGCATTTAACTGTTAAATCAGCTTCAGTAATTTTTAGTCAAATTTGCTGTCCAGACCCTATATTCTCATATTCTACAGAGGGGCACCAGTCCTTCCCTCCCCTTCATTCTAATATATTTGTGTGTCACTTTGAGACTTAAAACCTACAGAACTTAAAAATATTGATTTGTTTTAAATTCTGGGGACGTAAACCATCATAGAGATTGCTCATGTCATTGTTCTGACTAGGGATTGAATTATGTGGATTGGCAAGGATAAACATAAGATACTGCATCATTATTGCCAAAGAAAAGCTGGCTTCTTTCAGAAGTCTTGGTGATTATCAAACAATTTCATAAATGCATTCACAAATGGGTATTTTTAGGCCTGATGGACTGATTCTTTCTTAATTGCCTTCTATGTATTGTACACTCTCTTGCTCCTTCCCTGTATTGTAAAACTTGTAAATTAACCCATTGACTTTAGCCTATGCATTATTGCTTGACAGCCTATGCTTGACGTCTTATGCCTTTCAAACCAGACCGAAGAACAATGCTGGGCATTCTACATGATCTTTAGTAGTTGGTACAGGTAGGAGATAATCATGCAATCAGAGAATTATCCACTTCTCTCTTTTTTTTATTCATTCATGGGGTGTGGGCTTTGCTGGGTGGGCCAGCATTTATTGCCCATCCCTAGTGGCCTTTGAGAAGGTGGTGGTGAGCTGCCTTCTTGAACCACTGCAGTCCATATGGTGTAAGTACACCCTCAGTGCTGTTAGGAAGGAAGTTTCAGGGTTTTGACCCAGTGACAGTGAAGGAACGGCAATATATTTCCAAGTCAGGATAGTGAGTGACTTGGAGGGGAACTTCCAGGTGATGGTGTTCCCATCTATCTGCTGCCCTTGTCCGTCTAGATGGTAGTGGTCATGGATTTGGAAGGTGCTGTCTAAAGAGCCTTGGTGAATTCCTGCAGTGCATCTTGTAGATGGTACACACTGCTGCTACTGTGTGACGGTGGTGGAGGGAGTGAATGTTTGTGGATGTGGTGCCAATCAAGCAGACTACTTTGTCCTGGATTTTCTCCAGCTTCTTGAGTGTTGTTGGAGCTGCACTCATCCAGGCAAGTGAGAAGTATTCCATCACATTCCTGACTTGTGCCTTGTAGATGGTGGAGAGGCTTTGGGGAGTCAGGGGGTGATTTACTCATCGCAGGATTTCTAGCCTCTGAACTGCTCTTGTAGCCACAGTATTTATATGGCTAGTTCAGTTTCTGGCCAATGGTAACCACCAGGATGCCGATAGTGGGGGATTCAGTGATGGTAATGTCATTGAATGTCAAGGGGCAATGGTTGGATTCTCTCCTGTTGGAGATGGCCATTGCCTGACATTTGTGTGGCATGAATGTTACTTGCCACTTGTCAGCCCAAGGTTGGATATTGTCCAGGTCTTGCAGCATTTGGACATGGACTGCTTCAGTATCTGAAGAGTCGCGAATGGTGCTGAACATTGTGTAATCATTAGGGAACATCCCCACTTCTGAGCTTATGATGGAAGGAAGGCAATTGATGAAGCAGCTGAAGATGGTTAGGCCTAGAACACTACCCTGAGAAACTCCTGCAGTGATGCCCTGGAGCTGAAATGACTGACCTCTAACAATGACAGCCACCTTCCTTTGTGCTAGGTATGACTCCAACCAGCGGAGAGTTTTCCCTCTGATTCCCATAGACTCCAGTTTTGCTAGGGCTCCTTGATGGTCAAATGCTGCCTTGATGTCAAGAGCAGTCACTCTTGCTTCACCTCAGGAGTTCAGCTCTTCTGTCCATTTTTGAACCAAGGCTGTAATGAGGTCAGGAGCTGAATGACCTGGCGGAATCCAAATTGGGCATCAGTGAGCAGGTTATTGCTAAACAAGTGTCACTTGATAGCACTGATGATGACCCCTTCCATTACTCTACTGATGATGGAGAGTAGACTGATGGGGCAGTAATTGGCCGGGTTGGATTTGTCCTGTTTTTTGTGTACAGGACATACCTGGGCAATTTTCCACATAACCAGGTGGATGCCAGTGTTGTAGCTGTGCTGGAACAGCTTGGCTAGGGACACAGCAAGTTCTGGAGCACAAGTCTTCGGTACTATTGCAGGAATATTGTCAGGGCCCATAGCATTTGCAGTATCCAGTGCCTTCAGCCGTTTCTTGATATCACGTGGAGTGAATTGAATTGGCAGAAGACTGGCATCTGTGACACTGGGGACCTCCAGAGGAGGCCGAGATGGATCATCCACTCGGCATTTCTGGTTGAAGATTATTGCGGATGCTTCAGCCTTACGTTTTGCACTGCTGTGCTGGGCTTCTCCATCATTGAGGGTGGGGATACTTGTGGAGCCTCCTCCTCCAGTGAGATATTTAATCGTCCACTACCATTCATGAATGAATGTGGCAGGACTGCAGAGCTTCGATCTGATCTGTTGGTTGTGGAATTGCTTAACTCTTGTCTATCACTTGCTGCTTATGCTGTTTGGCATGCAAGTAGCCTGGCTTCACCAGGTTGACACATTATTTTTAGATATGCCTGGTGCTGCTCCTGGCATTCCTTCCTGCACTCTTCATTGAACCAGGGTTGACCCCTTGGTCTGAAGGCAGTGGTAGAGTGGGGGATATGCTGGGCCATGAGGTAATAGATTGTGTTGGAGTACAATTCTGCTTCCATCTCATGGATACCCAGTCTTGAGTTGCTAGATCTGTTCGAAATTTATCCCATTTAGCATGGTGGTAGTGCCACACAACCTCAACATGAAGGCGGGACTTCGTCTCTACAATGACTGTGCAGTGGTCATTCCGAATGATACTGTCATGGACAGATGCATCTGCGGCAAGCGGGTTGATGAGGATGGTCAAATATGTTTTTCCCTCTTGGTTCCCTCACCATCTGCCGCAGACCCATTCTAGCAGCTGTGTCATTTAAGAGTCGGCCAGCTTGGTCAGTAGTGGACATTGGACAGGATTCCTAGCCTCTGACCTGCTCTTGTAGCCGCAGAGTTTTTTTTACTTCATTCATGGGACATGGGCTTTGCTGGTTGGGCTGTCTGGCTAGTCCACTTCAGTTTCTGGTCAATGGTAACCCCTCAGTATGTTGATAATGGGGGATTTAGTATTGGTAATGTGATTGAACGTTAAGAGGTGATGGTTAGGTTATCTTTTGTTGGTGATGGTCATTGCCTGGCACATCTGTGGTGTGAATATTACTTGCCACTTGTCAGCCCAAGCCTGGATGTTGTCCAGGCCTTGCTGCATTTGGGCATGGACAGCTTCAGTATCTGAGGAATCGCAAATGGTGCTGAACATTGTGCAATCATCGGTGAACATCCCCATTTCTGACTTTATGGTGGAAGGAGGGCGATTGAAGCTGAAGATGATTGGGCCAAGGACAATAGCCTGAAGAACTCCTGCAGCGATGTCCTAGAGCTGAGATGACTGATCTGTCAACAACCACAACCATCTTCCTTTGTGCTATGTATGACTCCAACCAGTGGAGAATTTGCCCCCGATTCCCATTGACTCCAGTTTTGCTAGGGCTCCTTGATGCCACACTCTGTCAAATGCGGCTTTCATGTCAAGGGCAGTCACTCTCACCTCAGCTCCGAAGTTCAGCTCTTCTGTCCATGTTTGAACCAAGACTTTAATGAGGTCAGGCGCTGAGTGGCCCTGATGGAATCCATACTAGGCATCAGTGAGCAGGTTATTGCTAAGCAGGTGCCGCTTGATAGCGCTGTTGATGACCCCTTCCAATAATTTACTAACGATCAAGAGTAGACTGAGGGGGCGGTAATTGGCCGGGTTAGATTTGTCCTGTCTTTTGTGTACAGGACATACCTGGGCCCGGAAGGTATCAGTGTTGTAGCTGTACTGGAACAGTTTTCATGCTTTTCAGGCCAGGGGGCCACTTTCAGGTGTTTGGTTTCTTTTTGATGACACGAGATGGCTAGATCTTTGAATTGGGAAGAACACGGAGAACACATTTAGGTTGTTGTCAACTCCCCGCACAAAGATTGCGGGTGTGCAGCTAAATGCCACTAAGGATTATGTCAGGAATGCTTAAGTGTAATCCAGTGGCTTTTGGTGCTGCCTCATATTGCCCTTGCTGCCATTCACTGCAAAGCCATTGCATTCCACAAAATAGAAAAAGTCATGAGCAACACTAACCTCTCCGTTCACAAAGACATGAAGCAACTGCCCAGGAAGCACTTCAAATCGCACCATCCATTCTGGGGAACAGCAGTCAATATTCAGGTAATTGGTATGGATGGAATTATGGGTGCATGCAGCATAGAGCACAGACACCTCATAATGGATCCAACAGCGGAGATCCCTGGCTTCAACCTCTCTCAATGACTACACTCAACCAAATCCACACTGGACTTGGAGGACACAGCCAGCTGCTCCATAAGTGCAAGATAAGGGACGACCCAAAGTGCAATTGTGACCGTGAGTCCTAATGCATGGTACACAGCACATCAAGCAGCCCACTATAATCTGGTGCAAGAGGTACCCCATTCCTCCACCCAGCACCAGGAGGCCATTGAATGGATAGCCAAACCAAACATTGCATTATAAGTGTTTTGCATAAGACAAAAGAAGAACAAACTCAATGATGACATGAGTGTGTTATTATAGCAAAATAGACTCTTAGAGCACTGGAGGAGCCATTTGGCCCATTATACCTGTGACTCTTTGAAAGAGTCATCCAATTAGTCTCACTCCCCTGTTCTTCCCCTATAGCCTGATAATTGTCCTTTTCAAGTATATCAATTCCCTTTTGAAAGTTACTTTTTGAAGCTGCTTCCACCCCCCTTTTCAGACAGTACATTCCAGATCATCATAACTTGGTGTTTTTATAAAAAGAAATCTCTTCATCCCCCCTCTGGTTGTTTTGCAAATTACCTTAGAACTATTTCCTTTCATTATTAACCCTCTTGCCAGTGAAAACAGTTTCTCACTACTTATCAATGCTCATCCTAACATTGAACACCTCTATTAATATTCTCCCCTTCAGCTTCCCTGATCTAAGATGAACAATTGCCGCTTGTTTAGTTTCTCTATATAACTGACATCCCTCATTCCTGGTATCACTTGAGTAATTTTCTCCTGCAAGACTTTGATACCCTTCTTCAGCTGTGCTGCCCACGATTGATCTCACATCCAGCTGATACCTAACCAGTGATTTACAAAGATTTAGCATAACTTTCTTGCTTTTGTACTCTATGTTTAATTTTGTCAAGCCAAAGCAAGTTTCATCAGTTTATCTACCCACGCTCAGAAATCTGTACATGTAACCCCACCTCACTGGGCAGGATTTTCCACTCAATGCACGAAGTGTGGTGGCGGGCGTGAAAATCTGCATTTTTCCTGCCAGCTGTAATGGCGGGTTTTCGTGCTGTATCATCCACTTCCTGCCTCATTAAATATGCACACATAGGAAATATGGTGGTTCGCTGGTGGGCAGCCTCTAATTCACCCTGCCATGAGCGCACTGCTTCCTCACTCCAGGTGCCATAATTAAAGTCCAGCTGCGCACAGCGTTCTCTGCAGCCCAGGACTGCTCCACTGAAGACTTGGCTCTGAAAGCCAAGAAGACAGCAGCCCCCAAATTCAGTGACACGTCACTGGAATGCCTTTTAGACGCAGTTGAGGCCTGCCGCAATGTCGCCTATCCCCGCTCTGGCTGCAGGAGGCCCAGCAATCTCACCAATTCCACTTGGGAGGCGGTTGCAGCAGTGGTCAGTGCCAACGCTGCACAGAAGAGGTCAGGCACCCAGTGCAGAAAGAAGATGAATGATCTCATCCCCACGCCAGGGTAAATCAATCATCTCATCACTCTCGACTCTCACACTCACAAGCCCATCACGCGTTCACAGGGATCTCACTTACTGCGAGCTAAAGGGACATTACCATTTACTCTCTCTCTCTCACCCTCACCTGGGCTCATCTGGAGATCGCATCCTCATCCTGTCCATGGTTCCCCTCACCACCCACACATGACAGGCAAACTTATCATCTGCCCTGGTATGCGTCTTGCTCACACTCTGTCCGTCTGTCTTTATGCAGGACAAGATTGCACCAATCGTAGGGAGAGGTCCCAGACCGGAGGTGGATTGCTGGAGCTCAAGGTCCTCTCTCAATTCAAAAACAGAGCCATTGAGCTGGCCGGAGAGGACGTGGACCATGTCTGCAGTGACGGAGAGATCAACAGCAAACACCCGCGTAAGGATCCAGCACCAGCTCATCCCTCAGACAGCCGTGCTGTAAGTACATTGTCCTATTTTAGAGTCATCTGCCATGCATTATTTATCTGTACTTTCTTTCATAGGAACCTCAGTCAAGCGTCTGACAGCCTCAACCAACAAGACCCTTAGCTCAAGCCTTGACAACACCTCAGATGAGGACCCTGAGGACACCACAGTAGAAAACCTGTCACAGCGCTCACCCACACCCTCCACCAACATGGAGACACACACTTCAGTGGGACCTAGTTCTACAGGAGGCTCGGGGTCACAGCCTGGTGAGCACAGCACACAATCTGGTCCACAGCAGGCAGAGACAGGGACATCTGAGATCAGCAGGACTTGGAGGAATGCTGGAGACCAGGATTCTACTGAGCCCAAGTCAGATGGTGAGCCCCCGGACTCGGCCCTAAGTCAATTGATGGAGCTGCAGCGACAATCACAGGAACGTCAGGAAGGGATGTCAGCTACACTCCTCAGATTGCAACGGACAATGGAGGACTCTGCCCTGTTCAGTCTGAGGTGATAGCACCAGCATGCCAATGCACCAACGTCAACACTGGCAGGATGGCGGCCACCATGGAGACCTTAATCCAGGACATCAATGCTGCATTCCATCTCTGTAGCCATTGGTAGCATCCATCAATGACCATGTGAGAGAGGGGTGGGGCAGGGCACATTGATCTCACTCCAGCTGCCCCTTCTCGAGGAGTCAGCCAGGGGCCCTTGGGTACCCATACAGAGGAGGATCAGCAGATGGACATTCTGGTGACTCCAGGAATGTCCAGTCAATGCCAATCCCCTCTTCCTGTGACCCCATCATCTCCAGCTCCACAACAGCACAGCAGCACACCCTCCAGGTTTCAGTCGTCAACCAGCTGTGGTACCATGGTGCCTCCCCCCACTTATTGCAGATGTTGCTACCATGGACCTCTCATCTGAGTAGTGTGCTTCCATGTCAGCACAGAGTGTGCCCCTTTTTCAGGTTATTTTTGACATCAGTGATGCCTCGACCTTAATGTTAAGTGTGTTTGTGGAAAAAACCTCGTTCACATGCATTGCAGGGTCATGTCATGTTTATTTTTCGCTGTGTAAGATTAAGGCAGAGGTGTTCTCCATCATTTGCGTTCTTGAAAGGCGAAGGTGTAGTGTACAAGGAGAGATGTGTTTAGGCATGGAGAAGGGCCTCTTATCGTGCAACTCCATGTTCTCTCTGTCATCCAGCAGGGTTTACATGCAATGAGCCCATACTCAGAGCTCTTTGCGGTCCTGTCCGCCAACTGCGTTTCTGACTTTTCTAGTGTACATCTGCTAAGCTTACCAATAAGTGGGAGCACCTTTCCATCTCAAGGTGACAAAGCTCTGCCCTTCTCTGCCACATAATTACCCTGGCGCTCGAACCTACAACCTTGATCGTTTCTCCACCTGTAATTATCTGTATTGCGGCCAAAAGGCTCTTGTCACAATGTTGGGATGCAGCGCTGTGTGTCCCATTGCACTTGCTGAGATATGAGATGCTAGTTACAAATGGTGATTTTTGGCTGCCAATAGAGCCTTTGAGCATGCTCTAGAAATGCAGGTCATAGCTTTAGACAATGTTGAGGGGGGCAATGGGATAGACACAAGGATGTACTAAAGCTGAAGTCTGCTCTTTATTAGCAATGACTCACCACCTTGAGGGCCTCATGGTGTCTGAGATTTTGGAGTTCACAAGGTCCAGGGCTGGCCATGAGGACACAATGTTTGCCTTAAAGCAGAGGCATTTTAATGTCTGGCATGCATGTGGTTGAAAGTCGTCTTCAGGTGGTCCACATGCACGGTAAGGTGTGGATAAAAATGAGCCAGCATCATTAACTGAGAGTGCCAGATGTTAATGTGATAGAGGAGAAGATGGCACGGAGGATTGAGTCTTAGATTGGATGTACACTTGCAGAACATCCTCAGCGACCTTGGCCCAAGTGTCACCTATCAGTTTAGCCAAAGAGGTTACATAGAATACATTGCCCCATTGCTGGAGTTGGATCTCCTTGGGGAACTTTGTCAGATTGAAGGCATACAGCAAAGAACTCACGGAGGGTAATGGAACAACTCCTCGCTCTTAAAAGCTGCTGTTGCGACTGGAATGCTAGAAATATGTGTGAAGAGGCAGCAGTTTCTGACATCTGATGCCAGGACACCCTCCTCCAGTTAATACCTCATCTCAGCAAGGGCATATGTTCTTGAGGCTCCATCATCCTTCAATGGATCAGGACAATGTGAGCCTGATGTGTAACTATTCACTCTCATATTGAAGTGCCTGCTTGAAATGAAAGGCATAGCAATGCTGGTGTTAATGTTGGCCCATGATGGAGGGCACTTGTTGAAGAGGGTACTCACTGCAACTCATCATCCTCATGGAATCTGATGGCTATGAGGGCCTCAAGAAAGTGCCTGCCTCGTCTGGCCCATACCAAAGCCTGTTCCCCTGCAACCTCAGCTTCCTCAACCTCATCGCCCTCAACCCCTTCGATGTACTTCTCCTCGAAGGAGATATACAGCTCCTCCATGACACATCAGTCAAGTCCTCTTCCCTTTGCAGCACCAGGTTGTGCAGTATGCAGCAAGCCACGATGATCCGTGAGACCCTCTGGGGACTGCACTGGAGTCCTCTGCCAGATCTGTCCAGACATCGAAATCACATCTTTAAGATGCCTTTGGTCTGTTCCACCAATGTACCTTCTCTCTGCAGAAGTCACAGCCCACCACGGGCGGGAGTGGAAAATTCTGGCCTTTGTTTCTATGCTCCTTTTAAATTGGTGCCATTTAGTTTGTATTGCTTCTCTGCATTCTTCCAACCAAAATGAATCATATTGCGGATGAAATTTACCATGGAGAAGTGCAATGTGCCTTCCCATTTCATCAGTCTGTCTCTGCCCCCTGAAATGCCTTTCCATCTTCCTCACGGACAGATAGATGGAAATTTGTTCTTGGCTGAGTTTCTTGACTCAGGAACACAACCAGATTTGAAACCCCAAGTTGTAGGAAAGAGGGCAGGCATGTAGTATAAGCAGGCATGTAACACCTTCGGCCTGTCCGCAAGCATGACCCAGACCTCCCTGTCGCTTGCCATTTCAACACACCACCCTGCTGTCATGCCCACATGTCCGTCCTTGGCCTGCTGCAATGTTCCAGTGAAGCTCAACGCAAACTGGAGGAACAGCACCTCATCTTCCGACTAGGCACTTTACAGCCTTCTGGACTGAATATTGAGTTCAACAACTTTAAATAATGAACTCTCTCCTCCATCCCTACCCCCTTTCCGATCCCCCTTTTTCCAATAATTTATATGTATTTTTCTTTTCCCACCTATTTCTATTATTTTTAAATGTATTTCCATCCAATGTTTTATCTCTACCTTTTAGCATATTTCGATCCCTTCCCCCCACCCTACCCCCACTAGGGCTTTCTGTATCTTGCTCGTCCTGCTTTCTACCCTTAATGTCACCATTAGCACACTTCTTAGCTAATATCACCACTGTCAACACCTCTTTGTCCTTTTGTCTATGACATCTTTTGGCTATCTCCGCCTATCACAGGCTCTCTATCCAGCTCTACCTGTCCCACCCCCATTAAATCAGCTTATATTTCACCTCTTTCCTATTTTTCATTAGTTCTGTTGAAGAGTCATTCGGACTCAAAATGTTATCTGTATTCCTCTCCACAGATGCTGTCAGACCTGCTGAGTTTTTCCAGGTATTTTTGTTTTTGTTATGTAATAGGGAAAATGTCTTAGCTGCTGCCATCTTATTGGTACTGTATAGAGAAATTTGAGTAACTGGAAGTGATTGGTGGCTTTCTTTGTCTATACTTGTATATGTCATGTAGTTATTTGAGCCATTCAAAAAATAGGATACATTGTTTGTGCATAGACAGGTTTAACGTGTTTCTCTACACACATTAGCACAACATTAGAGATAAAACTTGGTCACATACCTGAATAATATGATTTATTGATGTCCCCTTCCCAAGAAAAGGGGAAACCAGGTTAGGTAGGGGGAGAAAGTACTTTCAATGTGAGATATTTCAGCTGTAATGCTCCATCTGTTAGTAAAAATTTATATACCTTTGACTCCATACAGCAACATCCAACTGGTTCTAATTAAAATGTCTGCCCTCCAAGCCAGGAGGATTTATTTTTTGTCTTTCTATGAAAATACTTGCCTTGCCACTCCAATTAGGAACACTCCTTTTAATATGAAATCTTGCAATTGTGTAGTCCAAATTGGACAGTGCTAACAAGAAAATGCTTGCATCACAAAATCATCATTGATGAAGAATGCATAGTATCATGATACTGGTTTTTCTCTTGAAGGTTGTGTGGAGGTAAAACTGGAAAGGGCAATCAAACACCCAATTGTTGATGTTTTAAAGAAGCAAATGAAATAAAATGTAGAGCAATGGTGTGTTGAGACTTCTAGGCAAAGGGGTCTCCTGAAACAACTGCAGCATTTCTTCCCATAAGATATTCTTCAATATTGCTGCAATACTTCATTAGATAATTGAGGAATGTCTCTAAGCCCGTCCTAATTTGTTCATTCAGAGAGATCCTAACCTTTCTACCCCACCCCCACTTTCTCTCCATTATAGCTTTTGGTTATTTCTTGAATAATTCCAGGGTTTTTTGTCTCCACTATTCTATTTGAAAGTTTATTCAAAACATTGATTGCTCTGTTTGCGTGAAGAAGAATTTCCTGTTGTTAGTCATAATCTTTTATTATTTTGAACTTGTGTGCTATAGTTTTGCTCCCACGGGGTACTTTAGAGTAATATATCTAATTTCAATTCCAACACCAATTCTACATCCCTCTTTTGTGCCACCTTTTCCAGGCTAATAGCCTCTTCTTATAACTCAGACCCCTGATACTGAACAGCAACCTTGTTCACTATGACTTCCCATTGCTTCCAAAATTTGAATATCATTCCCTTGTTTCTTGTTGATCAAAATTGGACACAGCTTTGAAGATGTAGTCTGACCAGAGCTCCATATTTGCACTTTCTCTGATTTGCATTCTGCTGTTTTGGCTATAATGGGACGGATGGATGGGATGGCTGCCAAATTTTCTAACGATACAAACATAGGTAGAAAAATGAGTTGTGAAGAGGACATAAGGAGGCTATAAAAAGATATAGATTGGTTAAGTGAGTGGGCAAAGAACTGGCAAATGGAGTATTGTGTGGGAAAATGTGAAATTGTCCATTTTGGCAGGAAGAATGAAAGAGAAGCATCTTGTCTAAATGGTGAGAGATTGCAGAGCTCAGAGATGCAGAGGGATCTGGATGTCTTTGTGCATTAATCGCAAAAGGCTAGTATGCAGATACAGCAAGTAATTAGGAAAGCTATTAGAATGTTATCATTTGTTGCAGGGGAAATTAAATACAAAAGTAGGGAGTAAAAACAGAAAATGCTGGAAAAACCCAGCAGGTCTGACAGCATCTGTGGAGAAAGAAACAGAGTTAGCGTTTCAAGTCTAAATGACCCTTCTTCAGGGTCATATAGACTTGAAACATTAACTCTTTCTCTCTCCACAGATGCTGTCAGACCTGCTGAGTTTTTCCAGCATTTTCTGTTTTTATTTCAGATTTCCAGCCTCCACAGTATTTTGTTTTTATGCAAAAGTAGGGAGGTTATGCTTCAGTTATACAGAGCACTAGTGAGTCCACATCTGGCGCACTGTGTACAATATTGATCACCTTATTTAAGGAAGGATGTAAATACGTTGGAAGCAGTTCAGAGAAGGTTTACCACACTAACACCTGGAACAGTTGGGTTGCCTTATGAGGAAAAGTTGGACAGGCTAGGCTTATATCGCTGGAGTTTAGAAGAGTAAGCCGTGAGTTAATTGAAACATATAAGATCCTGAGAGGTCTTGATGGGGTGGATGTGGAGAGGATGTTTCCTCTTGTGGGAGAATCTAGGACTACGGGTTACTGTTTAAAAATAAAGCATTGCTCATTTAAAACGGAGATGAAGTGAAATTTTTTCTCTGAGGGCTGAGAGTCTTTGGAACTCCCTTCTTGAAAAGGCAGTGGAAGCAGAGTCTTTGAATATTTTTAAGGCAGAGGTGGCTAGATCCTTGGTAAGCAAGGGGCCAAAGGCTATCAGGGGTAGGCAAGATGCAGATTTGAGGTCACCCTCAGATCAGCCTTGATCTTATTGAATGATGGAGCAGCCTTGAGGGGCCAAATGGTTTGCTCCTGCTCCTTGTTCATACGTTTGTATAATAGTGCAATATTCTGCTATCGTTGTTGATCGCATCAACATTTTATTGTTGAGTCAAAAGCTCTTAGTATGCAGAATTGAGATTGCTCATATATTATGTGCAACATGTTTCCCTAGACTCGCAAAATGGTGTCCACGGCACAGGTGGACACCTTTAGAGCGAGCCAAGTGGGACACCATTTTGGTGAGTGTTGGTGCACATGCCGTAAATGGCCGCCAGAAGTATGCAGCACAGATAGATCATAACATCAATCAGTGTACAACGCTGTTTTGACACCAAGGGTGGCATCTTGCAGCTCAGCATTCCAGCTAACATCCTTTCTTAGCCTTGCACAGCTGAACAAGCATTCAGTGACAAGAAGGACCCTCTACCAGTGCAAATTAAAGGGGTTACAGTTTAGTTGCAGGTTGACTTCTTCAATCCTATAAGAAGGAGGCATTGGGATGTGGTAATGCCATTGGGCTGGTAACCCCACCAACAGGACAGACCCAGCAGAGGTGGTGGCACGGTGGTATAGAGTCGCAGAGGATTTGCGCTGGGAGTCCTCAACCTTGACCCATGAAGTCTCACGCCATCAGGTCCAGCATTGGCAAGGAAACCTCCTGTTGATTACCACCTACCATAGACACTCAGCTGATGAATCAGTACTCCTCCATGTTGAACACTAATTGGAAGAAGCACAGGTGGTGGAAAGGGCATAGAATATACCCTGGATGGGGGACTTCAGTGTTCATCACCAGGATTGGCTCAGTAGCACCATTACTGACTGAGCCCTAAAGGACATAGCTGCTAGACTGGGTCGGCAGCAGGTGGTGGGGGGGCTCCAACAAGAGGGAAAAACCTTCTTCACCATGTCCTCACCGGTCTATCTGTCACAAATGCATCTGCCCATGACAGCATTGGCAAGAATGACCGCCACACAGTCCTTGTGGAGATGAAGCCCATCTTCACATTGACGATAGATTTCAAACAGTTCTAGCAACTCAAAACTGGACATCCATGAGGCGCTGTGGGCAATCAGCAGCAACAGAACTGTATACAACTACAATCTATAACCTCATGACCCAGTATATCCCCCACTCTGCCATTACCATCAAGCTGGGCAAATAACCCTATTTCAACAAAGAATGCAGAAGACCATGCCAGGAGAAGCATCAAGTATACCTAAAAGTGAGGTGTCTACCTGGTGAAGCTATAATATAGGACTAATTGCATGGCAAACAGCGGAAGCAGCATGCAATAGACAGAGCTAAGTGATCCCACAACTAACAGATCAGATCTAAGCTCTGCACTCCTGCCGTATCCAGTCGTGAATGGTGGTGGACAATTAAACAACTGACATGAGGAGGAGGCTCCACAAATGTCCCCATCCTTAATATTGGGGGAGCCCAGAACATCAGTGCAGCAGACAAGGCTGAAGCATTTGCAACCATCTTCAGCTAGAAATGCCAGGTGGATGATCCATCTCAGCCTCCTCCTGAGGTTCCCAGCATTATAGATGCCAGTCTTCAGCCAATTTGATTCACTCTGTGATATCAAGAAACTGCTGAAAGCACTGGATACTGCAAAGACAATGGGCCCTGACAACATTCCGACAAGAGTATTGAAGACTTGTGCTTTAGAACTAGCCATGCCTCCAGCCAAGCTGTTCCCGTACAGATACAACACGCATCTATCTGACAATGTGGAAAATTGCCTAGTTATGTCCTGTCCACAAAAAGCAGGACAAATCCACCCCAGCAAATTAGTGCATCATGAGTCTACTCTCAATCCCAGCAAAGTGATTAAAGGTGTCATTGACAGTACTATTTAAGCAGCATTTACACAGCAATAACCTGCTCACTAACAGAGCCACCCAGCTCCTGACCTCATTACAGCCATGCTTCAAGTATGGACAAAAGATCTGAACTCCAGAGGTGAGGTGAGAGTGACTGCCCTTGGCATCAAAGCAGCGTTTGACCAAGTGTGGGATCAAGAAGCCCTAGTAAAACTGAATCCAAGGGGAAAACTCTCCACTGTGCTAGATAAGACTCTAACCAAAGTAAGATGGTTGTGGTTGTTGGACATAAATCATCTTAGCACTGGGACGTAGCTGCAGGGGTTCCTCAGGTAGTGTCCAACGCCCAACCATCTGCAGCTACTTCATCCATGACCTTATGATGAAGGGAAGGTCAGAAGTGGGGATGTTCGCTGTTGATATCACAATGTTCCATACCATTTGCGACACCTCAGATGCTGAATCAGTCCGTGTCCATATGCAGCAAGACCTAGACAATATTCAGCTTAGGCTGATAGGTGGCAAGTACCATTTGTGCTGCACAAATGCCAAACAATGACGGTCTCCAACAAGAGAGAATCTAACCATTGCCCCTTGGCGTTACCATCGCTGAATCCCCCACAATCAACATCCAGGAGCTTACCATTGACCAGAAACTGAATTGGATCAGCCATATAAATACTGTGCCTACAAGAGCAGGCCAGAGGCTGGGGAAGTCTGTGGCGAGTAACTCACCTCCTGACTCCCCAAAGCCGTCTATCATCTACAAGGCTTAAGTGTGATGAAATACTCTCCACTTTGGCTGGATGAGTACAGCTCCAACAAGATTCAAGAAGTCCAACACCATATAGGACAAAGCAACCCACTTGATTGGCACTCCAATCCTTAAACACCCAACCCCCACCACCACTGACGCACAGTAGCAGCAGTGTGTGCCATTTACAATTCACAAACTAACAACTGCAGCAACTCTCAAAGGTTCCTTCAACAGCAAATTCCAAGCCTGTGAACTCCACCCACCTAGAAGGACAAGGGCAACAGATGTATGGGAACTCCACCAAATGCAAGTTACCTCCAATTCACATACCATCCTGACTTGAAATTATATCGCCGTTCCTTAACTGTCGCTGGGTCAAAATTCTGGAACTCCCTTCCCTTATAGCACGATAGTACCTACACCACATGGACTGCAGTGGTTCAAGAAGGCAGCTCACCACCACCACTTTAAGGGCATTTAGTAATGGGCAACAAATGCTGACCTAGCCAGTGAAGCCCACATCCCATAAAATAATTTTTAAAAAGTGCTTGGTGATTTCTGTAGTTGCTTTAAGTTGCAAAAGTTTTGGGCAATGAGCAGAGGCCTGATGAAGGGAAGGTCAGAAGTGGGGATGTTTGCTGCTGTAAAAGGAGGAAGCATGGGGATGGGGCGGGGTTGGAGTGAGCGAAGGGCTCTTGGCAGGGGACCATATCGCTCCAGGTTCATGGAGCAATTCTCCTGCATGAACCTCTACGATGAACATTGTGTCCAAAGTAAGAATGCCTCATTGAAATCTGCCACATGCTGCAATCACAATTGCAACTTCAGAGGAGGGCAAGGATGGCATTGTCAGCTGCTGTGAAAGGTGACTGTAGCCATGAACCTTTTTGTGTATGACCTCTTTTGGGTTGGAGCTTGAGATGTTTAATTTGTTATCTCCTGTTCCATATGCGGTGTAATAAGATACTCTATTCATTAAGCACTAACTGTATTTCATTCATTCTTGCCAGAAAGAAACAGGCAAAGCAAGCATGTAGCTTCGCTAGGATTGCAGGCTCTCCATGCACAGGTGCCATTAACTGCATCCACATTGCTTTGCAGCTGCCACATGTCAACTCTGCCATATACTGGGAACCATAAAGGATCCACTCCCTCAACATCCAGCTGATGTGTAGGCAGAAAATCATGCATATTAATACTCAATATCCTGCTGTCTTTCATTCTGCTACAGTCCCTTGTGCCAGCTGCATTTGAACTATCACAACAAACCAAAGTTGGCTTTTGAGCAATAAGAGTGAAGTGACTGACTTTAGTATGCAATCTATGCTGATATGTGAAAGCTATATTGCTATATAAGAAAATGATAGAGCAGACCATTGGGACACTAAAACAATACTTTCACTGCCTCGACTGCTCTGGAGGAACCCTTCAGTACTTGACAGTGTGTCAATGAAATACTCATCCAAGTGCAATACCAATAACTGCAACCCTAAATCCCCATTAACCAATAGTTAACACATTACCATCCCTCTGTCACTGACGTTACAGCATCCGCTAGGCCACAATGCAGAAATGAAAACCAAAATAAACATTCCAAGCTAAAATTTTAAATGAAATCATTCCATATTGTATACAAAATTCAACTAATCAACTTTGTGCATTTTCTTAGTATCTGCCTTTCACGTGCCTTTGCCAGTCCTAGTACTCTTACACAATGCTCCTGTACTGGCTTTAACATGGTTGGTGGAAGGCTGCTGAATTTTAGTGGCAGGTAGAATCTGGGAGACAAACGAGGAGTGCTTTGGAACGGTCAAGTTTTGAGGTAATAAAGGCATGAATGAGAGTTTCAGCAGTAGGTAAGCTCAGGCAAGGTGGTAAAAGCAAAATACTGCGGATGCTGGAAATCTGAAACAAAAACAAAAATAGCTGGAAAAACTCACAGGTCTAACAGCATCTGTGGAGAGAAAGACAGAGTTAACGTTTCGAGTCCAGATGATTCTTCTTCAGAACTGAAGAGAAATAGAAATGTGGTGAAATATATACTGTATAAAGTGGGGTGGGATAGATGAAGCTGGATAGAAGGCCAGTGATAGGTGGAGGCAAAGGAGAGATTGCAAAAGATGTCATAAACAAAAGGTTGAAGGGGTGTTGATGGTGGTGATATTGGCTAAAGAAGGTGCTAATGGCGGCATGAAGAGTAGAAAGGATGAGCCAGTGACAGATGGCCCTAGGGGGGTGTGGTGGGGGGAGGGGATGGTGTAATAGAGCTATGTGAGGGGAAAAACATATATATAAAAATTAAAAAATAAGGGGGTGAGGATGGAGGAGAGAGTTCATGACCTGAAGTTGTTGAACTCAATGTTAAGTCCGCAAGGCTGTAAAGTGCCTAATCGGAAGATAAGGTGCTGTTCCTCCAGTTTGCGTTGAGCTTCACTGGAACATTTCAGCAGGCCAAGGACGGACATGTGGGCATGAGAGCAGGGTGGTGTGTTGAAATGGCAAGCGACAGGGAGGTCTGGGACATGCTTGCAGACAGACTGAAGGTGTTCTGCAAAGCAGTCACCCAGTCTGCGTTTGGTCTCTCCAATGTAGAGGAGACCGCATTGGGAGCAGCGAATGCAGTAGACCAAATTGAGGGAAGTCACTTGAAAGGAGTGTTTGGGCCCTTGGACGGTGAGGAGAGGAGAAGTAAAGGGGCTGGTATAGCACCTTCTGCGGCTTCATGGGAAGGTGCCATGGGAGGGGATTGAGGTGTAGGGGGTGTTGGAGCAGTGGACCAGGGTGTTCCGGAGGGAACAGACCCCAAGGAATGCTGACGATGAGGGGGTGAAGGGAAGATGTGTTTGGTGGTGGCATCATGCTGGAGTTGGTGGAAATGGTGGAGGATGATCCTTTGCATACGGAGGCTGGGGGGGTGAACAGTGAGGACAAGGGGGACCCTATCATGGTTCCGGGAGGAAGAGGAAGAGGAAGATGCAAGGGCAGAGGCGCAGGAGATGGACCGGACACGGTTAAGGACTCTAAAGAATGCTTCTGACATGCCTTCCCTCTTCCTTAACCAAAGTTTCCCACCCACGGTGTTTGACAGGGCCCTTAACCGTGTCCAACCCATCTCCCACTCCTCTGCCCTCGCACCTTCCTCTCCCTTGTCCTCACTTTTCACCCCACCAGCCTCCGTATTCAAAGGATCATCCTCCACCATTTCCACCAACTCCAGCATGATGCCACCACCAAACACATCTCTTCATTCCCCCCTGTCGACATTCCTTAGGAACTGTTCCCTCCGGGACACCCTGGCCCACTGCTCCAACACCCCCTACACCTCAACCCCTTCCCTCGGCACCTTCCCATGAAATCACAGAAGGTGCAACACCTGCCCCTTTACTTCCCCTGTCCTCACCGTCCAAGGGCCCAAACATTCCTTTCAAGTGACTTCCCTCAATTTAGTCTACTGCATTTGCTGCTCCCAATTTGGTGGTCTCTACATTGGAGAGACCAAACGCAGACTGGGTGACCGCTTTGCAGAACACCTTCGGCCTGTCCACAAACATGACCCAAACCCTCCTGTCGCTTGCCATTTCAACACACCACCCTGCTCTCATGCCCACATGTCTGTCCTTGGCCTGCTGCAATATTCCAGTGAAGCTCAATGCAAGCTGGAGGAACAGCACCTCATCTTCCGATTAGGCACTTCACAGCCTTCTGGACTTAACATTGAGTTCAACAACTTCAGATCATGAACTCTCTTCTCCATCCTCACCACTTTTTGATCCCCTTTTTTCAAATATTTATTTTTCCCACCTATTTCTATTGTTATTTTAAAAATTTATTTCCATTCTTTGTTTTATCCCCACCTTATAGCCTATTTTGATCCTTGCTCCCACACCGTCCCCTCCCCCCCACCACATCCCCACTAGTTGCTGTCTCGTCCTGCTTTCTATTTTTTATGTCACCATTAGCACCTCCTTTAGCCAATATCACCACCATCAACACCCCTTCAACCTTTTGTTATGACATCTTTTGCAATCTCTCCTTTGCCTCCACCTATCACTGGTCTTCTATCCAGCTTCATTTATCCCACCCCTCTTACACAGTAAATATTTCACCACATTTCTACTTCTCTTTAGTTCTGAAGAAGAGTCATACAGACTCGAAACATTAACTCTGTCTTTCTCTCCACAGATGCTGTCAGACCTGCTGAGCTTTTCCAGCAATTTTTGTTTTTGTTTCAGGCAGAGTGAATTTAGTCATGTTACTGAGGTGGAAATAGGTGACCTTAGTGATGGCAAGGGTATGTGCTTGGAAGCTCATCTCAGGGCCGAGTATAACACCAAGATTACAAACAGACTAGCTTAGCCTTGGACAGTTGCTAGGGAGAGGGATAAAATCAGTTGCTAGGGAGTGACTAGTTTGGATTGGGAAAATTTCTGCCCATCCTGTACTGGATGGCAGATAAGCAGACTGATAATATAGCGAGAGGTAGAGCTGGGTGTTGTCGGTATGCACACTAATACTGTGCTTTAAGATGATGGTGCCGAGGGGGAGTATGTGCATGAGACATAGGAGGGTGCTAAGAATAGATCCTTGGGGGGCACCAGAGCTGACAGTACAAAAGCAGGAAAGAAGCCATTGCAAGTGATACTCTGACTGCGATTAGATAGATAAGAATGGAACCTGGTGAGAGCAGTCTCACACAGCTGGACAACAGTAGTGAGGCATTGGTGGAAAATGCTGTGGTCAACCATGTCAAAGGCTGCCCAAAGCTTGAGAAAGTTAAGGAGGAAAAATTTACCTTTGTCACAGTCACATAGAATGTCATTTGTGACTTTGATAAGAGCTATTGTACTATGGAAGAAGTGGAAACCTGAATGAGGGATTCAGAGTAGGTGTGCCAAGAAAGATAAGCTCAAATTTGGAGGCGACAGCGTGTTCAATGACTGAGAGGAAAGGGAGATTGAAGATGGGATGGAAATTTGCAAAGACTGGGTTCAACGGTTTTTTTTTGAGGAGAGGGTTGATGATGTCAAATTTAAAGGAGGGCTGACATCGGATGAGATCCATTAAAAATAGCGGCTGACATGACTGGGTGGGGAGGTTTACGGCATGGAAAGAGATCATTCAGCCCATCATGTCCGTGTCGATCCAAAAAAGAACGATCCCGTCTAATCTCACCTGCCAAATCCTGGCCCATAGGTTTCTTCTTATCAAGTACATGTCCAAGTGTGTTTGAAATATGTTGAGGGTTCCTGTCTCTACCACCCTTTCAGGCAGTGAGTACCAGAACTCCACCACCTTCTGGGTGGAAAAATTACTCCTCACCTCCCCTTTAATTTTTCCACCAATTTCTTTCAATTTGTGAACCCTGGTTATTGACCTTCCTAAATTAAATTTAATTTGCAGTTCTCATTTTATAATTTGATTCCATTGCCAGTCCTGGCTTGATATCTGCAAATTTGGCCACTTTGCATTGAGGTTCTGAGTCCAGATTACTTATGTAAACTAGAAACAATAGTTTCAAAATTAGTTAGTGACTGATTGCAAAATTTGTTGTTCTTACAGCAGTCAGTATTCTCAGGCGCTTGACAACCAAATCAACAGTTCTTAAAAGGACTGAAGGCTGCCTCCTGGAAAACATGCATTTTTGTTTTTTTTTACCTTATTTTGTTAAATTTGTCGTTTGTTCCCCACCCTGATTCCGATGGCCCTGCCACCAGCAAAATGGAGTACTGCTAAGCACTCCTGTGAAGACAGCTGTTGATTTGCCTGCTCTCTCATTTTTTTATTCATTCATAAGATTTGGGCTTTGCTGGCTGGGCCAGCATTTATTGCCCATCCCTAGTTGCCCTTGAGAAGATGATGGTGAGCTGCCGCCTTGAACCACTGCAGTCCATGTGGCGTAGGTATATCCACAGTGCTGTTGGGAAGGGAGTTCCAGGATCTTGACCCAGCAGCAGTGAAGGTAAATTTCCAAGTCAGGTTGGTGAGTAACTTGGAGGGGAACTTCCAGGTGCTGGTCTTCCCATCTACCTGTTCTAGGTCTCTGGTTCACGTGTGTCTCTGCATATCTTTTTCCGTTATTAACCATTGACTGGGTTCTACCCAGTGGCTCAGTTGGTTGCATTATTGCTTCTGAATCAGAAGGTTGCACTTTAAGTCTCACTCCAGGGCTTGAGGGCAAAAGTTAAAATTGACACTCCAGTGCATTACTTAGAGAGTGCTCCACTGTTGGATGTGCCACCTGGCAGATGAAAGTTAAATTGAGGTCCTATCTGCACTTTAAGGTGGATGTAAAAAATCCCATGGCAGTCTGTCTTTCTTTTATTGATCAAACTGATCTTGGATTCTGATTTCTGCCTTCCAGTCTGCCTCCTCCTAATTTTCTGTTGTTGCCTCACTGTTGATGAGTCTCTTTTTTTAGATAAAAGCAAAAAACTGCGGATGCTGGAAATCCAAAACAAAAATAAATATACCTGGAAAAACTCAGCAGGTCTGACAGCATCTGCGGAGAAGAACACAGTTAACATTTCGAGTCCATATGACTCTTCAACAAAACTAAGGAAAAATAGAAAAGAGGTGACATATAAGCTGGTTTAAGGGGGGGTGAGACAGGTAGAGCTGGATCGAGGGCCAGTGATAGGTGGAGATAGCCAAAAGATGTCATAGACAAAAGGACAAAGAGGTGTTGAGGGTGGTGATATTATCTAAGGAATGTGCTAATAGGTGACATTAAGGGTAGAAAGCAGGACGACCAATGTACAGATAGCCCTCGTGGGGGTGGGGTGGGGGGAAGGGATCAAAATAGGCTAAAAGGTAGAGATAAAACAATGGATGGAAATACATTTAAAAATAATGGAAATAGGTGGGAAAAGAAAAATCTATATAAATTATTGGAAAAGGTGGGGGGGGATCGGAAAGGGGGTGGGGATGGAGGAGAGAGTTCATGATCTAAAATTGTTGAACTCAATATTCAGTCCGGAAAGCTGTAAAGTGCCCAGTCGGAAGATGAGATGCTGTTCCTCCAGTTTGCGTTGAGCTTCACTGGAACATTGCAGCAGGCCAAGGACGGACACGTGGGCATGAGAGCAGGGTGGAGTGTTGAAATGGCAAGCGACAGGGAGGTCTGGGTCATGCTTGTGGACAGTCCGAAGGTCTTCCACAAAGCGGTCACCCAGTCTACGTTTGGTCTCTCCAGTGTAGAGGAAACCGCATTGGGAGCAGCGAATGCAGTAGACTAAATTGAGGAAAGTGCAAATGAAATGCTGCTTCACTTGAAAGGAGTGTTTGGGCCCTTGGACGTTGAGGAGAGGGGAAGTAAAGGGGCAGGTGTTGCACCTTCTGTGGTTGCATGGGAAGGTGCTGTGGGAGGGGGTTGAGGTGTAGGGGGTGATGGAGGAGTGGATCAGGGTGTCCCAGAGGGAACGATCCTTGCAGAATGCCGCCGAAGTGGTGAAGGGAAGATGTGTTTGGTGATGGCATCATGGCAGAAATGGCGGAGGATGATCCTTTGAATACGGAGGGTGGTGGGGTGATAAGTGAGGACAAGGGGGACCCTATCACGGTTCTGGGAGGGAGAGGAAGGTGTGAGGGCGGATGTAGGGGAGATGGGCCGGACACGGTTGAGGGCCCTGTCAACCATTGTGGGTGGCAAACCTTGGTTACGTAAGAAGGAAGACATGTCAGAGGAACTGTTTATGAAAGTGGCATCATCAGAACAGATGCGACGGAGGAGAAGGAACTGAGAGAATGGGATGGAGTCCTTACAGGAAGTGGGGTGTGAGGAGCTGTAGTCGAGGTAGCTGTGGGAGTCGGTAAGCTTGTAATGGATATTGGTGGACAGTCTATCACCAGAAATTGAGACAGAGAGGTCAAGGAAGGGAAGTGGAAGTGTCAGAGATGGACCATGTGAAAATGATGGAGGGGTGGAAATTGGAAGCAAAATTAATAAATTTTTCCAGGTCCAGACGAGAGCATGAAGTAGCACCGAAGCAATCATTGATGTAGCGGAGAAAGAGTTGTTGGAGGGGGCCAGAGTAGGACTGGAACACTGAATGTTCCACATACCCCATAAAGAGATAGGCATAACTGGGGCTCATGCGGGTACCCATAGCCACACCTTTTAATTGGAGGAAGTGAGAGGAGTTTAAGGAGAAATTGTTCAATGAGAGAACAAGTTCAGCCAGACGGAGGAGATGGTGGTGGATGGGGGATTGTTCGGGCCTCTGTTTGAGGAAGAAGCGGAGAGCCATCACACCATCCCGGTGGGGGATGGAGGTGTAGAGGGATTGGACGTCCACGGTGAAGAGGAGGCGGTTGGGGCCAGGGAACTGGAAATTGTTGATATGATGTAGGGTGTCTGAGGAATCACAGATGTAGGTGGGAAGGGACTGGACAAGGGGAGAGAGAATGGAGTCAAGATAGCAAGAAATGAGTTCCGTGGGGCAGGAACAGGCTGACACGATTGGTCTGCCGGGACAGTGGATTTTGGGTAGGAGGTAGAAGTGGGCCGTCCGAGGTTATGAGACTATGAGGTTGGAAGCTGTGGAATCTTTTTTTTTTAAGATTGTTTTATGGAATGTGGGCGTCACTGGCAGGGCCAACATTCATTACCCATCCCTAATTAGCCTTGAGAAGGTGGAGGTGAGCCGCCATTTTGAACACTGTAGTCCATCTGGTGCACGTACAGTGTTGTTAGCAAGCTAGTTGTAGGATTTTGATCCAGTGACAGTGAAGGAACAGCGATATAGTTCCAAGTCAGGAAGATGTGTGGCATGGAGGGGGTCCTTGCAGGTGGTGGTGTTCCAATGTGTCTGCTGCCCTTGTCCTTCTGGGTGGTAGAGGTCACAGGCTTGAAAGGTGCTGTTGAAGGAGCTTTGAGTTACTGCAGTACATTTTGTATATAGAACTCACTTCTGCCACTGTGCATCGGTGGTGGAAGGAGTGAATGTCTAAGCTGGTGGATGCTAATCAAGCCAGCTGCTTTGTCCTGAGCGGTGTCAAGTTTCCTGAGTGTTGGAGCTGCATTCATCCAGGCAAATGGGGAGTATTTCATCAGACTCCTGACTTGTGCCTTATAGATGGCGGACTGGCTTTGCGTAATTGGAGGTGAGTTACCTCAGAATTCCTAGACTCTGACCTGCTCTTGTAGCCACATTGTTTCTGTGGCTGGTCCAAAACATTTCTGGTCAATTGTGCCCCCAGAATGTTGATAATGGGGGGGATTCAGCAATGGTAATGCCATTGAAGGCCAAGCAGAGATGGTTAGGTTCTCTTTCATTAGTGATGCTCATTGCGGGCACTTGTGCGGAGTGAATATTACTTGCCACTTATCAGCCCAAGCCTGAATTTTGTCCAGGTCTCGCTGCATTTGGACACAGACTGCTTCAGTATCTGTGGAGTCGTGAATGGTGCTGAACATTGTAGAATCATCAGCAAACATCCCCACTTCTGACCTTATGATGGAAGCAAGCTCATTGATGCTCTAGCTGAAGAAGGCTGGGCATAGGACACTACCCTGAGGAGCTCATGCAGCATTGTGGTAAAATCGAGATGGTTGGTTTCCAGCAACCACAACCGTCTTCCTTTATGCTCAGGTATGACTGCATTGAGTGGAGTTCACTCTCCCCTGCTCCCCCCACACCCCCGACACCCATTGATTTCAGTTTTCCCAGGGCTCCTAGATGCCACACTCAGTCAAGTGCTTCCTTGATTTCAAGGATAGTCACTCTCACCTCCCCTCTTGAGTTCAGCTCTTTTGTCCATGTTTGGACTAAGGCTGTGACGAAGTCAGGAGCTGAGTGGCCCTGGCAGAAGCTAAACAGTGATCAGATTATTGCTGTGTTTATGACACTTAATAGCACTGTCGATGACCCCTTCCATCACTTTGCTGTTGATCAAGAGGAGGCAAATGTGGTGGTAATTGGCTGGATTAGATCTGACCTTTTTGTGGACAGAACATAACTCAGCAATTTTCCACATTGTTGGATAGATACCAGTGTTGTACTGGAACAGCTTGGTAAGGGGCGTGGCTAGTCCTGAAGCACAGGTCTTCAGTACTATTGCCAGGATGTTGTCAGTATCCAGTGCATCATGCTGTTTCTTGGTGTCATGTGGAGTGAATCAAATTGGCTGAAGGTTGGCATTTGTGATGCTGGGGATCTCCAGAAAGGGCTGAGATGGGTCAACTACTCGGCACTTCAGGCTGAAGGTGGTTACAAAATCTTCAACCCTGTCTTTTGCACTGATGTGCTGGTCTTCCCATAGTCGAGCACAGGGATGTTAGTGGAGTCTCCTCCTCCTGTTAGTTATTTATATGGCAAATATCTAGTTCATGGTTCAAGTTAATATTCAAGAGGTAATTTTTCGTTCTGGGAAGATTAATGTTTAACTGTGGAAATTGGATAAATGCAACAAAAATAGATTGGAGTCGATTGGAGGTTGCAGCTATGTTGACTTAAAGTGTTAACAGGTAGAAAGGTAACCATAAAACTTACGGGCTTACTCAGACAGAGAGCTGGAGACATGGTGTCTGCACTGCTTGCAAAGAAGTGCAGCCCAGAGAATTGTTTTGTTTTGGGAGTTAGAGCTAAATTAGTTTAAAAGCATTCAGTGACCCCCTGGAAGGATACACTGTCATGGAGATGGGTGGAGCTTAAAAAGGTTCCAATTGGTTTCAATTTATCTGTGTGTTTGCTGAGAGTGAGTGTGTTCTGCAGCTGTGGAAAAGGCAGAATACTGAAAAGGTGCTGCTGTTAGCAGGCTCCAGGCAGTTAGGGCTCAGAAGTCCTGGGGAGTGAGAAGGTGGTGGAAGGTCGTTGGTTCCGTGCTGCAGAGGTCTCAGAAGAAACCCCAGGAACTATGTATAGCTTAGTGTAGCCGAGAGACTGCAGTTTGGAGAAACCCGGGAAAGTGCCAGCTTAGTGAAGCTAGCAGTTTGTGAAAGAGTTGGAAGTGTGCCAATAATTAGAGATGAGTGCAGCTTTGTGAATCCTATGGAATGCAGTCTCAAAAGAAGTGATTGAACCATTGGGAAGTAAACAGTCTAAGTTGGAGTGGCTTTTGATGGAATTCGGAGGCTAGATCTTCGAAAGTGAAGAGTTGAAATGGCTTGTGAGGGAGACCGAGTTTCAACAAGATTTTGTGACATAGTGGCCACTGACATCTGGGTGGGTTGCTGAGAAATCCATGGGATCTGTCTTGGTCACATCTTCCATTTAAAGTGCAGTGTGAGGTGTTCGACCACAGTTTGCCTGTTAATTCATATTTAACTCACGTTAATTCTGAATTTTAGAGTATAGGATAAACATTGTAGATTGTTTCACTTTTCTGACTTCATATAGTAAAGTTTATTTTGTTTGTTTAAAACAGTAGAATCTTGTGGCTTTATTCTCCTAGCGGGTAAATGGAATTTCAAACTTTGTCTACTTTAAACAAAATGTTACTGGTCCTTGACCAGATTGTAACATATAATTGTTCATTACCGTTCACGCTTGGATGTGGCAGAACTGCAGAGCTTGATCTGATCCATTAATTGTGGAATCGCTGAGCTTTGTCTGCCACATGCTGCTTCCGCTGTTTGGCATGCAAGTTGTCCTGTGTTGTAGCTTCACCAGGTTGACCCTTTCTTTTTATATATGCCTGGTGCTGCTCCTAGCATGCCCTCCTCCACTCTTCATTGAGCCAGGTTGATTCCTTGGCATGATGGTAATGGCAGAGTGAGGGCTATGCCAGGACATGAGATGACAGCTTGTGCTTGAATGCAGCTCTGCTGGTGGCCCACAGTGCTTCATGGATGCCAGTTTTGAGCCACTAGATCTGTTTGAAATTTATCCCATTTAGCATGGTGGTAGTGCCACACAACACAATGGAGACTATGCTCAGTGTAAGATGGGCCATCACCTTCACAAGCACTGTGCTCCTACCTATACAGTCATGGACGAATATATCTGCGGCAGGTAGATTGGTGAGGAGGTCCAGTATATTTTTCCCTCTTGTTGGTTCAGTCTGGCAAGACTCTGCCAACCCACTCAGTGGTGGTGCTATTGAACCACTCTTGGTGATGGACATTGATGTCCCCCACCCAGAGTGCATTCTGCCATCCTCGGTGCTTCTTCCAAGTGGTGTTCAACATGGAGGAGTACTGATTCATTAGATGAAGGAGCGTGGTAGGTGGTAACTGGAGTCAATGTTGAGGACTTTTCAGTTTTATTTCTTTTCTGTAGCGGTTCTGTACATTTCAGAGGGCAGTTAAGAGTCAAACACATTGCTGTGGGTCTTAAGTCACACGTAGACTAGGTTACATGTAGACTAGGTAAGGATGGCAGATTTCCTTCCATAAAGGACAGTAGTAAACCAGATGGGTTTTGCGGAAATCAATGATAGTTTCACCAATATTGAGACTAGCTTTCAGGTCCAGATTTAATTAATTAATTTGATCTACATTCCACCAACTGCCATGGAGGGGCAGTATCACCAAGGTATTATCCAGGCCCTCTGGATTACTAGTCCAGTGACATTACCACTGCTCCACCGTCTCCCCATGCTGACTCGGATTAAGTGTACCCTATTTCTCCTGTGCCTTTTTATTCTAAAAGGAATCAGAGTTATTTATGCAGGTGACAATGCTGCATGCTGTCAGCCACTTATTTACCTCCTCAATTCTTTTTCCCAAATACTGGGCATATACCAGGAAACATTAGTTTACATTCTTTTTTTTTAAATTGTGAGCCAATTTTCAGGCATATGGCATTTAAATTATTTCTCCCTGTGCCATTTATTCATATCTTATTGCTATTGGGTCCTGATCTGTTCTCAAGCCATTACATATGCTCTAATTCCAGGAGATAGCTCAGTCCTGTAAATATTGTGCTTGGGCTATCTACTCTCCATGGCATTGAATAGCATGATCTGTAAATTGTATCCTTTTCCACACTTCAGAGTTTTCTAAGTACCCTTTCTTTCAAGGCCTTTTTAAAACTTCTGGTTAGACTACAACCAAAGTATTACATCCAATTCTGGTTACCAGGAAGGATGTGAGGATCCTTGAGAGTGTGCAGAAGAGGTTTACCAGAATGGTTCCAGGGTGAAGGATTTTAGCTACATTGGGTTGGAAAAGCTGGGGTTGTTCTCCTTGGAGCAAAGGTGATTGAGGGGAGATTGGATAGAGGTATAGAAGATTATGACAGGTTTAGATATGGTAGACAAAGAAGGTTTTTCCCATTAGCTGATGGTATAAAGACTAAGGTTTGCAGATTTAAGATTTTGGACAAGAGATAAGGGAGTAATGTGATGAAGAACATTTTACACAGCAGATGGTAATGACCTGGAACTTGCTGTCCATGAACGTGTTGGAAGGGGAGACAATCAGTGCTTTCAAAAGTAGATTGGATGGACACTTTCAGGGCTGCAACAATAGAACAAGGGAATGGAACTGACTGGATTGTTCTACAGAGAGCCATACTAGACTAGATGGACCAGATAGCCTCCTGTGTTGGTATGACTCTGATTTCTGTAATAGACAATTCATGGCACAAAATCATACAACATGGTAGACTATTAGGCCTATTGTACCTCTGCTGGCTCTTTAAAGGAGCTACAGTATCCAATTTGTGACATTCCCTTAGTCTTTCCCAATAGTTGTGTAATAATATTTTTTCAGGTATTTATCCAGTTCTTTTTGGAAATTACTATTAAATCAGCTTCCACCACCCTTTCAAGCAGTGCATCTTAGGTCATAACACTGAGTCAATTTTTTCATCCTCATCTCCCTTCTAGTTCTTTTGTTGATTACATTTAAATCTCTATGTTTTTATGAGGACAATCCCATGAGTAGCTTTACAAGCTTTCCTACATGGTCCTTTCTAGAGTACTGTCCTTTACCAACCATAAAGGATGCTATTTTAAAAGAAAGCTTTTATTGCGAGGAATACTTTTGCTAGATGTTGATGAATCAGCCAAGTCTTCGGGCACTCAGACAGACTGCTGACAAACTTTATAAACTGTTTCAAAAGAAGCTTAACGTTGGCAAGAGGTGGCTCCCCTGTCAGATCCCCTCTGATAAAATTTAATTTGCATTTCAATACTGTTGAACAGGTCCCTGCACGTGCATATAGTTGCACACATACAGAACTATGTTTAAAAGGCAATGCAGAGGCATGAGCATAATTCTTGGGTATTCCTTTAAAGCAGGAAGTCAGTGGATCATACAATAGAATTATTGCATGTAGTACATAGGATGTAGCACTTTTGATGGACCAAATGATCTTTTCTTGGTTCAGACATTAGTCTTACTTGCATAAAGTACTAATCATAAAAAGTATTTAAAGTTATGTGTTAGGAGTATTATGCACTATTAAAGTGTATTGATTTAAGTGCATCCTAAGAATTTAAGTAAGAGTAATGGAAACACTGTATAATTTATTTTCTGCATTAATTCCATTGAAATTCTTGGTGACTTCAATAAATAACAGTTATTTATAGGGTTAAAGCTTTAGTTTAAACTAGTTTATTTCTAAACTGTGGATATAAATAACACCACTGTAAGGATCCAAAACTATTCTTCATCGAGTCCAGCATGCTGTTTAACAAAAAGATTTGCACATTAAGTTTGCCGAATGCCCGGAGTTTGGTAAACCAAAAAATTGCATTCGTAAGTGATCTGAAAATATATGCTTTTTTGCACCTTAACATAAACTTATTGGGTAATTTTCAGTGCACAAAGTCACGGACAGATGGCTGCAGCTGTAAAGAATTCAACCTATTTCAGTTCCCTTCCATCTCTCCCTGTGGAATGTGTAGAACTAGATGGAGACTTCAACTCACTGCCCATTATCTTTGAGGATCGATATCTGGATTCTGTCCCAGAAGGTGAAAAATATTTAAATTCTAGTTTCATAGATATTTTATTTTCCAGCATTTCTGTGCATTGGTTCGCATCGCCTGTTCTCATTCTCATCTCTATAATCATAGCCAGAGCATCCTCTGGAATAACTTTTCTTCCCACTGCCACTCCACTGCACCATCCGAAAACATAGTGTTAGCATTTACGTGTACATCAATGACATCCAGCTCCTCAACATCATCGCCTCTCTCAATTCCTCCACTGCTGCCAAATTATTAGATTGATCTGTCATTCAGTACTGGATGAGCAGAAATTTCTTCCATTTAAATACTGGGAAGACTGAAGCCATTGTTGTCATTCCTTGCTATAAGCTCTGGCTACCAGCTCCTGACAACTGTTTGAATCAGACTGTTCACAATCTTGATATCATATTTGATCCCAAGATGTGCTTCTGAACACATGTCCTGCCATCACAGAAGACAGCCTTATTTCTACCTCTGTAACATCATTTAAGTTTGATTCTGCCTCAGTCCAATGGCTGCTGAAACCCTCATCCATGCCTTTATTGCCTCTAGGTTTGACAATTTCAGTGAACGCTTGGCCAGTCTCCCATTTTCTACCCCCTAAAAACTTGAGGTCATCCAAAACTCTGCCCATGTTTATATTCCCACCAAGTCCCATTCACCCATCACTCTTGTGCTTGTTGTAGCTCCTGGTCAAGCAGCACCTCAAGTTTAAGATTCTCATCCTTGTTTTCAAACCTTTCCATGACCTCGCCCCTCCCAATCTCTGTGGTCTCGTCTACTCACAGAACCCTTCAAGATATATGCATGACTCCAATTTTGACCTCTTGTGCATTCGTGATTATCACTCCACCATTGGTGTTTGTGCCTTCAGCTGCCTGGGTCCTAAGCTCTGGAATTCCCTCCCTTGTCTGAAAATAGAAAGTACAATAAAAATCCTGATGAGTCAAATCCCAGGGGTTGCAGCCACAAATTTGCGTTAAGTAGAGCTTTGTGATAGCTGAGGAGGCCCCATTCCCCCATGAATGTATTTCTATGAAACACGATATAACAATAAAAACGATCTATGTCAAAAACAACAGATTTAAATGCCAAATGAAAACACAATAAAGTAGTAAATGTGTGAATGAGAGTTTATTCAATTTATTCAATGACCTCGTAAAAGGCCGGAGCTTTGCATTAAAAAGTGGCCAGCACCCAATGATTTTGCGTCTTGTGTGTTCTAACTCTGCTCTAACATATGACCGGTGTGGTCATATGAAAAGTATACAAATAGTCATTTGGTAGTACAGAACTTGAGTATTGCTGAAAAAAAAAACATGCTGTTGAAGCTTTTTGTTTGCACACTTTAGGCCAGTTTGGCTGTTTGCAACAGGCAAAGTACAGACAGTATCCAACCAGCCTGTGCTTGCAAAACTCAAAACATAGTGTCCAACATTAGATGTGATTCCATGATTGAGCAACACTTGCAAAACAATCCTGATTGTGCAAAGTATTGCACTGAAAGCCAATTTAAGATTATCAGTCGAACTTGCAGTCTGACTCACTTATGCATGCTAGAAGCTACATATATTCACACACAGGGCAGACAGAAGAAACATGTCCACACATTGCACCTTTTTCAACTAAACGAAAGCTGGGAGGTCAGCCATTCCCTCGTCCATTTCCTGGTTCATTCCCCAGGGCAATGCCTTGCCAATCAGCATCGACCTGCCTGGTTTGAATTTTACCAAAAGCTTGGCAGTTAACTGTCCCCTGATGCATTCTCCATGGCATAGCCTCTACCAATCAGAGTCCACTTGCCAACCAATCAGCACTTTTTTCTCATGCAGTTGTTGTTCCCTTTACTATTGGTATTCTTGCAAACTGTCCTGATGAGTACAAGATGGAAAGCTTTGACAGCACGTCTCTCTTTTCAGCAATACTCGTGATAAGTTTAGACAAGTTTGGCTAATCCAGAGTTGCCAGTGCGGAATTTCAGCTAATCACAGGCACCATTCTATGGGATTTGCTCTTCTGCCAGTGGGAATGGTTGATGACTTTGACAGTAAGTCCTCACTATAAGTTGTGGTTGCATTCTTGAAATTCATAACTTTATGTGAAATGACTTTATGTGAACCATGGGTTCCCATAGGAATCAATGTAAAAGCTGGAGTTTGGTTCCTTTGATTTTTCCAGGCAAGAAACATCTGATGTACAAGTTGAAATACGGTATCGTACACGTGTAGCACTGTGCATTCCTAGCTCGAATAACTTGCAAAATTTAATAAATCACTGGATATAACAGAAATACTGTATAAATTCAAATGAGATAACAGTAAATCACCCAATAAAGCCCCGAGTATTACAGCTGTATCTCACCCACAGCATTTCTGAAACACAGCTCAGCTTTTTTGCATGCTTTCCTACTCTGACTCTCTCTCCTGCTGTGTGTATGTGTGTGTGTCTGTGTGTCTCTCACTCTCTCTCTCCTTTCCCACTGTCTCTTTCTCTCATCTTTCTCTCTCTCTCGCTGTCTCCTTTCCCACTATGTCTCTGTCTGTTTCCAGAGCCTGGACCCCTTCCTGACAGTTTGCAGGGCCGACCCCCTGTCCCGCGAGATGTCACTGAAAATGCCTGGGAGGGTGGGCGGAGCTGTGCAAGAAGCTGGGGTTGTGGGAGGAGGGAAGGGGGACTGCCACTTCCTCCCTCACCGAGGTTACTCAATTTCGGCAGCCAGCAGCTTCCTGTCCCTGCCCTGCACTTCTGTTCCTGGGATCTCTGGCCTTGCTCTTTGCCAGGGCCTCTGGTGACTGCGGAGGTGGCTCCGGCATCAGAACATGGCAGCAGCTGGCCCAGAGTTCAGGGCAGGGTGGGGGCCAGGGCCAGAGTGCAGACAACGTAAAATCAAAACTGGGGACGTAAATCAATAAAAATCCTAAAGAGTAAATGACATTATAAAGAAATGACTTATTGTGAGGACTTACTGTAGCCAGAACTTCATGTTCTCCGAGTTTGACTCATCACGATTGTTTGGCATTGTCAACTGCATGGCCACAACCATGAAAGGTTCAGTATTATACAGTTTAACATTCAGTAATGTATTTCAGTTTTCCAGCATCTACAGTGTGTTGCCTTTTACTTTCACATTATTTTGTTATTGAAATGGGCAGGAATTTCATCAGTCTCTTGAAGTATAACTTCTGGATTCTGAAAGTAGAGGTTAAAAAAAGCTGTAATGATTGAAGGATGAAATTAAAACAAAATTCTTTCAAGTTCTGTGATTCAAGTTGTATTCTGAAAATTAATTTCATCTTGAGAAAACATGCTGCATGGCATGAATATTGGAGCTAATTCTTTAACTTTATTCCTTGCCATGACTATAGATTGTAACATTAATTATATAAAAATATATTTTGTTTCCTTTTTGGGAATTTACCCATTCCCACTCAACAGGCAGATTATTGCATATACTGCTAATATCATGGATGGGATGACCATCCTAAAGGTAATCTTGCTGATGAGATACAAGGAATGTGCCTCTACCATTTTCCTAGTTGAAATCAACTAACTCCACATAGATTGATAATCAAAGCTAGAACTTCCCAGTCTGTACAACTAAGAAGCACTCCAACAAGCTGTGTCATCAGTTGATCTCACCAGTTAGGGGTCAAAACAAGAGCCTGAGCTGAAGAACCGAGGAACAGTGCTTTGTTGAATCTCTACCACGTGCATAACAAAATAATGGGAGAAAGGAAAAAATATAGAAACTGGCTGGATGTAGAAAGATCAAAATGGCATGTGAAACAGATACCATGTGGCATCGACATAATTTATTTCAAAAACTTGTGCAGAGTGTAAATAGACAAGATGAAGAATTACTGATTGTGACTAAATTGCTTCTGCCAGCACACATGATGCATGCAAGATGTGAATGTCTTAAATATCCAAATGCATTTATTTGCTACTTTAAATTTAACTCACATTTTTCATAATTGCTCTCAAATATTTTTGTTATTTCATAAATATATTTTATAAATGTCTAATATTTTGTTTCTTCAAAAGACTTGGATGTTCCCTGGAGTGGGATTCAGAACATAAGAAGATCATCCCTTTCTGCCAAACTGGAAAAATCTGACTCAAAAGAATGTAACACTTCAAGTTTCTCTAGTCCTGATTTTAAAGCAAAACCAGCAAGCATCCACAGTGTTAGACCTAATGAAAATGAGAAGCTACAGACAAAACAGCACAAGACAAAAGCCGAAGAGCACAACAAATCAAAAGTAAAAGCAACAAAACTTAAGAAGACAATTAAGTCTGAAAACAACAAAAAATTGGTGAAGCAAAACTCTAAGGACTCAGTGATACTGGTTGGTTACAAGTGCTTAAAGAGTTCAAACTTGGGAGAGACCAGTAAATCTGAAGGTGGGCTTCCAATTTGTCCCAAAGGTGGGCAGGCTCCCATGAGCACAGGACCTGACAATGTTGTAAAGGCTGATTCTAAGTTACTGTGTGATCATAGAGAGCTAATACCTCTCCTATCAAGCATGGAAATAAATGTAGAGACTTCAAAAACTAAAAACCTCAATGAATTTGGTTGCAGCATAAATCGTCACAATATAGAACCTTGCACATTTGCATCAACAGGCTTGTTCCAGGCAGGTCCTGGTATACCAGCTGAGCGTGTAGGCTCTACTAAATGCTCATTTGTTAGTTTGAATAGCCAGCAAATGGTACCAACAGCAGGAGTCAAACATATTGAAGTCAAGCCAAGAAGTAAATGTGCTTATGAAGGGGAAAAGGTAACAGTCATTATGGCCTCCAAGCTCCCTGTCAAAGATGACCAAGGGCTTTGTCGATCTCCTGAACCACAACTTCTGGATTCTAAAAAAAATTATTTACTGTTGGAAAAAGATGCACTATACCCTGCTTCTTCTGAGAGTACGCTGTCGAAATTATGTACAAAGGGGTTTAATTTGGTTGTAAGTGGAGATGCTGTTAAACTGCCAGATGTTTATGTCACCTGCTCATCATCCAGGGTTTCAGATTCTGGCATTGAAAGTGAACCCAGTTCTTTTGCTTTCCAGTTAGATCCAGACTTAGCCACTGAGCCATTATTGGAAAAGACTTCCCTTCTCAGCGAAAAGCCTTGCATGCAAGTGCTACTTAAACCAGAATTGAGTTCGAAGAATATGATTGAAGGCCAGTGCACAGAGAGTACAAGTGCTGTAAGTGAAATACAATCATCTTTAACTTCTATAAACTCTCTGCCTTCAGATGATGATGACGAACAGCAAGTTGATGAAAGCTTGAAAGTTGCTGCCGTTCTTGCACAACAAACTGGCAAAGAACAGCCCAAGTTAGAATCAACTGTAGCACTAGATCAGCTGAAATTTCAAATGAAAAAATCTAGTGTTGTAGTACAAGAGGAAAATGTTGTGTTCATTGAAGGTTCAGGGACTGCAAGTCAAGATCCTCATTCTTGTGTCTTTACTGAGCAAGAGTGTCATAACAGTATCGTTGGTCAAGTAAGTAACAGCAGCAATCCACAGCAAAATACTGTTTGTGTCAATGATTTTAGAGAGCTTCAAGGCTACAATGAAGATTTCAGTTTAGAGAAAGCAACCACAAAACATGTAATTAAACTGAACTCTGAAATGATTCATCTCGACGAGCCAAGCTGCCATACTTCAGATGTGGCAGAAATTAGCCAGAGTGTGGATCCAGAATTGCATCCAGAAGAGCTTGTAGATTTAATTCAAGTGTTTGAAATTCCAACTTTGCAGGAAACAGATGATAGAGTGCACACAAACCATTCAGCTGCCAGCAGCACTGACATTGTGAAACAAGGGTTAGTGGAAAATTACTTTGGATCTAGAAGCAGTACAGACCTTTCTGATATTAGTCCTGGTGATGGTGGCAGCTGTCCATCAAGCCCTCAAAAAGAGACTATTGGCTTTGTTACTCTTGCACAAGCAGAAGAGGATGAAGACCAGGAAATGATAGAAAATGGTTATTACGAAGCTGATGACGATGCTGTGTATGATAGCAATGATGCAGTCAGATCTGAGCTAATTAATGCCGATCGTACCACAGAAGGAGCAAGCATGCCTGGTGCATGCACTCCTACTTGTTTATCATTTTCATCAGTCGTCAGAGACTCCCCATCTATCAGTGGATTGTCTTCAAGAAGCAAACTTGATGCAATTACAAAGCAACCTAGCAGTGCTGTCTTCAGCTCTACTGTGTCTGCCTCCTGGTATGACGATGCTGCCACAAAAGAGCAAATGCAGATGTAAGTAGATTTGGCACATCACTTTTTAAAGTATCAATCCTTTACAAATCAGAAAACCTATATTCTACTCGCACAACTGATTTAGAGCATAAAATAAAACTTTAAGACTTGTTAAACTGAGGCCATTCTACCCGCTTGCAGGTGCAAAAGTATCATCTCCTTATCTGAAGTAGAGGAGTTCTGCTTTGTCCTGATCAGTGTTTATTCCTCAACCAGTATCATGAAAGTAGATCATCTAGTTAATGCTTGTGGGAGCATTCTGTGCACAAATTGGCAGCCATATTGCCCTACATTACAACAGTGGCCATGCTTCAAAAATACTTTGGCTATAAAGTACCTTAGAATATCATGGCATCATCAGAGTGCTATATAAATGTTCTTTGGCTCATTCGCTTGTTCATTCTGTCTCTTGCATGCTCTTTGTCTCTTGTTCTTTCTTTGCTTTCCTATTTTACAAGTTGCAAAATTTCCATTGGATTTGCTAGCCATAATTGGTTTTTTAGGATTAATTAGATTTGTTCTTAGAAATTTAAACCAAAAATTTTAAGCCAAGGAAAATCACAGTTGAATTCTTCCCTATGGGGTTCATCTGAAATATAAAGGGAGGGGTCAGGGACCAATATGAAGTTAGAATTCCAGATTGCCAAGATTTCACTGTTTCCTTTGCCAATCTGCAAAGTCATTGCAGCAGCTTTCGAAACAAAAGGTTTTGTGTAAGGTAAGGAGTCAAGGGTTGTGGGGGACAGGCAAGAAAGTTGGGTTAGACGACAATCAGATCTGCTATGATCATATTGAATGGCAGAGCAGGCTCGAAGGGCCAGATGGCCTACTCCTGCTCCTATTTCTTATGACCTTATTTACATAATATCAAGGAAGGACTTACACAGCATAAACAGGAACTTAAATTTATCTATCCTCTCGAACATCTGTAGAGCGATAAAAGAATTGGGAAGAGCTTGGTCAAAAAAGTGTGTTCTGAGAAAACCTAGAGAAAGAGAAGGAAGTTTTTAAAGTGCATCTAGGTGCTGAGTAGCACAAATAGTAAATGGTACTGGAAGGATATAAACTATTTCAGAGGCTGCTGGAGGGTGGAGGAGTCGCATCTTCTATAAAGAGTAGCAAAGATCCAAGATTGGCAGAATGTTAGAGTTGACTGACTCAAAATGGAGCTATTTAAATTATGGTTGAATGGGACAAATGAAAAGATATTGCTGCAGCCCACCAGACCAAGTAACTGACGTTGTCCAGATATTTTGCAAAGAATTAAAGAAAACATCCTGCAAAGATAATGGTTTGGTGCTGATAGATTTAAATATCCAGATATTGAATGAGATTTTGGGCAATGCTAGTAGTATGGAGTAGAATGGAATTCCTGCATTTGATGAGTGAATGCAACATTATGCAACTTGTTAATTAATTGTTAATGGGAATTGTTAATTAAGCTGTATTAAATATGGAGTTGACCAATATGGGGAACATTGTAGCAGCAGTAGAGGAGCTGACAACCAGAAATCATTGGAAAGGGTATGGAAAGAGTATTGAAAGAGTGACAGCAACATTAGGCCATAATACTTTGTGAGAACGTGGATTTTAGGAGAATGCATACTTGACTAAAAGCCCAGTTCGTGGCTAAGAAAGATGTAGTGTGCTAATTAAATGAAACCGGTTTGAAAAGATAATTAAGGGCAGTGGGATGGTTTAGAACTAGGAGATGTCATATGGTGACCAGCCTAGATGACTAGGCAGGTACATGATGAAGCAAGGAATTCCAATACTACATCCTTAGTCTCCAATAGCAAAGATGATTTTGTTTTTAAACGTGTGTAAAAGAATTATTACAATAGGAAAAAAACTTACTCATATTGTTGGAACTTGACAAGTTCCAAGGAAGCTGTTACTAAACTGCCCATTAAAATTTGTATTACAGACAGAAAAATGGTGTATAGGGCCTTTGGTTTCTGAAACAAGTGACAGATGTGGACATGTACAAAGCCCCCTAGATAGAAAACCCCTTATTTAAATAATCTACTACAGAATCTCACCTGACAGCCTGCCACATGGATGTTCTGGCCAGCGGGCAAGAGGCAGAAACAAACAGCAGGAGATTATGGGCAGGGGCTGAAGTGCGGGCAAGCGAACATCAAGGCATCATTTTGGGGAGAGAGGACAATGGACCCACTATCAGGCCACTGGGAGAAAGCAGAGAAGATATCAGGGCTATGATTGGGGCTGAGAGATACCAATGGCTTCCTCGCAAGGGGGAGTGCTACTGCTCCTCCAGGTCTGCAAACAATGTTGAAATATAGAATATGGGAGCAGGAGTAGGCCATTCAGCCCTTTGAGCCTGCCTGCCATTCGTTATGATCATGGCTGATCATCCAACTCAATAGCCTGCTCCAGCTTTCTCTCCATATCCTTTGATCCCTTTCGCCCCAAGAGCTATATCTAACTCCTTCTTGAAAGCATACAATGTTTTGGCCTCAATTACTTTCTATGGTAGCAAATTCCACAGGCCCATCACTCTCTGGGTGAAGAAATTTCTGCTCATCTCAGTCCTAAATGGTCTACCTTGTATCCTCAGACTGATGCCTCGGTTCTGGACTCCCCCACCATCGGGAACATCCTTCCTGCATCTACCCTGTCTAGTCCTGTTAGAATTTTATAGGTTTCTATGAGTTCCCCCCTCATTCTTCTGAACTCCAGCCAATATAATCCTAACCGACTCAATCTCTCCTCATATGTCAGTCCCGCCATCCCAGCAATCAGTCTAGTAAACCTTCTCCGCACTCCCTCTAAAGCAAGAACACCCTTCCTCAGATAAGGAGACCAAAACTGCACGTAATATTCCAAGGGTGGTCTCACCAAGGCCCTGTATAATTGCAGCAAGACATCCCTGCTCCTATACTCGAGTCCTCTCACTATGAAGGCCAACATACCATTTGCCTTCTTTACCGCCTGCTGCACCTGCATGCTTACTTACCTTCAGCAACTGGTGTACGAGGACACCTAGGCCTCGTTGCACATTCCCCTCTCTCAATTTATAGCCATTCAGATAATAATCTGCCTTCCTGTTTTTGCTACCAAAGTGGATAACCTCGCATTTATCTACATTATATTGCATCTGCCATGCATTTGCCCACTCACTCAGCTTGTCCAAATCACACTGAAGCATCTCTGCATCCTCCTCACAGCTCACCCTCCCACCCATCTGCAAATTTGAAGATATTACATTTAGCTCCCTCTTCTAACTCATTAATATATATTGTGAATAGCTGGGGTCCCAGCACCGATCCCTGCGGTATCCTACTTATCACTGCCTGCCATTCGGAAAAAGACCCGTTTATTCCTACTCTGTTTCCTGTCTGTCAACCAGTTTTCTATCCATCCCAATACACTACCCCCAGTCCCATGCGCTTTAATTTTACACACTAATCTTTTATGTGGGATTTTGTCGAAAGCCTTCTGAAAGTCCAAATAAACCACATGGCTTCCCCTCATCAACTCTACCAGTAACATTCTCAAAAAGTTCCAGTAGATTTGTCAAGCTTGAATTCCCTTTCGTAAAGCCATGCTGACTCTGTTCAATTCTGCCACTGTTTTCCAAGTGCTCAGCTATTAAATCTTATATAATGGACTCTAAAATTTTCCCCGCTACCAACATCAGGCCGACTGGTCTATAATTCAGTTTTCTCTCTCCCTCCCTTTTTAAATAGTGGCGTTACATTAGCTACCCTCCAATCTGTAGGAACTGTTCCAGAGTCAGAGAAAGAAAAAGACCTTTAGCACTTAACAGTTGTATGCCTGAGGTGGTTACAAAGGCAGCTGGAGGGAGGTAAACCGAGAAAGGAGGCCAATACAAAAATAGGAATTTTTAAATGGAGGTGTTCTGGACAGGAAGCCAGTGTAAGTCAGCAAGCACAAGGGTGATAGATAAACAGGATTTGGTGAAAAATAGGATATGAGCAGCAGAGTTCTGAATGAACCAAGCTTTTAGAGGTTGGGAGGCCAGCAATGTACTAGAGGTGCCATAGGCATAGTTTTGGTTTCAGAAGATGGACTGAGGCAGTGGAGTAGTCAGGTGTTGTTTAAGCCGGCGAAAGATTTTTGTAATGGGAGAGTATGTGGTGCTTGACAAGCTATTTTCCAATGGGACCCCATTTTAACACGTGAAGATTGAAGTGATCCCAGATGCCAACAAATACAAAACAGCAATAAAGCAACATATATAGCAACAGTATATAATTATTAAAGTTTGCAGATTATAGATCAACATAAAATAAATCATGTAAATATCTGTGTTTAAAGCACTTTGTAAAAATGTTGTTACTTTATGCACTCAGCAGCCTATTACTTTATCTGAGCCACTCTAGCTCGTGGACGTTGACCAGGAAGCAGCGGATACGATTGATGTTCATATTTGCATTCAACATTACTGATCTATAGCAACATGACCCCGAGGTTCCCTAAAGGCCATCTTGACATCATTAATTTTAATGTGAGATGGGACAAATAAACTTTTAATTTTCTACTGAGGTTTTCAAATGACACAAAATAACATTCATAATCCCAGTGGCTGCAGTTTCACTGTGGATTGTCCTGCACATAATGCAGCTTTAAAATAAAATGGATTTAATTCACAAACTAACTTAACTGAAAGCGGAGCCATGCTCCTCTCAACCCGGTGCCGGGTTTTGTAAAGAAAGTGGAGTGCTTCTGAACAGGCATTGAACATAACATGTGACAATTACTGCTCACTCAGGCTTCAGCCAAACTTTCTATATTCCCCAGTGACAGAAAACTCAGTGAAGTGCACTCACCACACACACGCAGGTGCGCACACACTCACACATATACATACACGTACGCACGTATATTTACATGCACGCACATATATGTGCACACATATACATACACAGGCACGTGTGCACATATACTTGCACACCCATATGCGCAAAGGCACACATGCATGCATACACACAAAAATGCATGTGCACACATACATGCGTATGCATACACACACGCATATATGCGTACATCGGCGCGCACACAGGTACGCAGGCACAGACACACGCACAAACACCCACTCTCATTTACATGCATGCACGTGCACATATACACACACGCATGTGCATACATAGACCCACTTGCACACGTACACGCATAAGCTGGCGCACATGCTCGCGCACATATATGCACACACACATATACATATGTGCACACAAGCCAGCCTGCACTTGCACATGTACACACACAATTGCACACATGCACTCACTTACATGTTTACATGCATGCACACAACACACACACATGCACGTACACATACACATGCATACAAATGCTTGCATATGCACGCATTCACACACATACATATAAACACACAGACATACATGCAAACTTGCACAAGCTCACTGCAAACATGCACATACTGCAAACGTGCAAGCACACACACACGCGAGCACACTTTCTATATTCATTCATGGGACGTGGGCTTTGCTGGTTTGGCCAGCATTTATTGCCCATCCCTAGTTGCCCTTAAGAGGGTGGTGGTGAGTTGCCTTTATGCACCACTGCAGACCATGTAGTGTAGGTCCACATGTAGTGCTGTTAGGGAGGGAGTTCCAGGATGTTGACCCAGCAACAGTGAAAGAACACACATGCATGCACATATGCACACTCGCATAACACACACACAAACCTAAATGCACATGTACACTTGCGTGCACACATTTTCACACACACATATACATGCGCGCGCACACGCACCCGTGCACACATGTGCATGCACATATGCGCCCGTGTTCTTATGTGCAAATGCACATGTGCATGCACAGATACACATGCAAATATGGTAATCAGGCCCCCTCTGCCCCACACAGCTCAGCCTATCCGGTGGCAGCCAGTGGGAGGTGTGGCAGCTCGGACAACCTGAACCCCAGTGAGGTTATTTTTAATTGGTTTTGAGATGAGAAAAATGTCCCAAGACCAAGAGACAAGCAAGGCAAGAGCATGACCTGATGCCAGCTGGGCCCCATGGCCAGTGCAGGGTGCATTCTCACAGTGGGAGAGTTCACGATCCCATTCATTGATTGTGATGAACATAGGAGCAGGAATAGGCCATTCGGCCTGTCGAGTACGCTCCTCCATTCAAACAGATCATTGCTGATCATCGACTCCTGTGCCATTTTTCCCCACCCTCCCCATATCCCTTGATGCCATTAATATCCAGAAATGTATAGATTTCTGACTTGAATATGCTCAGTGATTGAACTTTTACAGCCCTCTGGGGCAGAGAATTCCAAAGATTCACCACCCTCTGAGTGAAAAATAATTCCTCCTCATCTCAGTTTTAAATTGTCTGCCTCTTATTCTGAGACTATATCCCTGGGGTCTAGACTTGCCAATCAAGGGAAACATCCTTATTCACATTATATTCCATCTGCCATGTTTTTGCCCTCTCACATAGCCTGTCCAAATCCCCTTGAAGCCTCCTTGTATCCTCCTCACAACATATATTCCTACCTAGTTTTGTCAATAGCAAACTTGGAAATATAACATTTGGTCCCCACATCCAAATCATTGATATAGATTGCAAACAGCTGTGGATCCAGCACTGATCGTTGCCATACCCTTCTGGACAGCCTGCCATCCTGAGAATGACCCGATTATTCCTACCCTGTTTTCTGTCTGTTAACCAATTCTCAATCCATACCACTATATTACCCCCAATCCTATGTCCTCTAACATTGTTTACTAATCTCCTGTGTGGGACCTTATCAAAAGCCATATCAAAATACACGACATCCACTGGTCCTCCTTTATCCCTGCTACAGATAACATCCTCAAAAAACTCCAGTGGGATTGTCAAACATTATTTCTCTTTCACAAATCCATGTTGACTCTGCCCAATCATAGCATTATTTTCTAAGTGTCCAGTTATCACATCCTTTAGTGGGGAAAATGTTAGAATCTGTTATACTGTTAGTCAAACTCTAACAGGTTTGTAGTTCTCCATTTTTTCCCTCCCTCCCTAAAATAGTGGGGTTACATTTGCTACTTTCCAGTCTGCACAGTCTATAAAATTTTGAAAGATAACCATCAATGCATCCACTATTTCTATAACCATCTCCTTCAATATTCTGGGGCAATTTATCAACCTTTAAATAATTTTTCGAGTACTACCTCTTTATTAATACTAATTTCTTTCAGTTCCTCGTTTTCATAAGTCTCTTGGTTCCCAAATATCTCTGGGAAATTTTCTATATCTTCCTCCGTGAAGGCAGACACAAAGTACAGTAATTGTTTAGTTTCTCTGCCATTTCCCTAGTTTCCATTATAAATTCTCTTGTCTCCGCCTGTAATGGACCCACGTTTGTCCTTGCTAATCTTTTCCTTTTCACGTAGCTAAAGAAGCTCTTACAGTCCACCTTTATGTTTCTCACTAGCTTGCATTCACATTTTCTTTTCCCTTTCTTAATCTGATTCTTGGTCATCCTTTGCTGGATTCTAAATTAATCCTCAGGCTTAAAGTTTTATTTGGAGGACCCTGGGACAGGCAGTCAGCAGCACCTAGAGGAGAGAGCGAGAGGAGGATTCTGGGACAGGCAGTCAGCAGCACCTGGAGGAGAGTGTGAGAGGAGGACCCTGGGACAGACAGTCAGCAGCACCTAGAGGAGAGTGCAAGAGGTGGACTCTGGGAAAGGCAGTCAGCAGGACCTAGAGGAGATAGCAAGAGGTGGACTCTGGCACAGGCAATCAGCAGCATCTAGAGGAGTCAAGAGTTGAAGAGGAGCGCGAGAGGAGTCGGGAGTTGAAGAGTAGCGCAAGCGGTGTAGGGAGTTGAAGAGGAGCATGAGAGGAGCCGGGAGTTGAAGAGGAGTGCGAGAGGAGCCGGGAATTGAAGAGCGCGAGAGGAGCCGGGAGCTGAAGAGAAATGCGAGAGGAGTTGGGAGTTGAAGAGGAGCACAAGAGGAGTCGGGAATTGAAAAGGAGCGCGAGAGGAGTTGGGAGTTGAAGAGAAGCTGGGAGAGCAGGGGTGACTGAGGGAGTTCGGTGAGAGGGGAGCGAGGTGATCCTTTGCGTACCATGAGTACAGCCGGGTAAGCATTTACTACTTTTATTGCTTATAGTTTTTAAGATCTTGTTTTGTGGTTCATCGTTTGTAGGGGCTATATTCTGTAATGGCGAGGAGCAGGAAGAAGGGCCCGAGAGTAACTGATATTAAGTATCTTCCAAAAGGTTTAATTTAATTTGAAGGGGCACGTCATGGCAGGAGAGCTCAAAGCCATGGTGTGCTTCTCCTGCTCTATGTGGGAATCTGGGCACATTTGCAGTGCCCAGGGCCAGCATGTGTGTGGGAAGTGTCCCCAGTTGCAGCTCCTGGAAGCCCAGGTTTTGGAGCTGTAGCGGTGGCTGGGGACACTGTGGAGCATCTGCGAGGCGGAGAGTATCATGGATAGCACGTATAGAGAGGTGGTCACGCCGCAGGCTAAGAGTTCACAGGCAGGAAGGGAATGGGTGACCACCAGGCAAAGCAAGAGGACTACGTAGGCAGTGGAGGAATCTCCTGTGGCTATTTCCCTGCAAAACAGATATACCGCTTTGGATACAGTTGGGGGGGAATGGCCTCTCAGGAGAAAGCAACAGCCAAATTTGTTGCACTGCGGTTGGCTCTGCTGCACAGGGGAGGAGTAAAAAGTGTGGGAATGCAATAGTTATAGGGGACTCAGTTGTAAGGGGAATAGATAGGCGGTTCTGTGGCCGCAAACGAGACTCCAGGATGGTATGTTACCTCCCTGGTGCTAGGGTCAAGGATGTCTCAGAGCGGCTAGAGGACATTTGGAAGGTGAACAGCCAATGGTCGTGGTACACATTGGTACAACTGACATAGGTAAAAAAAAAAGGTTGAGGTCCTAAAAGCAGAATATAGAGAGTTAAGAAGTAAGTTGAAAAGTAGGACCTCAAAGGTAGTGACCTCAGGATTACTACCAGTGCCACATGCCAGTCAGAGTAGAAATAGCAGGATATATCTGGTGAATACGTGGCTGAAGAGATGGTGTGAAGGGGAGGGTTTCAGATTCCTGGGGCATTGGGACCGGTTCCGGGGGAGGTGGGACCAGTACAAACTGGACAGGCTACACCTGGGCAGGACCGGGACTGATATCCTAGAGGGAACATTTGCTAGAGTGGTTGGGGAGGGTTTAAACTAAAATGGCAGGGGGATGGGAACCTATGCAAGGAGTCAGAGGAAGGGGAATCAAAGACAAGAACAAAAGACAGAAAGCAGAATTAGAAAAGTGATAGAGAAATCAAGGGCAAGAATCAAACAGAGCCTCAGTGAAAAATAGTGGGAACAGTTCAAGTAATGATAAAAAGACAAGCCTTAACACTTTGTGCCTTAACATGAGGAACATTCGCAATAAAGTGGATGAATTAACCGCGCCAGTAGATGTAAACAGGTATGATATAGTTGGGATTACGGAGACATGGCTTCAGGGTGACCAAGGATGGGAACTGAACATCCGAGGGTATTCAGTATTTAGGAAGGACAGACAAAAAGGAAAAGGTAGTGGAGTTGCTGGTTAAAGAGGAAACTAACGCAATAGTGAGGAAAGATATTAGCTCCAACGATGTGGAATCTGTATGCGTAGATCTGAGAAACACTAAGGGGCAAAAAACATTAATAGGGGTTGTATATAGACCCCCAAACTGTAGTCGTGATGTTGGGAATGGCATTAAACAGGAAATTAGAGACGCATAAAATAAAGGAACATATGTAATTTAATATGCAAATAGATTGGGCAAATCAAATTGGTAACAATACCATAGAGGAGGAATTCCATGGAGTGTATACGGGATGTTTTTCTGGACCAATACATTGAGGCACCAACGAGAGAACAGGCCATTCTCGACTGGGTATTGTGCAGTGAGAAAGGAATAATTGGCAATCTAGTTGTGCAAGGCCCCTTTGAAATGAGCGACCATAATATGATAGAATTCTTCATCAAGATGGAGAGTGACGTAGTTGATTCTGAGACTAGGGTCCTGAATCTTAATGAAGGAAACTACAATGGTATGAGGAGTGAGTTGGCTATGATGGATTGGGAAACGTTACTTAAAGGGATGACAATGGCAGACATTCAAAGAGCGCATTCAAAGAACTGCAACGTTTATTCCTGTCTGGCGCAAAAGTAAAACAGGAAAGGTGTCCAAACCATGGCTTACAAGGGAAATTAGAGATAGTATTAGATGCAAGGAACAGGCATACAAATTGGCCAGAAAAAACAACAGACCTGAGCATTGGGAGCAGTTTAGAATTCAGCAAAGGAGGACCAAGGGATCGATTAAGAAGGGGAAAATAGAGTACGAGAATAAGCTTGCAGAGAATATAAAAATTGACTGTAAAAGTTTCTATAGTTATGTGAAGAGAAAAAGATTGGTGAAGACAAATGTCCCTTACAGTCAGAAACTGGGAAAATTATAATGGGGAACAAAGAAATGGCTGAGCAACTAAGTACATACTTTGGTTCTGTCTTCACAAAGGAGAACACTAATACATACCAGAAATGTTGGGGAACACAGGGTTTATTGAGAGGGAAGAACTGAAAGAAATCAGTATTAGTAGGGAAATCGTGTTGGGGAAATTGATGGGATTAAAGGCTGATAAATCCCCGGGGCCTGATAATCCACATCCCAGAGTACTTAAGGAAGTGGCCCTAGAAATAGTGGATGCATTGGTGGTCATCTTCCAAGATTCTATAGACTCTGGAACGGTTCCTACAGATTGGAGGGTAGCTAATGTAACCCCACTATTTGAAAAGGGTGGTAGAGAGAAAACAGGGAATTATAGACCAGTCAGCCTGACGTCGGTAGTGGGGAAAATTCTAGAGCCCATTATGAAAGATTTAATAGCTGAGCACGTGGAAAACAGGGGCAAAATCGAACAGAGTCAGCATGGATTTATGAAAGGGAAATCATGCTTGACAAATCTACTGGAATTTTTTGAGGATGTAACTGGTAGAGTTGATGAGGGGGAGCCAGTGGATGTGGTTTATTTGGACTTTCAGAAGGCTTTCGACAAAGTCCCACATAAGAGATTGGCGTGTAAAATTAAAACGCATGGGATTGGGGGTAGTGTATTGAGATGGATAGAAAACTGGTTGACAGACAGGAAACAAAGAGTAGGAATAAACGGGTCTTTTTCCGAATGGCAGGCAGTGACTAGTGGGGTACTGCAGGAATCGGTGCTGGGACCCCAGCTATTTACAATGTATATTAATGATTTTGATGAGGGAGCTAAATACAATATCTCCAAATTTGCAGGTGACACAAAGTTGGGTGGGAGGGTGAGCTGTGAGGAGGATGCAGAGATGCTTCAGTGTGATTTGGACAAGCTGAGTGAGTAGGCAAATGCATGGCAGATGCAGTATAATGTGGATAAATGTGAGGTTATCCATTTTAGTAGCAAAAACAGGAAGGCAAATTATTATCTGAGTGGCTATAAATTGAGAGAGGGGAATGTGCAATGAGACCTGGGTGTCCTTGTACTCCAGTCGCTGAAGGTAAGCATGCAGGTGCAGCAGGCAGTAAAGAAGGAAAATGGTATGTTGGCCTTCATAGCGAGAGGATTTGAGTACAGGAGCAGGGATGTCTTGCTGTAATTGTACAGGGCCTTGGTGAGACCACACCTGGAATATTGTGTACAGTTTTGGTCTCCTTATCTAAGGAAGGATGTACTTGCAATAGAGGGAGTGCAGCGAAGGTTTACCCAACTGATTCCTGGGATGGCGGGACTGATAGATGAGGAGAGATTGAGTCGATTAGGATTATATTGGCTGGAGTTCAGAAGAATGAGGGGGGATCTCATAGAAACCTATAAAATTCTAACAGGACTAGACAGGGTAGATGCAGGAAGGATGATCCCGATGGTCTGGGAATCCAGAACCAGGGGTCATAGTCTAAGGATATGGGATAGACCATTTAGGACTGAGATGAGGAGAAATTTCTTCACCCAGAGAGTGGTGAGCCTGTGGAATTCGTTACCACAGAAAGTAGTTGAGACCAAAACATTGTATGCTTTCAAGAAGGAGTTAGATATAGCTCTTGGGGCAAAAGGGATCAAAGGATATGGGGAGAAAGTGGGAGCAGGCTATTGAGTTGGATGATCAGCCATGATCATAATGAATGGCGGAGCAGGCTCGAAGGGCCGAATGGACCACGTGAAAATGATGGAGGGTGGAGATTGGAAACAAAATTAATAAATTTTTCCAAGTCCCAACGAGAGCATGAAGCAGCACTGAAGTACTCATCGATGTACCAAAGAAAGAGTTGTGGAAGGGGGCCGGAGTAGGACTGGAACAAGGAATGTTCCACATACCCCATAAAGAGACAGGCATAGCTGGGACCCATGTGGGTACCCATAGCCACACCTTTTATTTGGAGGAAGTGAGAGGAGTTGAAGGAGAAATTGTTCTGCGTGAGAACAAGTTCAGCCAGACGGAGGAGAGTAGCGGTGGATGGGGATTGTTTGGGCCTCTGTTCGAGGAAGAAGCTAAGGGCCCTCAGACCATCGTGGTGGGGGATGGAGGTGTAGAGGGATTGGACGTCCATGGTGAAGAGGAAGCGGTTGGGGCCAGGGAACTGGAAATTGTTGATGTGACGTAAGGTGTCAGAGGAATCACGGATGTAGGTGGGAAGGGACTGGACAAGGGGAGAGAAAAGGGAGTCAAGATAACGAGGAATGAGTTCCGTGGGGCAGGAGCAAGCCTCTTGCGTTTCCTGAAGATCAATAAATACAAATCCTTCGCCCAGCTTACTTTGAGACTGACGATCTCTTAATAACTAGCCTGTATCTCACCAATCATCTCCTCTGTGCCAAGTCCAGAAAGGCCTATACTTACCAACCAATCAACTTCTGTGATGTCACTTTCAGATTTAATCTGTAACTCCTGCGTGCTCTCTCTCTCTCTTTCTCTCTCTCTTTCTCCTCAGCTTTATGGGCTTTCTCTCTCCAAACTCCTGCTGCTTTATGGGTTTCCCCTGTAGCAAAGTAATAGCTACTAGAAGCCAAGGAAATGTAGAAAATGAAAGGATCATCACCCTCCTTCTTCACCGAGCTTCCTCATTCACCAAATTTCAACTTAAGCTCTCTAATGCACACAAAGGAGCACTCCAGTACAAACCAAAGTCAGAACTAAATACTGGGAGCTGAAAAAGATAAACCTAAATGCTGCTTACAGCCTCTTTTCACTTGGTCTTCTAGGTGCTGCTGACTGCCTCTGGGTCCTCTTTCACGCACTCTTCTAGGTGCTGCTGAAATGTCTCCAGGTCCTCTTTTGCCTGATCTTCTAGGTGCTGCTGACTGCCTCTAAGTCCTCTTTCACACACTCTCCTAGATGCTGCTGAAGTGCCTCCAGGCCCTCCTTTCACCCGTTCTTCACAGTTTGAAACCACTGGTATAGGCAGTCAGAGAGTCAATTCAGAGCCAAGTAGACACCAAGGTTGCAAACAGTATGGTTCAGCATTGGATGGTAGCTGCAAAGGAGAATAGCATTGGTGCTGAGATGAGTTTATGGCTTAAATGGCTTCAGTCTTCCATGCGTTTAATTGGAAGAAGTTTAAGTCTATTAAAGACTGGGCAGTGAACAAGCAATCTGACAACATAGAGACAGAGGTGGTCAAGAGATGTGATAGAGATGTAAAACTTAATGTCTTTAGCACATATTGAGCAATTTCTGTCTAAACATGCTTTACATAGCCTCCAAAAGTACAGAGACCTTGTTATCTTGAACATCTCATTTGGAACAAAAAGCTCAAAATGTTACCCTACTGCAAATTGTCCACTGTAGCCACCAATATAAACCATCCATTCCCTTAAATGGAAGGTACACGATTCAACATCCGCAAGTTGCAGCAACAACAAAAAGTGCCTTCGTTTTAGTTTGATGTCAGCATGTCTTAGTTGCAGTGCGTGTCACTTATTGGCAGCACTCTCCAATAGAGGCATGAGACCGTTGGGTAAATGGATGAAATCATTTAATCAGTCTAGGCAGTTACAGTTTAGGTTTGAAATGCCACTTCAATCAATAAGCAAAACCTAGCTTATGTGGTAGTGAAGTGTAACTTCTTGTGGTGCTTACTAGAAGTGTATGATCCTCCAAATTAAGTTGAAGCATATTTAACCACTCATTGTGGCACTGTGGGCCAATATGCATGTAATGCCTTTCCGGAACATTTGAAAGGCAGCAAGCTTGCGCTTAAGGTACTAAGCATTACTGACTTGATTTGATTACTCTGAAGCATAAACATTTTGGTGTTCCAGTGCTGACTAGATTAACCTTAGGTAATTCTATCAGAGCTCCACTCTATACGTTTTTGTACTGCTTTGGTAAATATTGTTTCCAATTCTTACAATCTGAAGAAGAATATTAAATTACTTATCATAAGTGGCATCTTCCCTACTTTTGAAATGTCAGCTCTAATGCAGACATATCTCCTGCCTTACATTCTTTTCTGAACTAGCATAAGTTGAAACTGTATTATTTACTAGCTTTGATAATGGTGTTTCCTTCAAGTGCTGGCCTTACCAGACAGTGTGTTGGTGGTTGAGAAAAATCAGTTCTCTGCTGCCATGTTTCACAAAAGACCAACTTCCCCAAAACATTTGTATTTTGAGGTACTTTTAATGATTTGTATGTATGAGCAAAATGATTCTTAGTTTGTAGAGGTTGATTATCGGTAAGGAAGGCTGTATATAGTGTTAGTAACATTCCATTATAATTAAATTAACTCTGATTTTAAATGCCTGAATCAATAAAACTAATAAATCTGCTCTGACTTTAGTTTCCTCCAGGCAAAAGAAGAGTTGAAGCTGCTGAATTTTCCTGGTTTTATGTACAGTGATGTTCCTGATTTAGCTTCCAAAATCCCATACTTCAGTTTGGAGGAGGAAGAGAATGTGGAAGATGGCATTCATCTAATAGTATGCGTCCATGGATTAGATGGTATGTTAATAAAATAAACTGTTAGGGTACCATTGAACTTGATTAAACCTGTGCTAGTCAATGTTGCAATATGTTTTCTTTTGCACTGTTATCGATCCTATTTTTCTTTGAGGATCATAAATCATTGACTTTTTATTTGGCCTAAATTACACATTGAAAATTTAAAGAAGTGCAGAATGCTTTGAGTTTTTTTCCTCTCATAGCCCTGGAAACTGGTAGCGCAAATCCAGTCTTGTAATTTGTAGTCAGTTCAAATGCTTCAAGATTTCCTGTCATGGAGTTATGAATTGTATAAACTGAAAGCCTGTGGCGTGCTTGCTGTTTGGGGAAGTGAGTTAGAATGCTGGCTTTTCACCTTTGGACAAATTTAAATATAGCTCAGACTAATAGGGTGACCATCAAATTTTCCCTCTGACAATTTCTTTGCACCCCTCTTGAAGAATGACTTGGGTGAAGGCAATGACAAACCACCACTGACATAAACTGACAAGAAGGCGGCTCAGGATGAAGTACCAGAGGCAATAAGCAATGAGCCATGGGCAGATCAGACTTAGGATCCTGTACAATTCTATTATTGACAGTTACAACCAAGTGATCCCATATGCAATGGATCAGATCTGCAGTCCTTCCCCATCCAGTCGTGAATGATGGTGGACAGCTAAACAACTAACTAGTGGAGGAGGCTCCATAATTATCCCCATCCTCAAGGATGGGCAAGACCAGTGCAAAAGACAGGGCTGAAGCATTTGCAACCATTTTCAATCAGAAGTGCTAGGTGATCCATCTTGGCCTCCTCCAGATGTCAGTTTCAGCCAATTTGATTCACTCTGCGTGATATCAAGGAATGGCTGAAGGCATTGAATATTGCAAAGGCTGCAAGCCCTGACAAATTTCTGGCAATAACACTGAAGAATTGTGCTCCAGAACTTGCTGTGCCGCTAGCCAAGCTGTTCCAGTACAGCTACATTGAAAATCTACATCTACCCGGCACTATGGAAAATTGCCCAGGTATGCCCTGTACTCAAAAAGCAAGACAAATCCAACCCGTCCAATTACTACCCCATCAGTTTACCCTCAATCATCAGCAAAGCAATGGAAGGTGGCATCACCAGAGCTATCAAGCGGCACTTACTCAGCAACCAGACAAGTGGAGAGTATTGCTCACTGACACTCAGTTTGGGTTCCCCCATGGCCACTCAGCTCCTGACCTCATTACAGCCTTGATCAAAACATAGAATGAATGAAAGTCACTGTAGTCCCAGAGGACCATAGGCTTTTCTCTCATTAGCGAGAGACAACTGGTGGTGAGTTTAACCTGGGGATCACCACACCTCAGGCGAGGGGTGAGGTTGAGGAGGTGGAAGACAGGGCCTTCATGGATGACCTCAGCTGGTACAGGAAGGCATCACTCTGTTGGCGTCACTCTGCATAATAACCCAGCCAACTGAGCTAATCGACCCCCTGAAATGGACAAAAGAGCTGAACCCCTGAGGTGAGGTGAGCGTGACCTCCCTTGATATCAAGGCAGTATTTGACTGAGTGTGGCAAAACTGGAGCCAATGGGAATCAGGGGAAAACACTGGTTGGAGTCAACATCCTGGGGGTTACCATTAACCAGAAACTGAACTGGACCAGCCATATAAATACTGTGGCTACAAGAGCAAGCCAGAGGCTGGGAATTCTGTGGAGAGTAAATGGGCATAAGTCAGGAGTGAGATGGAATACTCGCCACTTGTCTGGATGAGTGCAGCTCCACTTAAGAAGTTTGATACCATCCTGGACAAAGCACACCTGATTGGCACCCCATCCACCACCTTAGACATTCACTTCCTGCGCCACTGACGTACAGTGGCAGCAATCTGTACCATATACAGGATGCACTGCAGCAACTCACCAAAATTCCTTTGACAGCACCTTCCAAACCCAGGACCCCTACCACCTGGAAGGCAAGGGCAGCAGATACATGGGAATCTGCAAGTTCCCCTCCAAACCACTCACCATCCTGACTTGGAAATATATCGCCGTTCCTTCACTGCTGCTGGGTCAAAATCATGGAGCTCCCTCCCTAACAGCACTGCGGATGTACCTACACCATATGGACTGCAGCGGTTCCAGAAGGCAGCTCACCACTACCTTCTCAAGGGCAATTAGGGATGGCCTAGTCAGCAACATCCACATTCTGTGAACGAATTAAAAAAAAAAATTAGCCCCCTGGTAACTTGGTGGAATTACCATTCTTCATATGTAAGCTTATACTTAAACTTATAGAGTGTCAGACCATGCTTTATCCAGGGTTCCACACATATACGTTTCCCTTCAGTTTGGAGTGACACAACCTCTATTAATAACCCCACAACAAACTTGAGATGAGGTAAAATAAGGTTGGTTTATACAAAACACAGGAAAGAGGTTTCACACCATCTGTCCCTTATTGCACTCATACAATAAAAGAGGGAGAAGGGAAAGAAAGGGGTGCAGGACAAGACCACGATAAAAATAAGATTTATGGTTTCACATGAGTCCAGAGCCCAGAATTAAAAGTCCAGTGGTGTATTCCTTCATGCTGAAACTGTTGCCGGGTGATCTGACATTCCAGAATCGAGGACTTCCACGATGGGAGAAGGCACATAGAGATGAATTAGTCTTGAAGTCACAGATACAGATGTTCCAATGTTCCAGTAGTTCACAGTGTAGATGAGGGCCAAGCACTTGACCTGGACAGAGCTCTTTCTGCTGCTACCTGTTAGATGGTAAAATGGTAGACTGCCTAGGTTCAGTTCCACACAGCAATATTACAGCTTGTAGCAGCTTGGGGGAGGTCACGTGACATATCTCGCACTTCTTTTCTTGGGTGTTGAATAAAGGATGCATTTTCTCAGGTCCGGAATCTTGAGGTGTTTCATAGAGAAGTCAGAGTCTCCTTTGTCCTTTGCAGACGCATCATCTCCATTGGCTAGAGCTCTGCCTTAGAAATATAAAGAGGGTTGGTGCATTTCTTTGGGATTGTCAGCAGTCACAGAGGGCATTAGCACCTATTTGAAGATAACAAGGTACTTCTGGGGAAACCCTGCTGGTTTCTAAAGGTAGAAATTCCTCTGGTATGAGTTATGGTTAGTCAGGGTAAAGTCTTGTCAATTTGTAAAATAAAAATAATTTTATAAAGTAGCCAGGTTGAAATAGATATATATATTTTTCTTCTGGCTGGATTTTGACCCAGCAACACTGAAGGAACAGCGTTATATTTCCAAGTCAGGATGGTGAGTGGCATGGAGGGGAACTTACAGATTCCCATTCATCTGCTGCCCTTGCCTTCCAGGTGGTAGGAGTTAGGTGGAAGAACTGGTTGTGCCATAGATGTAAAACTTGTGCACTTCAGTACAATCAACAACACTAAAGCAGATTGTCTGATCAATATCATTATTGTTCCTGGGACCTTGCTGTTTGCAAATAGGATGCCACATTCTTACATTTCATAAGAACATAAGAAATAGGAACAGGAGTAGACCATTCGGCCCCTCGAGCCTGCTCTGCCATTCAATAAGGTCATGGCTGATCATCTTGTGTTTCGATTTCCATATTCCCATCTAACCCCGATAACCTTTGATTCCCTTGCCTAAGAAGAATCTATCTACCTCTGCCTTAAAAATATTCAATGACCCCCGCCTCTACCACCTTCTGAGGCAGAGTTCCAAAGTTGCACAACCCTCTGAGAGAAAAATATTCTCTTCACCTCTGGCCTAAAAGGGCGACCCCTAATTTTAAAACAGTGCCCCCTAGTTCTAGACTTGCCCACAAGAGGAAACATTTTTTTTTGACATCTACCTGGTCAAGGCCGTTCTGGATCTTGTATATTTCAATCAAGTCACCCCTCACTTTTCTAACCTCCAGTGGAAACAAGCCCAGTCTGTCCAACCTTTCCTCATAAGACAACCCACTCATTCTAGGTATCATTCTGGGAGACCTCCTTTCAACTGCCTCCAATGCATTTACATTCTTCCTTAAATAAGAAGACTAAAACTGCACACAGTGTTTGAGGTGCGGTCTCACCAATGCCCTGTGTGACTAAAACATAACGTCCTTCCTTTTATGTTTAATCCGTCTCGTAATAAAGGATAGCATTCCATTAGTCGCCTTAATTACTTGCTGAATCTGCATACTAACTTTTTGTGACTTATGTACTAGAACACCTAGGTCCCTATGTACCTCAGAATTATGCAGCCGTTCTTAAGTAATACTCTTCTTTTTTGTTCTTCCTGCCCCCATTCACTCAACCTATCTATATCCATCTGCAATCTCCTCATGTCCTCTTCACAACGTACTTTCCTACCTATCTTTGTATCATCTGCAAATTTAACTACCATGTCTTCACTCCCCTCATCTAAGTCATTGATGTAAATTGTAAAAAGTTGAGGCCCCAGAACAGACCCCTGTGGGACACCACTCATCACATCCTGCCAATCAGAAAAAGTAACTACAACAGTAGTTAACAGTCAACAGCAACTACACTTCAAAAGTACTTCATTAGGGTGCCCTGAGGTTGTGAATGGTTTTGTACAAATGGACATATAAATGTTTTTTCTCAGTTATACTTTAGGAAAGTGCCAACAGATGTTTACTTAGTTTAATTGCTTAGGGAAAACTGACCAATGCAAAGATATGTCTTCAGCACTTAGCATTTTCGCTTATCCATAGCTGCCGCATATTTTTGTATGCATTTTATCTGTCCATATTTGATTTGAACACTGCTCTTCAGAGCCCCTATACATGAAGGCTGCCAGCAAAACCATGCGGTAACAATTAATAGATAAGGGTTGGGATTCATTGTGTGACAAATGGCTGTTTCCGCCAAACCAAACCTAATGCTCTTATTTGTGTTGCTCTGATTAAAATCATTTTGGATGAAGGCCCTACAGCCTGTTTGATTTTATTTTTGCAGAATACTCTGTTCACTTCCCATTACAACTGGCCGTTTTTTTAACAAATGTCCAGTGTCCTGGCTGTAACTACTCTTCTTGACAACTCTCACCAGCATTTGACCGTCATCAGTAAATAAACAGTGTCCTAAATCTGCTTCTCTTATCTCCTGAGTCTGTGTCCTCTTTCTCTGCTGCCTTGGTGTAACTGAATTAGAGTATATTGGGTACCTTCATGAGGTATTCTGAGATGCATCTGTTTGATGCTGAAGGCCTCTACCTTATCAAGTCATTTCTCACGGGCACTGGAGATCAACTTCATTATTCTCCACTTCACTAACCAGTATGTAGATCTTAAAATTCTTTTTTTTTCCAGATGCCTCCTCTAGTCTTCTACAGCACTCCTCCAATTCTGGTCTCTTGCGTATCTGCAGTTTTCATTGCTGTGCCATCAGCTGCCTATGCCCCAAACTATGGAATTTCTTCCCAAAACCTCTTCCGCACTCTCCTCCATGAAGATGCTCCTTCCACAGGCACACTGTCAGCAGTACATACTATTCATTATGGGACGTGGATGTCGCTGGCGAGGCCAGCATTTGTTGCCCATTCCTAATTGCCTTTGGAACTAAGTGGTTTGCTTTGTCCAAGCTTTTGGTCACCTATCCTAATATATTTTGTGTATCTTGATGTCAAAACCCTGTCTGATAACACTCCTCTGACGTGCCTGGGTCATTTTACTTTGTTGAAGGGGTTGTGTAAAATCAAGTTGCTGCATTTCATTTCCCACTTGACACTCAATCACCAGCAAAGCATTGGAAGATGTTATTGACAGTGCTATTAAATAACACGGATTCACCCATAACCTGCTCACCGAAACTTACTTTGGGTTCTGCCAAGGCCACTTGGCTCCAGATCCCATTGCAGCCTTGGTCCAAAGAGAGAAGAATGATCCTTCTTGACATCAAGACATCAAGTTTGCTTCAAGGAGCCCTAGTAAAATTCAAGTCAATTGGAATTGGGAAATTGCTGCACTGGCTGGAGTCACACCATGTACATGGTTATTGGAGACTAATTATCTCAGCCCCTGGATATAACAGCAGGAGTTTCGCGTAGCATCATAGCACTATTATAGCATAAAAGGAGGCCAGTCAACCCATCATGCCTTTTCTCCGTATAGCAAACCAATCAGTCTCATTCATTTCCCCTGCTCAATCCCTGCAGCCCTGTAAGTTTATTTTGCTCAAGTGCTCATCCAATTTCCTTTTGAAATATTGATTGCCTTTTTCCACCTTCATAGACAGTGACTTCCAAATGGTTACAAATTGCTGCGTAAAAAGATAGCTCTTTGCAGCCCCTACCTTAGATTTGTGACTCCTGACCCAACCATCTTCAGCTGCTTAAGTAGTCTTCCTTCCATCATAAGTGAACATTCCCACTTCTGATCTTATGATTGCACAATGTTCAGTTCCATTTGCAACTCCTCAAGTACGAAACAGTCTGTGTCTGCAGGCAGCAAGACCTGGACAAGCTTGGAGTGATATGTGGCAAGCAACATTTGCACCTCACAAGTGCCAGACAATGAGCACCTCCAACAAGAGAGAACCTAACCATCTCCCATTGCCATTCAATGGCATTACCATCATGAATGCCCCACTGTCACATCCTGGGGGTTACTGTTGCCCAGAAACTGAACTGGACCAGCCATATAAATATTGTGGCTACAAGAGCAGGTCAGAGGCTGGGAATTCTGCAGTGAGCAACTCACCCCCTGACTTTCCCAAACTTTTCCACCATCTACAAGGCACAAGTCAGAAGTGTGATGGAATACTGTCCACTTGTCTAGATGAGTGCAGCTTCAACAAGAAATTCAAGGACAAAGAAGTCCACTTGGTTGGCACCCTTCAATTTTTCAGTTGATCATTAAAACATTTCAATATACTTAGAACATAAGAAATAGGAGCATGAGTCGACCATATGGCCCGTCGAGCTGGCTTGGCTATTCAATATGATCATGGCTGATCTTAAGCTTCAACTCCACTTTCCTGACTATTCCCCATATCCCTTAATTTCCTGAGATACCAAAAATCTGTCTATCCCAGCCATATATGTATTAAGCGATGGAGCATCCACAACCCTCTCCTTACTTCAGTCCTAAATAATCAGCCCCTTATGTTGAGATTCTGCCCCCGTGTTTTAGACTCCCCAACAAGCAGAAACAATCTCTCAACATCTATCCTGACAAGCCCCTTCAGAAAATTGAGTGTTTCAATGAGATCGCCCCTCATTCTTCTAAACTCCGGAGAACATAAGCCCAATTTACTTAGCCTCTCATCATAGGACAACCTTCTCATCCCAGGGACCAAGCAAATGAACCTTAGGTAGATATTTTATGAGAGGTATTATTCTCAGATTTATCACAGAAGCACACAGTGCAGAAGAGGCCCTTTGGCCCATCGAGTCTGCACCGACACATGAGAAACACCTGACCTACCTACCTACCTAATCCCATTTACTAGCACTTGGCCCATAGCCTTGAATGTTATGACGTGCCAAGTGCTCATCCAGGTACTTTTTAAAGGATGTGAGGCAACCCGCTTCCACCACCCTCCCAGGCAGCTCATTCCAGACTGTCACCACCCTCTGGGTAAAAAAGTTTTAGTTCACATCCCCCCTAAACCTCCTGCCCCTCACCTTGAACTCATGACTGACCCTTCAACTAAGGGTCACTCCATATCCACCCTGTCCATGCCCCTCATAATCTTGTACACCTCAATCAGGTCGCCCATCAGTCTTCTCTGCTCCAACAAAAACAACCCAGGTCTATCCAACTTCTCTTCATAACTTAAATGTTTCATCCCAGACAACATCCTGGTGAATCTCCTCTGCACCCCCTCCAGCTCAATCACATCCTTCCTGTAATGTGGCGACCACAACTGCACACAGTACTCCAGCTACGGCCTCACCAAAGTTCTATACAACTCCAACATGACCTCCCTATTTATGTAACCTATGCCTTGATTGATAAAGGCAAGTGTCCCATATGTCTCTTTCACCACCCCACTAACATGCCCCCCCGCCGCCTTCAGAGATCTGTGGACACACATGCCTTTGTTCCTCAGAACTTCCTAGTGCCATGCCATTCATTGAATACGCCCTTGTCAAATTACTCCTTCCAAAGTGTATCACCTCACACATTTCAGGGTTAAATTCCATCTGCCACTTATCTGCCCATTTGACCATCCCGTCTATATCTTCCTGTAGCCCAAGACACTCAACCTCACTGTTAATCACCCGGCCAATCTTTGTGTCATCCGCAACTTACTAATCCTACCCCCCACATAGTCATCTATGTCGTTTATATAAATGGCAATTAATAAGGGACTCAGCACAGATACCTGTGGTACGCCACAGGACACTGGCTTCCAATCACTAAAGCAGCCTTCTGTCATCACCCTTTGTCTCCTACAACTAAGCCAATTTTGAATCCACCTTATCAAATTATCCTGTATCCCATGTGCATTTGCCTTCCCATGTGGGACCTTATCAAAGGCTTTGCTGAAATCCATATAAACGACATCAGCTGTACTACCCTCATCTACACACCTGGTCACCAACTCAAAAAAATTCAATCAAACTTGTTAGGCATGACCTCCCTCTGACAAAGCCATGCTGACTATCCCTGATCAAACCTTACCTCTCCCAGCGGAGATAGATTCTCTCCTTCAGAATTTTCTCCAATAGTTTCCCTACTACTGACGTGAACTCACTGGTTTGTAGTTCCCTGGCTTATCTCTACAACCCTTCTTAAATAGCGGAACCACATTAGCTGTTCTCCAGTCATCCGGCACCTCACCCATGGCCAGAGGAATTAAAAATTTGGGCCAGAGCCCCTGTGAACTCGCTTGCCTCCCTCAGCAGACTGGGACACAAATCATCTGGACCTGGAGGTTTGTCCACTTTTAAGCCTGCCAACACCTCCAATGCCTTGTTACTCCCTATATGTCCCCATATTTCTCAAGAACCTTGCAGTCTCTCACCCCGAGTTCGATACCTTCATCCTCATTCTCTTGGGTAAAGGCGGATGTGAAGTATTCGTTCAACACTCTACCGATGTCCTCTGGCACCACCCTTAGATTGCCCACTTGGTCCCTTATGGGCCCTACTCTTTCCTTGGTTATCCTCTTCCCATTGATATACTTATAGAATATCTTGGGATTTTCCCTACTTTTACCAGCCAGAGCTTTCTCATATCCCCTCTTTGCTCTCCTAATTACTTTCTTAAGCTTCACGCTGCACTTTCTGTACTCCACTAATGCCTCTGCTGATTTGCTCCCCTTGTACCTGCTAAAAGCCTCTCTTTTCCTTCTCTATTCCTTCTTTATTCTGATCTTTTTTATTTAATGTATGTTCTCACCTGATATAACAAGTTGACTTTTCTGTCATATAAATTAAGAATATAAGAAATAGAAGCAGGAGGAGGCCATACGGTCCCTCAAGCTTGTTCTATCACTCAATAATATCTTGGCTGAAACAAAAACAGAAAATGCTGGAAAAGCTCAACAGAGCTCTGAAGAAGGGTCATACGGACTCAAAACATTAACTTTGTTTTTCTCCCTCCACAGATGCTGTCAGACCTGCTGAGTTTTTCCAGCATTTTCTGTTTTTGTCTCATTTGCAGCTTCCGCAGTATTTTGCTTTTAGCTAAGATCTTGGCTGATTTGATTTTGACTTCAACTCCACTTTCCTGCCTGTATCCCATAACCCTTGACCCCCCCCCCCCTCCCCAACTATAGTTCAAGAATCTGTCTATCTCAACCTTGAATATATTCAAGGACTCAGCCTCCACAGCTCTCTGGGGCAGAGAATTCCAAGATTCTCAATACTCTGAGAGAAGAAATTCCACCTCATCTCCATCTTAAAAAGGCGACTCCTTATTCTGAAACTACATCTCCTAGTTTTAGTTTTCTCCGCCATGGTAAACAATCCCTCTGCATCGACCTGTCATGCCTCCTAGGAATAGTCGTTTGGTAGTTCAGAACTTGAGTATTGCTGAAAAAAGAGATTTTATTTGTCGAAGCTTTTCATGTTGCACTCATCGGGACAATTCATAAGAATACCAAATATGAAGGGAACAACAATTTATACTGTATGAGAAGAAAGTGCTGATTGGTTGGTAAGTGGACTCTGATTGGTAGAGGCATTGCCATGGAGAATGGACCAGTTGATGTTGACTGACTGTTAACTGCCAAGCATTGTTTGAAGTTTAAACTAGGCAGCTTGACTCTGATGGGTCAAGGCATTGCTCTGAGGAATGAACCAGCAAATGGCTGTCACTTGTTTTGTTTAGCTGAAACAGGTGCAATGTGTGTACATGTTTTTTCTGTCTGCAAAGAACAGGGCCCTGTGTATTAATATATATAGCTTCCAGTACATGCAAATGCATCACACCGTGAGCCTGATTGACAATCTTAAATTGGTTGTTTGTGTGATTCTTAGCATACTGAGGATTATTTAGCAAACATTGTCAAATCTAATGTTGGACACTGTGAGTTTTGCAAGTAAGCTGAGTACAGTCTGTACCTTGCCGTTGCAAACATTGGAAGGAACATGCTGTTTGATACAATCTGCCAGTCTTTGGGACATGAGATCTACATATCTAGCATCACACTGGCACTCTCCTCGCTTGCCCCAGGCTTTCTCCATATTTCCCTGGCTCTCACCCCCGTTCCCACTGGCTATCACTGCTTTCCTTCCCGGCTCTTGCTGCTTTTCTTGAATGCAAGAGTTGGGGGGCAATGCTTCGGTTTTACAGGGCATTGGTGAGACCACATCTGGAGTGCTGTGTACAGTATTGGTCTCCTTATTTAAGGAAGGATGCAAATACATTGGAAGTTCAGGGAAGGTTTACTAGATTAATACCTGGAACAGGCAGGTTGTCTTATGAGGAATGGCTGGACAAGCTGGGCTTGTATCCGCTGAAGTTTAGAAAGAGGCGACTTGATTAAAACATAAGATCCTGAGGGGTCTGACAGGGTGGATGTGGAGAGGATGTTTCCTCTTGTGGGAGAATCTAGAACGAACGGTCACTTTAAAAATAAAGAGCTGCCCATTTAAGACAGATGAGAAGAAATATTTTCTTCCAGAGGGTCATGAGTCTTTGGAATCCTCTTTCTCAAAAGGCAGTGGAAGCAGAGTCTTTGAATATTTTTAAGGCAGAGGTAGATAGATTCTTGATAAGCAATAGGGTGAAAGGTTATCAGGGGTAGGTGTGAATATGGAGTTGAGATTACAATCAGATCAGCCATGATCTTATTGTATGGCGGAGCAGGCTTAAAAGGCTGAGTGGTCTACTCCTGCCCCTAATTCATATGCTCATATGTGGAGATAGAGAGAAACTATACAGCACGCAGGGCCCACACTGGCTTTCACCACTTTCCCATGGCTCTCAACCCATTTCCACCCAGCTTTCTCCCTCTTTCCCCTGGCTCTCCCCACTGTTCCCTGGGCTCTCCCCACTACTCCCTGGGCTCTCCCAACTATTGCCTGGGCTCTCCCCACTATCCCCAGGCCCCACTTCCCCCAGGCTCACGCCACTTTCAACCCCACTCTCTCCTCACTTTCAACCCCACTGTCTCCCAACTTCCCCACAGCACCCTGGCCCCACCCCCCCCCCACCCCCCCCTCCCCCGGCGCTCAGTGTGCACCCGCGCACAGGCACCACTGGGCCTTAGGGCTCACTCCAGGTTTCTCTTCCCCTCTCATCGCACCCCTGCCCCACCGATTTAGAGTAAAGGTGGATGGGTAAGGTGTGGGTGAGGGCAGGAGGGTGGGTGGATGGTTTACACACAGTGTCCCTGAACTATTCAATACCGTGCATTTTCAACTAAGAATCTGTTGCAGCAGAATCCAATTGTTCTTTGCAAATCTACAGCATTGAACATCTATCCATATAGATACTGACATCACTTTTTATGTAAATGTCCAATCCAGATACCTGACTGACCTAATGCTAATTGTATCACCCATCCAAATAGAGGACTGATCATTCTTATGATATTAATTATAAATTTGTGTCAGAGATGTGTGGGTGTGTCAGAGGGGTGAGTGTGTGTGTGTGTCAGAGGGGTGAGTGTGTGTGTGTGTCAGAGGGGTGAGTGTGTGTGTGTATCAGAGGGGTGAGTGTGTGTGTGTGTCAGAGGGGTGAGTGTGTGTGTATATGTCAGAGGGGTGAGTGTGTGTATATGTCAGAGGGGTGAGTGTGTGTATGTGTCAGAGGGGTGAGTGTGTGTATGTGTCAGAGGGGTGAGTGTGTGTATGTGTCAGAGGGCTGAGTGTGTGTGTGTGTGTCAGAGGGGTGACTGTGTGTGTGTGTGTGTGTGTGTGTGTCAGAGGGGTGGGGGTGTGTGTGTGTGTCAGAGGGGTGGGTGTGTGTATGTGTCAGAGAGGTGAGTGTGTGTATGTGTCAGAGGGGTGAGTGTGTGTATGTGTCAGAGCGGTGAGTGTGTGTGTGTGTGTGTATCAGAAGGGTGAGTGTGTGTGTATCAGAAGGGTGAGTGTGTGTGTGTGTCAGAGGGGTAAGTGTGTGTGTGTGTCAGAGGGCAGAGTGTGTGTGTGTGTCAGAGGGGTGACTGTGTGTGTGTGTGTGTGTGTGTGTGTGTGTGTGTCAGAGGGGTGGGGGTGTGTGTGTGTGTCAGAGGGGTGGGGGTGTGTGTGTGTGTGTCAGAGGGGTGGGTGTGTGTATGTGTCAGAGGGGTGAGTATGTGTATGTGTCAGAGGGGTGAGTGCATGTGTGTGTATCAGAAGGGTGAGTGTGTGTGTATCAGAAGGGTGAGTGTGTGTGTGTGTGTCAGAGGGGTGAGTGTGTGTGTCAGAGGGGTGAGTGTGTGTGTCAGAGGGGTGAGTGTGTGTGTCAGAGGGGTGAGTGTGTGTGTCAAAGGGGTGAGTGTGTGTGCGCGTGTCAGAGGGGTGAGTGCGTGCGCATGTCAGAGGGGTGAGTGCGTGCGCGTGTCAGAGGGGTGAGTGTGTGTGCGCGTGTCAGAGGAGTGAGAGTGTGTGTGTCAGAGGAGTGAGAGTGTGTGTGTGTCAGAGGGGTGAGAGTGTGTGTGTGTCAGAGGGGTGAGAGTGTGTGTGTGTCAGAGCCGTGAGTGTATGTGTGTGTCAGAGGGGTGAGTGTGTGTGTGTCAGAGGGGTGAGTGTGTGTGTGTCAGAGGGGTGAGTGTGTGTGTGTCAGAGGGGTGAATGTGTGTGTGTGCGTGTCAGAGGGGTGAGTGTGTGTGTGTGTATGTCAGAGGATGTGTGTGTGTGTGTGTGTGTCAGAGGGTGAGTGTGTGTGTGTCAGAGGGGTGAGTGTGTGTGTGTCAGAGGAGTGAGAGTGTGTGTGTGTCAGAGGGGTGAGAGTGTGTGTGTGTCAGAGGGGTGAGAGTGTGTGTGTGTCAGAGCCGTGAGTGTATGTGTGTGTCAGAGGGGTGAGTGTGTGTGTGTCAGAGGGGTGAGTGTGTGTGTGTCAGAGGGGTGAGTGTGTGTGTGTCAGAGGGGTGAGTGTGTGTGTGTGTCAGAGGGGTGAGTGTGTGTGTGTCAGAGGGGTGAGTGTGTGTGTGTGTCAGAGCGGTGAGAGTATGTGTGTGTCAGAGGGGTGAGAGTGTGTGTGTGTCAGGGGTGTGAGAGTGTGTGTGTGTCAGGGGTGTGTGTGTCAGAGGGGTGAGTGTGTGTCAGAGGGGTGAGTGTGTGTGTGTGTCAGAGGGGTGAGTGTGTGTGTGTCAGAGGGGTGAGTGTGTGTGTGTCAGAGGGGTGAGTGTGTGTGTGTGTCAGAGGAGTGTGTGTGTGTCAGAGGGGTGAGTGTGTGTGTGTCAGAGTGGTGAGTGTGCGTGAGTATGTTCCCGCATGCGAGAGAGAAGGGGGTGTGCACGCGTGCGAGAGAAGGGGGTGTGCGTCCGAAAGGGAAGAGCATGTGTGTGTGAGTGCGTGAAAGAGACGGGTTGTGTGTGCAAGAGAAGGGTGTATGTATGCACGTGCGGGAGGGACAGGCGCGCGTGTACGAGGGAAGGGTGTATGTATGCGCGTGCGGGAGGGACAGGCGCGCATGTACGAGGGAAGGGTGTATGTGTGTGCACGAAATTTGCTCATCGGACCCTTGAGTAAGAAAAAAATTGAAATGTGCCCCCAAGTGCAAAGGTTGGGGAAGCCAACCTTTTTGTGACTCGGTGCGTTTGGGCGCGCGGGGGAAGGGCGCATGCGGGCACACACATGAGGGAAGGGTGTGTGTGGGTGCGAGGGACAGGTGCGCACGTATGATTTGGTGGGTATAACCATGTCAGGCTGTTGCTTCACTAGTCTATGGGACAGCTCTCTCAATTTTGGCACAAGCGCCCAGATGTTAGTAAGGAGGATTTTGATGGGTTGAAAAGGCTGGTTTGCTGTTGTCATTTCCAATGCCTAGTTTGATGTCCAAATGGGAGCACATTTCAATTTTTTTCTTATTCAAGGAGCCGATCAGCAAACTTCAGAAAGATAAGATTTGGCACAACGTTAAACGTGAATTTCAAAAAAAAACTGATGTATTAAAAGAAACAACTTGCTGAGCAAAAGAATGTGTCGACTTTTCTCCAGCGGTTTGATATAACTGAGTGACATGCTAGGCCATTTCAGAGGGCAATTAAAAGTCAACCACATTGCTGTGGGCCTGGAGTCACATGTCGGCCAGACCAGGTAAGGAAGGCAGATTTCCTTCCCTAAAGAACAAAAGGACATTAGTGAACCAGAAGGTTTTTACAGCAATCGACAATGGTTTCATGGCCACCATTACTGAGAGTAGCTTATGATGACAGATTTAATAATTGAATTCAAATTCCATCACTGCCATTGTGGGATTTGAACCTGTGACCCAGAACATTAGCCTGGGCATCTAGATTGCCAATCTAGATTACCACTGCCTCTTCCACAAAGCTTACTACTGTAATCCCTTTTGTGTCTTGTTTCAGCAGTTTTGGCTCTGAGTTGCTTTTCCTTTTCACTTCTAGTTCCTTTAAAGTCAAAAATGGCTCGTTTGCAATGGATTTGATCCCAGACGGCAACACCCAATTTTTCATGGACAGAATTTGTGTTTTTTTTTACTGCAGTGATCAGTGTGTTTTGTATATGAGAGGTGTGTTTTCCTACCCTCAGAGTGATTTTCCCAATTTAGATAATTCCAGCAGCAAGATTTTTGTGAATTTAAAAACAAGGAAAGTTATTTATTATCACACACTTGCCCCAGAGGTTTAAAACGTGATGACTCACCCACACTATCACTCACGCAAAAATTAGACACAGATGAGGAAAAAAAATATAGTTACAATTTATGATTGTTTCTGTCTCTTTCGTGGCAGGCCTATAGCTTCTTAAATGAGTTGATACTTTGGTTGACGTTAAGGTTTAGTAAATCAGAGGATTTTCAATAAGCTGCAAAGCTTCTTTTAGTTGACTTTCCAGGTGATTGATTCTCAGCTGAATTTGAAATTGGGACAAGTTGAGGAGACCCCTTCCACTTTCATGGTCTGGCTGTTTATTACCTTGGCTGCTTAGTTGATTTGCAGCTGGTTCGATGGTTGCCTGATGGAACTCTGTCTGCAAGCAGCTTCTTGATGAATTTTAAAAGTAGATCACAAAATTGTTTCCTCACTATGTGACTTGTACAAGTTCAAGGTGCTTTTCCTAAGAAAGGGTGATATGTACTGATTACACCTTTTGTGTTGTCGTTTGACACTTTGAAATTCACCCAGTCTATATTTGGATGAGAGAGCGTCATAATACAATGGAAGGTTGATGGCAACCAGTTCACATTTGTGTAGTACACATTGAGTTTCAATGTTTCCTTTACCCATGCTGAAACAGAAAGGCTGGAATGCTATAATTCTTTTTTGACGGTCCAGTCTTCTACAAAAGGTTGTGTGAGTTCTCTGGATGGCAGTGAATATCCATATTTAATTAGGTATTTGCTTGAGACTCAGGACCGACAGGAGCTCAGAAGCCATAATTTGCGGTGGCTATTTTAATAGACCGTGTTCAAAATTTTTATAGTATTGACTGGAAGTTCATAATATACTGGAACATGATACAGTTATTGATGTTAAGAAGCAAGAATTAGCATTCACATATGATGCCTTCTTGTTTTCTCAGGATGCCACAATGCCTTAGTATTTTTTGAACAACAATCAATGCTATGTAGGCAAGCATGATAGTAAATTTGGGCACTGCAAGATCAACAGAAAGCAAATTAATTAATGATTAGATTATTTTCTTTTGGTATTAGTTAAAGGTACTAGAAGAACTTTATGCACTTAAAGAAAGGTCTTGGACTGAATTTTCCACATGAGTCAGGAGGGTCAAAGTGGAGGCATGCAGGGCCCCAAATTTAAATTCCCCCTATGATTCCGCCACCCACCATTTTCATTGGGTCGGGAATTGTGACAGATCGCTACTCGACACTCACTTAAAAGGGTGCTGTTTAAATCCCCAATGGAAATTCAAATTTTCCTTCCCATGGTATTTTCAAGTCAATGTGTGGGTTCCTGAAGGCTATGGGAACATCACCCGGTAAGTCAGTTCCCGAACCTTGGGGGAGGCCTGCTGTGAAGTGAGGAGCCTTTTAACAGGTGAGTTTAAAAGGTCTTGCCAATGTCTCCTCATATTCTGCATGCTCCCTCATATCCCCCATACCCCTTCCATGCCCCCTCCTTTGTCCTTATAACCGAAAACCCCCTCTACTTCCCAAGTTCCTTCCATACCCCTTCCATTACCCCTATTCCTCTGCCATACTCACTCTTCCAGTATCCACTACGTACAGAACCAGTGAGCTATTGGTAAGTCTGGCAAGTCTTTGAAATGCTCCTGAAACTGAAACAATAACCAAACATGGTTTCAATAGTATAACAATGGTATTCCAAATATGAATGATAAAAGATTTATTCCTCCTAGCACCTCTTAATATTGTCCAAATAAACAAACAGGGGCATCAAGAAACCACATTGAAGAAAGAGTAACTTATTTACAACCTCATAAAACCTGCCAGCCATACAAACCTAGCCCTCCTCTATGCAACAGTATAAATGGACCCCTGCTGAGCTGAGTCCATTAACCATTCTTTAAGCTCAGCCAAATGAGGTCATCTGGAAACTGTATCAGAGGCTGAGCAGCTGGCCAGACACATGTTTTTTCCCAGATGGGGTCATTATGAATGTCATTATTACTTTGAATGGAGTATGGAAGAGGCATGGGGGTGTGGAAGGGCAATGGGGGATATGAGGAGAAATGGCTGGAAGGAAGAGTCTAAAGACCCTGAATTGAACTGGCCAATGTCCCAGTAAACGTAGGTGGGCCTTCTAACCTGTTGGCCTTGCCATCCACCTGCCTCCATTTCCACATCAGGCCTATCTCAGGAGGTGGTGTGACTGACTCCAGCCCTCACCCAGTACCCAGAGACCAAAAGACTTGGCTGACTTTTTGACGTTGGGACTGTGACATTGGGAAATGCCCCAACTCCCAGTTCCTGAACTGAGGATGAAATTCCGGTGCCGTTAGTCGTCTCCTGAGTCTGCAGATAGTGCTGCCAGTTAACATATCACCTGAAAGATAGCACATCTGACAATACAGCACTCCGTAAATAATACAGTAAACAAAAACAAAAATACCTGGAAAAACTCAGCAGGTCTGGCAGCGTCTGCGGAGTGGAACACAGTTAACGTTTCGAGTCCGAATGACCCTTCAACAGAACTAAGAAAAATTAGAAGAGAGGTGAAATATAAGTTGGTTTAAGGTGGGGGTGGGACAAGTAGAGCTGGATAGCTGGCCAGTGCTAGGTGGAGATAACCAAAAGATGTCACAGACAAAAGGACAAAGAGGTGTTGAAGGTGGTGATATTATCTGAGGAATGTGCTAATTAAGGGTAGAAAGCAGGACAAGCAAGGTACAGATAGTCCTAGTGTGAGTGGGGTGGAGTGAAGGAATCAAAAAAGGCTAAAAGATAGAGATAAAACAATGGATGGAAATTCATTTAAAAATAATGGAAGTAGGTGGGAAAAGAAAAATCTATATAAATTATTGGAAAAAAGGTGGGGGTGTGGAATCGGAAATGGGGTGGGGATGGAGGAGAGAGTTAATGATCTAAAATTGTTGAGCTCAACATTCAGTCCGGAAGGCTGTAAAGTGCCTAGTCGGAAGATGAGGTGCTGTTCCTCCAGTCTGCATTGAGCTTCACTGGAACAATGCAGCAAGCCAAGGATGGACATGTAGGTATGAGTGCAGGGTGGAGTGTTGAAATGGCAAGCGACAGAGAGGCCTGGGTAATGCTTGCGGACAAACCAAAGGTGTTCTGCAAAGCGGTTACCCAGTCTGCGTTTGGTCTCTCCAACGTAGAGGAAACCGCATTGGGAGCAACGATTTTTCTTTTCCCACCTACTTTCATTATTTTTAAAAGGTATTTCCATCCAGTGTTTTATCTCTACCTTTTAGCCTTTTTTGATTCCTTCACACCACCCCCACCAGGACTATCTGTACCTTGCTTGTCCTGCATTCTACCCTTAATTAGCATATTCCTCAGAATAATATCACCACCTTCAACACCTCTTTGTCCTTTTGTCTGTGACATCTTTTGGTTATCTCCACCTATCACTGGCCTTCTATCCAGTCCTAGTTGTTCCCCCCCCCCCACCCCTCTTAAACCAGCTTATATTTCACCTCTCTTCTATTTTTACTTAGTTCTGTTGAAGAGTCATTCGGACTCGAAACGTTAACTGTGCTCCTCTCCGCAGATGCTGCCTGACCTGCTGCTGAGTTTTTCCATGTATTTTTATTTTTGTTTTGGATTTCCAGCATCTGCAGTTTTATGCTCTTATCTTAGTAAATACTACAGTGATGTGTTAGCCTTTCTTGTGCTTTTATCTTGTACCTCCATCCAGCAGGACTGCTGAGCACTCATGGTCTGCCTTAGTGTGACAATCAACTCTCTGGCACAAAAGCATGATACTGTGGATGCTGGAAATCTGAAATAAAAACAGAAAATGCCAGCAATGGTCAGCAGGTCAGGCAGCATCTGCGGAGAGAGAAACAGAGTTAATGTTTCAGGTCAATGATGTTTCATTGGAACTGGGTCAGCACTCTGGTCTTCTGATTGTGCATATGTACAGTCCATCCCTAGGAACTTATTCTACATTGTTCTAGGGCATATATCTAATTGATGTTGAAGTTGCCGAGTCTCCTTGGATTATTTTAGATAGTGTAAACCTTGCTTATCTTAAATGAATCAGCAAGCATGCAGGGAATGGAAGTCATTGCACCTTGATGATGTCAACCATAGCCTTCAGTAAATAAATATTTCAAGGAGGTTATCATTGAATAAATCACCTATCTTTATGACCTGCAATATTATTTTCTTATATTGGAACAATTATTTGATTTTTTAGTGTGCAGTGTTCATGAAATGTTTGTTTTTGGTTTCACTTGAGGTTTTTTTGTTGGTCTACTTAAGATCATGTTTGTTTTTAGCAGTTCCTAATTCTAGGTATGTATTTTTACTCAGTTAGCAGCAGTGTACCTTTAAAGGTATCAAGTTTCTCCTCAATTGAAATATTATCAAACAATGCTTCTACCATAGTCAAGTTGTTTAAGCTATTCCCTTGAAAACTGACCCTTTTAAAAATTATTTATCTGGGGATTAGTCCTCAACTGCATTGAATCTTAGATTATGTTGAATATAATGATGCTACGGTTGACATTATCAAGGTACCATGACTTCTATTCCCTGCATGCTTGCTGATTCATTTAAGATAACTACATGTGAGCTGTCTCTCTGGCTTCCTTGGCATACTGGACCAGGATTTGTCACATGTTCCACTTACCAGCTTAGACTCCAAATCTTGAGCACTGCCAATTAAGATTGGACCACCTGGTTGATATCCTTTATTAATACATTCTCCCTGTTTTCACAAGCCCTTCTTATCATTTAGAGATTAACAAACCCTATTCTGATCAAGCAGTTAATTGCATTTCTTTTGCTGCTTTTCAGTTAAAGTATCTAGTTGGAGGAGTTCATTCATTTGTTAATTCACAGACCACAGAATCATCTTCGTTAACCTCCAGGCACTGTTCATTTCCAGATGTAAGTTGTTTCAAATAGAAAAGATGTTCAGGAGATTTGAGCTTATTTTGAACCAATGACCCTCACATCTATTTGAGAGACAATTTTCATTAATCTCAACAAATAAAACATATTGATTAATTTGTCCTTCCATCTTTGCTCCATATACCATCAGAAACATGCCTTGTGTCACCTACCCTCTAGTTTCTCTTCCATTCCTTTTCATGCCTTATTGGAGCTCATCACCCATGAGACCCACTTGCTGTTCCCTTTACTCCATTGCTATTAAGCTGCTGACCAGCCAACTTCCAAACCTAGCCCCATGCCAGCTGAAATAAATTGCTTTTTCTTTGCTCTTCCCTCTCCACTATCAAAGTTGTACCCACTCTGAAAAACTTGCTCAACCTCTCTATCCTTGCAAACTCTGCTCCATCTGTTTCCTCTCAAGTACTTGAACATGTTGCCTCCACATAGATCTATATCCATTACTCCCACAACTCAATATTTGAATGCCCCTCCCAAAGCTCTGAAACGGCCCTAACTAATATCTCGGAGTGACATTTTCTGCCTGGAGTACATTATCATTCATATCTTCTTGGTACCCTGCAACTTTCAACATGGTGGAGCACATTATTCTCCTTTCTCTCTTCCCCCATGCCTCTCCTCTGTTTTTCCGTTTAGTGGGACTTTTCTCACTTGGTTCCATTATCCAGTTGTGGCCAGAGCATCTTCTGTGATTACTTCACTTCCCACTCTTCACTGTCACCCCAGGATCTTTTCTTGGCTCAGTCCCCTTCCTTACCTTACTCGATGCCCCTTTTCAGCATCAGAATAGGTTCCATTTCCATAAGTCTATTGACAACACCCAGCTATATCTCTCCACGGGCTGTTAATTCCTCCATTGTCTCTGGTGTGCTGAGTCCTGTGGATGCTAAAGACACAAATGTAGTTGTATGAAAGGTATATAAATAATTCCACTGGAATATCGTGTCATCCACTGCACAGGGGTGCATTAAATCAACAGAAAAGGCTACCAAACCTTGAATAATTACTGAGCTAAAGTAGAGAATTATGAATGTAGATGCACGTTTTCTGTTATGTGCATGTTCTAGAAAAACATGGTTTCTGAAGTGGCATTGATTGGCTTTTTATAGAGTGATTTACCTACTGGAAATATGGCTCTGTAGATAAATACCTAGATAGCTAACCAGTCCATGTTGACATTTACTTTCAAAGCACACAAAAGATCCTAATCACACTTTCCCAGCCTGTTTTCATGCTCCTCCATCCCCTTTTCCTTCAACTACCTAACCAACTTGACCTTGACTATTGGCATGGTATCTGTCACAGGCAATAAATAACCCTAAAATAGTGAATTCTACAGCCTTGCAACTCTGAAGAAGTTTCTCTTGCTATTATTCCAAAGCGCTCTCATATGATCTTGCATCTATGATCTCTTGCTCTAGACCCCACAAATACTGGACAAAGTCTGTTTCTATATGCCCTACCCCATCCCTTCATAATTTTGAATACATATACCATATTGCTCCATAATCTCTGTTCTTCTAATGAAGAAAACCTCAATTTTACAAGTTCTTTTTATATTACACCAGGCAGTAGCATAGTGAACCTGCGTTGCGCCCTCTTTAAAACCTCAATAAACATCCAATAAACTGTGAATATTGGACACAGTACTCTAAGTGAATTTTTTAGAGTTTGTTTAGGCTCGTTATTATCTCTTGCGTTTGTATCTTATGCCTTCATTTATAAAAGCTAGAATCCCATTTTTTAATTTTCTTATCTACACACATATGGTGTAAGAGATAGGATGTCACTTTTACATTCCAACCATTTCTTAATGTTGCCTCTGAACAGTTTAATAGTTTAGGTATTTTGGAGTTCTGTATTCCAAGTCTTTCTTCCCCCTTCCAACTGAATTATTTATAATGCAATGTAAATTAGCGTCCTTTTAACTGGATGCCCTGTTGATGTTTGTATTCTTTCTGATGTCCTGTCATATTTCCATGTCTTGATTTTTGAATGGAAAATAACCTCCATCTGAGTGTACATATTTGTGGTGTTCGGTCACTTGTTTTTAGGAAACATATTCTTCCAGTGGAACCATCAGTAACTCTTGTTTCTGCTAAACTGCCCTCCATAGTCTTGCACACTCCCCTTAGGTTTTACTGAATACTTATTTTATTGGTCCTTTAATCAGCACCATCACTGAAGGGGGTATTTATTTGAGGAGGAGTACCTGTCTTGTGCAGAGGTATCTTGCATTGATTTTTCAATCTTCTGATCAGTTGTGCAGGCGTAAATCAAAACCCACAATGCTCCTGTTTGGAAGACCCTCCAGAGAAACAGGAGTTACTATGGTAAGTAATGTTTCCTTCATAGGTGATTGTGTGACAAGATAGAAATTTTGTCACTGTTGTTGGCTTGTAGGGTGGGTGATTGTGTAATATGATGAGTTGTGAAGGACAAACTTGAGATAACATGAGAGATGCATCTCATCACTTGCCAGCATCAAGTTTCACTACTCTGCCATCTCAAATGGAAGTCAAGAACCTAAGGGGTAGGACATTGGATGTGAGGACCTTTTAATGCTGGCCATGGCCTTTATGTTATTCAAGATCACTGCCCAGAGTGGTTGTATTTCAGATTAGGACCAGATGGTGTGTAAAAGCGAGCAGAGCAGTCTGGTACCCTCCAGCATTCATACAAGGAAATCTGCTGAACCTAGGGGTTTTATTACATCAGTTTTTGAGTTGGTCGACTCACATTTTTGTTGCCTGTGTTGATTATATAGTTTGTTTATAAATTCTGCTCCATTCTTTTATGATTTTGTGACCTAGGTTTTGCTCCCTTACCCCTTTTTGCAGAATCACAAAATTGTTGCAGCACAGAAGGAGGCCATTCAGCCCATCATGTCTGCACAAGCTCTCTGAATGAGCAATTCACTTAGTGCCATTCTCCCACCTTCTCCCCGTAGACCTGGACATTCTTCCTTTTCAGATAACAATCTAGTTCCCTTTTGAATGCTTCAATTGAACATACCTCTACCATGCTCTCAGGCAGTGCATTCCAGACCTTAACCACTTGCCACGTGAAAAAATTTTTCCTCGTGTCACTTTTGCTTCTTTTGTGAATTACTTTAAATCTGTGCCTTCTGGTCCTCGATCATTTCATGAGTTCATCCCTATCTACTCTGTCCAAACTCCTCATTATTTTGAATACCTCTATCGAATCTCCTCTCAGCCTTCTCATTTCCAAAGAACACAGTCTCAACTTCTCTAATCTATCTTCATAACTGAAGTTCCTCAGCCCTGGAACCATTCTCATGAATCTTTTCTGCACTCTCTCCAATGCTTTCATATCTTTCCCCAGAGTGCGGCACCCAGAACTGGATGCAAAACTCCAGCTGAGGCCGAATAGTACCTTATACAAGTGTCCATGACATCATTGTCAATCTCTCCTTAGACCCCACCTATCACTGACCTTCCATCCAGCTTCAAGTGCTCCATCCCCCTTAAATAGTATAAATTTCATCACATTTCTACTCCTCTTTAGCTCTGAAGAAGTCATACGGACTTGAAATGTTCACTCCGCTTCTCTCTCCACAGATGCTATCAGACCTGCTGGGTTTTTCCAGCATTTTTTGTTTTTAATTCAACATAATCTCCTTGCTCTTGGTAACCTATGTCCCTATTAATAAAGCCTGGGATACCATATGCTTTATTAACCACTCTCTCAACCTGTCCTGCCACCTTCAATGATTTATGCACATATACACCCAGGACCTCTGCTCCTGCACAGCCTTTAGAGTTGAATCCTTTAGTTTATAGTGTCTCTCCATGTTCTTCCTACCAAAATGAATCACTTCACATTTCCCTGCATTGAACTTCATCTGCCGCTTGTCTGCCCATCCCACCTACCTATCTATGTCCTCTTGAAGTTCTATATTATCCTCCTCACAGTTCACAATGCTTCCAAGTGTCATGTCATATCTGCAAATTTTGAGATTGAGCCTTGTGCACCAAGATCTAGGCCATCAGTATATATCAAAAAGAACGAAGGTCTCAACACTGACCCCTGGGGGATTCCACTCCAAGCCTTCCTCCAGCCTGAAAAACATCCATTAACCATTTCTCTGTTTCCTGTCACTGAGCCAATTTCATATTTATTCTGTGAGCTATAACTTTGTTCACAAGTCTGTGGTGTGGCACTGTATCAAATGCCTTTTGGAATTCTATTTACGCCGCATCAGCAGCTTTGCTTTCATCAGCCCTCTCTTGTTACCTCTTCAGAAAACTCCAGCAAATTAGTTAAACATGATTTTCCCTTAAGAAATCCATGCTGTTTTCCTTAATTAACTTGCATTTGTCCATGCACCTACTAATTTTGTTCCAAATTCTTGTTTCTAGAAGTTTCCTGCACCACTGAAGCTAAACTGACTGACCTGTAGTTGCTTATCTTTACACCTTTTTTGCCTCTGCTGACACTTGATCCTCTTGGCTCACTTCATTCTCAAGAACCAGGTCCAAAGGTGCCACCCCTCTCAATGGACTGGAAATGTACTGCTGTAGAAAATTTTTTTAACCGTGCTCTGGGAACTCTTGCCCCTCTCCTCCCTTTACACTACTATATCCCAGTCTATCCCAGTAATACTTTCAGTTCTCAGTCCTCTGGCACCACCTCTGAGTGTAAGGAAGACTGGAAAATTATGGCCAGTACCTCTGCAATTTCCACTCTCACTTACCTCTCTCTTTGAATTGCATCTCATCCGGTTTGCTCTAAGTATGTAATACCTCCTTATCAATCTGTCACTAATTACCTACTTTTTCATCATGGCCTGGGTAGCATCATCTTCCTTGGTAAAAACAGATGCAAAGTATTAATTTAATACCTCAGCTATTTCCTCTGTCTTATGTATAAATCGCCTTTTTGGTCTGTGATCGGCCCTACTCTTCCTTTTACCACCCTTTTACTATTGATATGCCTATAGAAGACTTTGAGATTCCTATTTATGTTAGCTGCCAGTGTCTTTTCATACTCCCTCTATGCTTCGCTTATTTGCTTTTTCACTCTCCTCTGAACTTTCTAGATTCAGCCTGGTTCTCCATTGTATTATCCACTTGACATGTCACATTTTTTCTTCGTCCTAATTTCTATCTCTTTTATCATCCAGTGAGCTGTGGATTTGTTTTCCCTACCTTTCCCCTTTGAGGGAATACACCTTGATTGTTCCCGAACTATCTTCTTTCAAGTTAGCCCATTGTTCAGCTACCACTTTTCCTGCCAACCTTTGATTCCAATTTATTTGGCCCAGGTGCATTCTTACCCTATTGAACTTGGTTTTCCTCTAGTTATTTATTCTTACTCTAGATTGTTCTTTATTCTTTTCCATAGCCAACGTAAACCTTATGATACAGTGATCACTGTCTCCTAAATTTGCCCCTGCTGGCACTTGATCCTGTTGGCCCACTTCATTTTTCAAGAACCAGGTCCAAAGGTGCCACCCCTCTCAATGGACTGGAAACATACTGCTGTAGAAAATTTTCCCAACCGTACTCTGGGAACTCTTGCCCCTCTCTTCCCTTTACATTACTACAATCCCAGTCTATATTGGGATACTTAAAGCCCCCCATTTTAACTGCTCTACAATTCTTACACCTCTGATTTCCTTGCAAATTTGTTCTTCCACATCCTTTCCACTAGTTGGTGATCTGTAGACTACACCAAGCAATGTAATTGCACCTTTTTTGTTCATTAGCGCTAGTCAAATAGATTCTGTCCTTGAACTCTCTGAGACATTCTCTTTCTCCAGCACTGCAATGTTCTCCTTAATCAATATTGCCATCCATCCCTCTTTCCTATCTTTCCTGAACACCTTGTATCCAGGAATATTTAATACCAATCCTGCCCTTCTTTGAGCCATGGCTCTGATATAGTCATAGCATCATATTTCCACATGGCAATTTGTGCCTGTTACTCACCAATCCTATAACATACTCTGTGCATTCACATACATGCACATTAACCCTGATTTAGACTTCATTACTTTTCCCCTCACTCTGACACTACCTCATAACTTAACTATTCCTTACTCTAGTGCTATCTATCTCTCCCTGCATTCTGTGAACCTCGATATTCATCTCCGATATTTCCTCCTGGTTCCCACGTCCTTGCCAAGTTAGCTTGACCCCTCCCCAATACCACTAGCAAATCACCTCGCAAGGAACTCAGTCCCATCTCTGTTCAATTGCAACCTGTCCAGCCTGCACTGGTCCCATCTTCCCCAGAGCTGGCCCTAATCTCCCAAGAACCTAAAGCCCTCCCTCCTGAACCATCTTTCCAGCCATGCATTCATCTACTTTATCCTCTTATTTTTATATTCACTTGTACATGGCACTGGGAGTAATCTGGGGATGACTACTTTTGAGGTCCTACTTCTAATTTCCTACCTAGCTCCCTAAATTCCGATCGCAGGACCGCATCCATCTTCCTGTATCGTTCGTACCAATGTGGGCCATAACTGCTGGCTATTTGCCACCACTACAGCCCTGCCCACCACCCCCGCCCCCAGCAACCCCACTTAACCAGGGTGCTCTACAACCATTCAATTACATCCCTGACGCTGGCAGCAGGGAGGCAACGCACCATCCTGAATTCACATCTAACTATTCCCTAACTATCAAATCACCTATCACTATCGCTCTTCCAGTCTTCCTTGTACACTCTGTACAGCTTAGCCACCAGTTGTGCCATGGATTTGGCTCTGGCTGCATGCCCCAGTTGAATCATCACTCATCAATATTCAGAACTCAGGGGACTCCTGCACTACCTGCCTTTTTCTACTTGATTATCTGGTGGTCACCCATTCTATCTCTCCCTGCATATTCTTAAGCTCCAGGGTAACCACATCTATAAACGTACTATCGATGAAGCTCTCAACTTCACAAATGCACCACAGTGACATCAGCTGTTCTTGGAGCTCAAGCTGCTGCTCCTGATGGCACTTCCTGCGCAAATGGTTATCCAGGACGCAGGAAGCATCCTGGAGTTCCCACGTAGTACAGAATAAGCACTCTAGAGGTTGGAGCAGCCCTGCCATTTCTCTTATCTGTTAGCTAATAACCTTACTATTGCTCATAAATCTTACCAATATTAATAAACCTTGTGAAAAATGATAAACCCTAATACTTAATACAAATTACTAGTAGTAATAAACTTTACTTTAAAAAAAGGAATATAAGACCCACTAGTTTTATTCCCTAGTTTAGATAAGAAAAATAGGAAATAATCACTTGTGATGTTATACCTCAATTTTTCTTTCCGAACGCTGTCAAAGTGAAGTCTTGCTCTCTCTGCTGCACTCTTTTATGCCCCACTCTGCACTTGCTCCTTTCTGCTGCTTTCGAATTGATGTCCAGCTCTCTCCTGCGCTCTCTTATGCCCGCTCCATGCTCAGTCCTTCTCACGCTCTCTTTCTTACTTGATGTGGAGATAGGATAGTATATTGGGCAGAGATATGTTTCTGTGCATTTTTGTAATTGAAGGGTGCAACTTTTGGAATTGTAGTATGCTACAAGGAGTTCTTGCGGCGCAGTGGTAGCGCCTCTACCTCTGGGCCAGAAACTCCATGTTCAAGTCCCACTTCGGGACTTGATGGCCACAGAAGGTGCATTCATAACTTGGCCACAGAGGTTAATTATCAGTCTGCAAATCCTTCCAATATGCCTGATGGCAGGTGGTAAGAGTGGGAGACCATCCTGGCTAGCCAAACTGCAGAAGGCAACAGCGACCACTGCAGTACCTTGCCAGGCATAATCATAGACCAGTCCAATAGAAGTCCATGGTCACCAACGCCCTCTTAGGGCATGGTCCTGAAGACCATGTGAAGAAGGAGGTGGAATATGCTACTGGATCTTGGAAGAAGTGTATGATTTTATTTTTGTTTATCCAAGAATAAACTGAACAAAGTACCTCAACTATTTAGGTCCTTAGGTGAGTTTGGATTTTAGTTACTTGAATGACAAAATCTTGCTCTTAAAAACATCCAGTTTAGTAGTGCCCTTTCATTTGAATCTTTGGATCTATTTATTGAAAGCAGGAGTTCATCAGCTTTCTCACTAATTTGGCACGTTGAAGAGGCCTAATGGGATCTTCAGAAAACCCTCCTTTTGAAAGATCAGCCAAGTATCCATCTAAACTCCAATAATAATGTCTTTGATCCTATAACATTACATAGAAAACTCATAAAAGCATAAAGAACTACTGTACCAGTGACATGAAATAATGCACATACATTATCTACTAAATCCTGTGTTAATTAAATATACAAAAATGCTGTGTAAGCCAGTTAACTTTTTTTTAAAAAGTCAAGTAGAAACAAAAAAAACAAAAAAGAACACAGATTAGTTAGCATCTGAGGAAAAAACAGATGATTTAATATTTTGGGCTACAGACCTTCACAACTCAAAAATGAAAGCTAAACATTTTATTGGAACATAGAAAAGGGGCTGAAAATAAACAGGAATGGCCAGTAACCTCCTTTGAAAGAAAACAGGGTGAACAGGTGTTAATTAGATCAAAATGCCAAATGACTGTTATAAAGATCACTTCTTCATATATTATCCTAGTTTTTTAAACACCTCCATCATGCCCAGGCATTTTTTTTTAGCCAGTGAAAACAAGTTTATTTCTGAGAGCCTTCATAACATGGGTTATTAAATCCTCGAATCATGCCCTGTTGCTCTTCTGGGACCATTGAGAATGCATTACTTTTTGTTTTAGAGCACGTATTTCCCAGAATTAAATTACTTATTTAATTAAATTAAACTTTCAATTATAGAATGATTGAATAATTTATGTTTATGTAATGGAATATCCTTGAAATGCATCCCAGATCTTGTTAGGAGCTTTGTGTTGACTAGAATCTTTCAGTTTGTGAGTAATTATTTTCTACTTACCTTTGCCAGTGGACTATCATTCATGGTGTACTTGTCTTTTGCTTGTTGCATTCTTTTATTCATTCACATTACACCCCTCTTCGTGCATCACACAATTGATCTAGAAAACTTAGCACCTTATTGATATTAATCTTATTTAGCTTGGTAATTTTCAGACCAACATCTATGCAGGGCTAAAGCATTGATTTTGCGTTAACCACTCACGGGTTCCACATATAGTCATGACTTGGAACAGCCGTGCAATAGAAAAGGAAATCCAAAACAACATTTAGTAATGAATTTATCTCCTTCAAAATAGAAAATATTAAGTTTGAAAATTAAAGAGTATAGGGTCACATGTTCTATTCTGCACACATTATCCTTAAACAAAAAAGTAACTCATTTTTTTGTGCAACTGTGAGGAGAATGAGTAACATATTAGACATTTGACACAAGTAAAATTGGTTCTCAGGTATAAGTGCATAATTGCTTGGAGGGTGATTAAAGTACTGTTATCAGCCCTTGTAATCAGTGTGATTATGAAAGTAAGATTTTTTCCTCCCCAGAAGTGGTTCCCATTTTCATTCAGAAATTTGTTTTTTTTTTCCAATTTTTTGACTTGTTCTTTAAATTTTGAACTTGTGGGAATTTTTTGTCAGCACAGAATTTACTTTCCGTTGTGCAATTTTGTTTACATGCATTCAGGCAGCATGCAAAAGAGGCTTATTAAAGTTCTGAGTTTAGTCTTGCTATGTACATTAGTAACATGTTCTAGTCATTAAGTTTTTTTCCCCCTTTAATTGCTTAATGTAACACTATGTCAATTAGGCTATGCTCAATAAAAGCTTGGCCAAGTAGTCGGCAATGCCCTCCTTAAAAGTGCATAGTCTGTTCAGCCAAAAAAATGCAGATAATATATAGCCTTGGTTTAAATTCTCTCCTCATGGGTATAGCCTCTTGGGTGTATGTTGATGCACTTGTACTTTTGCCATATTTCAGTGGTATTTTTGATAAATAGCAAATACAGACATTTATAGTGTGCATACCAAATGGACTTTAATGGCTAAACAAAAAAATTTGCTTCATTTATTCATGATTCTTGTTAATTTTTTAATTATAGTGGAAAGAAAATAATGATTGCCCAAGCATTTAAGTGTGTTTGGGCAACGGAACAACCACACTAACGTAACAATTATTATGACAAGCAGTTGATGTATGCCAGGCAGACCAGATCCACAAGGGAAACTTGGCCACGCTATCAGAACTGTTTTACAATTTGTATTTATTATGAGAAGGTTTGTGCATTGAATTCAGAAGTAATGAGTCCACCAACACCTTTAGAGATTTTAAAAATGAAATTAAAACATTCATTAACAGAAGAAAAGATTTCAAGCACATACAGAAGATTACAGTTACTTAATACAATAACAAATCCCAAAACTCCTAATTAACCTGGCTCCCAACTATACACCCCCTTTAAGGCCACAGTCCAAAAGTAGATCTTAAACTTAAATAGGCAACCCAGCAAGCTTACCATAGCACCTACTCGACAGTGGAATTCCAAAGGCTTTCTTCCACCTTTGGTTACTGGACACAGCAGACTTCTGCAAAAGTGGGCTGGAGGCTTCCCCAAGGCTGTTTTACACGGTCCTTTTAGTTCTTACATGGCCTCACAACATAACCTTCCATCCTCCTTTACATAAGTTTCTTTTTCTTTAATCTGTAAATTCCATTGTTCTATATGTATTTGGAAATTTATTTTTCTCACAATATAAAAATCTTTAATATTGCCAGTATAGTCAGTACCTTTGGGAAAAACAAACATACTGCTTGGCCTTGCTCACCTTATTAGTTGTAAACATTCTATCATCTCCTTGAAATCTAAAAACCCCTTCACTTATCTAAAAATGCAAATTTTCTTCACACCCTACATGCTAAGACCTCATCCATGTTTACTCATTAGCATTTCAAATGCCTTTTACCCCTAACTTCTTTTGATAATTTCAAGCTTGCAGTCTACCTGACTCTTAATTCAATTAAATCTCGCAGACAGAACCATCTACACTCATACCCATAAACCTACTTTACAATAAACCACAATAATATAATGAAAAAATGTTAGTTTTATGACACAATGCCCCTTGTCACTGTAGGATATGGGATTCTGCATGTAAGTTCCTGCTTTGCATACAATCGGCAACCTGCTGCAAATTACACCCAAAACTGTGCCAGTTTTGTGAAGCTTTTTCCTCAATTTATTGGCATATGAACAAAATGTAAAATCTACTATGAACCAGCACAAAAAGTCAATCATTTAGAACATAATTTTTTCAAGTTTGCTTTAAGAATATCCTGATATGGTTAAGAGTGGTAACTTGGTACAGTCCGATTAATACAGCTGAAATAAGGTTATCATAAAAAAATAAGGTTATCATAAAAAATAAGCATTTTTAAGTGAATGTTTAGCTCACCACTTGTGAGTAACCTATTTTTTAAATAACTTCTTCCAAATCTTGCATTATTTTGCTTTTGTTTTAAAAGCTTCACTAGTTACCGCATGTTCTCATTTAAATGTTGATTTCACATAAAAGGCAACCCCATGATTTTTGGCCCAAAAGCCAGAGTTTTCCATATACCTTGTGTAAAACTCAATCCTAGTTTTCAGGAATCAAGGCCCAAAAATTTCAGAACCAAAGTGTAATCCCTACAATCACGTCATAAACCTCAATTCACAGAATGGTTACAGCATTGAAGGAGGACATTCGGCCTATTGTGGCTGTGCTGGTGCTACCTGTAACCCTGTACATTCTTCCTTTTCAGATAATAATTCAATTCCCTCTTGAAAGCCTCAGTTGACTCTGATTCCACTGGACAAGTCTGATCCCAGGGTGGAACCCAGCTTGATAGATCCTAACTTTTATTTGTTTGTTTAGATTTGTGGAGAGGGGCTGCTGAACAGAGTCACCAGAGTCAGTTAATGAACTTTTATTAAAAGCATAAAACATTTATTAAACAAGAAAAGATGAGCTATATTACATTCACCCACAACTATACTTTTACAGATATATACAGATTTGTAAGGATAACACAAGTTACAAAAGCTATCTTATACTCTAACGTCCACGGCAAGTACACAGTCCATGTAAACCAATAGACAGCCTGTGGTCAGACACACCACACTCTGAAACCAAGTGATTGATGCCACCTCAACCAGATGATATGGATCACTCCTCAACTTCCCCGAGACGATTGTCACACCATGAGCCAACTGGTCTCATTGCACTCTGTCAGTCACATGAGGGTTTATAATCTCCACTCTCCAAGACCTCGCCTTGGAATCTTCTCCCAAACCAATGCTTTCTCTCAGATGCCTTCCGCAAGGGTTCACCTCCAGGGTTTTGAACTCCCCTTCCGATGTTCCTCTCCTGTGGGTTACCACATGCATTCAAGCATACTCACTCTGACTCAGCCATCAACAGTACACCACTGTTTCACATGCCCATAGCAAAGAGTTACAGACCTTTAGTTGTTTCTTTGGACCTTCTGGCCTCTTGCAAACTGTTCTCGCTTTAAATCTTTCTGCAGCTTTTGTCTCTTTAAATCTGAAGCTTGGATTCTTTCTCTGTGCCCCTCACTTCCAGGTTCCTTTCATTCCTTTGACTAGAAGCTCTGCTTGGGACTTTCTCCTGTTCCACTCCCCTGGATTTTGGGGTCTCTCCTTTGGCTTGGGACTATCTGTCCCCTTTGCTGCAGTCTCTCCTGGCAGCTATTTTCAAAACCAACTGAACTCAAAAAGCTTCCCAATCAAACTGTTGTTTCTAGTTTCTTCTGTGTGTATCTATGGGGGGGGGGGGGTGGGGGGGGGGGGCTGCCTCTCTGGACCCCTGTTGCTAAGCAACAGCCCAGGTTTTTTTTTTTCTCTTGTTTGCTTTGCTTGGCTTAGAGTCGTAAAACTCTCATTAGAAATGCAGGTATTTTATAAAGTGAAACTAAAACTCAATTTGACCTTTCTTAACACACAGATACAGAAATACAAATCAACCTTAAACTTTAAAACTAACCCACAAATACAAATAAAACTTACTTAAACAATCTCTATTTCATAACATCTACATTCTCTCTAATGCCTTCACATCGTTCCTAAAGTGCGGTGCCAAGCCAAACAAGGCAGATAACCTACAGCCTTGGTTTAAATTCTCTCCTCGGATCTGGATACAATACTCCATTTGAGGCCGAACCAGTGTTTTATACAGGTTTAACATAACCTTCTTGCTTTTGTACTCTATGCCTCTATTAATAAAACCCAGGGCTTTGTATGCTTTATTAACTCCTCTCTCAACATGCTACCTTAAGTGATTTATGCACATTTATACCCAGGTCCCTCTGCGCCTGTGCCCCCTTAAATTGTAGCCTTTATTTTATATTGTCTCTGCATATTTCTTCTACCAAAATGATCACATCACACTTCTGTGCATTAAATTTCGTGGATCATTTGTCCACTCTTTGTCTAAATCCTTTTGAAGTTTACTAAAATCCTCCTCACAGTTCACAATACTTAAGTTTTGTATCATCCGTAAATTTTGAAATTGTGCCCTGTACACCAATGGTCTAGGTCATTACTATATGTCAGGAAAAGTGGGGGTCCTAACACCAATCCCTGGGGAACTCCAGTATCAACCTTCTTAAACGTTAATTAACTCTTCAGTTCCTGTCACTCAGCCAATTTTATCTCCATATTGCTACTGTCCACTTTATTCCATGAGCTCTAACTTTACTCACAAGTCTGTTGTGCGGCACTTTATCAAATGACTTTTAGAAGTCCATGTAGACTACAGCAGTAGCATTACCATCAACAACCCTCACTGTTACCTCATCAAAAAACCTCCAGCAAGTTTGTTAAACATGACTTGCCCTTAACAATTCCATGCTGTCTTTTCCTAATTAACCTGTATTTACCCAAGTGACTATTAAATTTGTTCCAAATTATCGTTTCTCGAAGCTTCTGTAGTTGCTACGCTTATCATTCCATTCTTTTTTTGAACAAGGGTTTCTAGCACCACCTGAGCCTAAAGAAGATTGGAAAATTATGGTCAGTGCCTCCACAATTTCCACTCTCATTTCCTGCAGTATCCTTGAATGCATCTCATCCAGTCCTGGTGCCTTCTCAACTTTAAGTACTGACAGCCTATCCAATATTTCCCCTTTATCAATTTTAAAGCCTTAAAGTGTCTGAACTACCTCCACTTTCACAATGGCCCTGGCAGCATCTTCTTCCTTGGTAAAGGCAGATGCAAAGCATTAATTTATACCTCAACCATGCCACCTGTCTCCGTGCGTCTCCTTTTGGTCCTTAATTGGTTCCAGTCTTACCACCCTTATACTATTTTTATGTTGCATTATTCAATAAAAAAGTTCCACTTACCCTATTTCCTCCAGTTCCTACATGTCAATTAAGACAGGAACATGTAGAATGATTTTGATTTTTTGTGGGGAGAAACTGACAGATCAGAGAAGAGAAATAAAGATTGCACAAGGAAAAGCAAGGGCAAACTCCCCACAAAAAATCAAAATCATTCTACATGTTCCTGTCTTAATTGACATGTAGGAATTGGAGGAAATAGGGTAAGCGGAACTTTTTTATTGAATAATGATCACATTAAAAAAAATGAACACCCTGGTCGTCAACCATTGAGTTCAGTCTTACTAGGGAGGAGAGGAGAGGCTTGGGCATTGCCAATTGGATCCTTATGAATGCAATCTCCCTGCACAAAGGCCTAGATCAAACACTGAGGGCCGTCACCATGACATTTTCAAACTGCATGGCCCTTGTGTTGACCCCTGAGCAGTGATGAGATCACAGGGTCAGTCTCCTGAGCTGCTGAGTTGGGGAGTGAGAGTGATGAGAGATGGTTCTTAATAAAAACAGAGATTTTCAGACAATTAACGGCTGGCATGGGCATCACTTCCCCAGTTACCTTGTAGATTCTTTTGAGAGCCATGTTAGGTGTGTTTTAAGTGAAGGTAAGCAAAAACATTACCCGTATAAAACCCCTTAACTTTTTGCCAAAAATTTGATTTCAAAAATGGTTACGCAACTATATCTGGCATATCAGGGTGCAGTAGTAAGTTTCTTAGTAAATTCCAAAATTATATTCAAAAGCTTTTAGAAGATGCCATTTGATGCATTTGCACTAAAAAAAACCTTAATTTTAAGAGCCTCCTCAAAGACCTACAAACAGGCACAATTAGCAGAAGCATGCTATGGATTAATCCCTCGCCAATTTATGGCAGAGCCAGCTTGTGGTGTGATGGTTTTTAAACTAGCAAAAAGATCATAGAAACTGGATGTAATTTGTGCTTGAAGTTCCACAATCTTTTGTGCTGCATCAGCTGATTTTGGATGAATTGCACTGAGAGAAAAAACAGCACAGCCTGGTGGAAACTTCAGGCCACTGTGTCTCAAAAGAAGTTAGTGCCATTTCTTGTATTACATGGTATGTTTTTCAGAAGCCATATAAAACTGCTTTCTGCATTAGTACAAAAGGAAGAACTTGTATTGCGTAGAATTACATGAAATATACAGCGCAGAAGCAGTAGACTCAACCATTCCATGCCGGCTTTCCACTTGAGCCTCCTTCTGTCCTCTCTCATTTAATTAGCAGCGTAACTCTCTACTCCCTTCCCCCTCATATGCTTAAGTGCATGCAAACTATTAATCTCAATCCTTGTATGTTCCACATCCCCATCACTCTCAAGATAAAGATCTTTCTTTCTGAATTCTCTTTTTGATTTCTTGACAATCATCTTATCTTGATGGTCTCTAGTTTTGGTCTTCCCTGCAGGCAATACACTATCCATCTACTCTGTCAGAACCTTTCATAATTTCAGAGGTCTTGATTAGATCATTCTTCAGCTTACTCTCTTCGAGAGGAGAGACACTCAACCTGTTCATCTTTACTTGATAGGAGTAATCTTGCACTTCTGAGTTAATCCTTGTAGCACTTTTTTGCACTTCCTGCTGTTCATCTCATTTCTTTTTATAATATGGCAACCATCACTGCATAAAATAATTTCAATGTGGTCTAACCAAGGTTCAAGACAAGTTTAGCATTACTTCTCATTCTGTCCTAATACTTGGTTTGCTTTTGTTATGGTCTTATTAACCTGGTTCACAATTTTTAAGAACTTCCATGTTTGTATCTCAGAAAACTTTGCTCCTTTACCAGATAATATGAGACCTCCTTAATTTTCTTAACCAAAACGTAATACTTGTCCCCTCACTCCTCATGCTCTGACTTTCTTCATTCGTCTATTATGTGGTACTGTTTGAATGATCATATCCAATGTATCACCCTTGTCTACTCTCTGTTACCTATTCAAATAATTCATTGAGGTTGGTCAAGCAAGAATTTCCCTTTTGAAATCCATGCTGACTATTCATCATTGTATTTTTGGTTTCTAGATATTTTTCTCTTTTTTTCCCTTTAGTAGGTATTCTATTATTTTTCCTACTAAAAATAAACTGACTGGTCTATAACTTTCTGTATATGGTTTATTTCCTTAAATATATGTATGACATTAGCTATCCACTAGTTCTCTAGAACCATGCCCTTTTTTTAACAAACTATGAAATATGTTGAATAGTGCCTCTGCTATCTTTACCCTAGATTTTTTTAGAATATACCATTGCAAACAATTCGAATGAGGGGTTTATTTTAATCTGCTTTATTTATTGCCTTTCACAGCCATAGGACATGGCAAGGTGCTTTACATCCAATTAATTATTTCCAAAGTGTAGTCACTATTGTAATGTAGAAAATGAAGCAGCCAATTTCTGCATATCAAGGCCCCATGAATAGCAAAATGAATACAAGTAGCTTTTTTTAATGATGCTGGTTTAAGGATTAATAGTGGCTCAGACGCAAAGGACAACTTTGCTTTTTTTAAAAATAGTATCATAGGATTTTTTTGCATCCATCTGAGAGAACAGAGATCCTCATTCTAATCTTTCAAATAGGAAATGGTGTATGGTGTTTATTTTGGGCAGGGAAGCACAGAGTTCAACAAATATTCAGTGAAACTGTTTTAGATCTCTGCTTAAGATTTTTTTTTTAATTTGTTTATGGGATATGAACATCACTGGCTAGGCCAGCATTTATTGCCCATCCCTAATTGCCCTTGTTAAGTTGGTGGTGAGCTGTCGTCTTGAACCGCTGCACTCCCTGTGGTGTAGGTATACCCACTGTGCTGTTAGGGAGGGAGTTCCAGGATTTTGATGGAAGCGGTCATGGGTTTGGAAAGTGCTGTTGAAGGGGGCTTGGTGAGTTCCTGCAGTGCATCTTGTAGATGTTACACACTGCTGCTACTGTGCGTCGGTGGTGGAGGGAGTGAATGTTTGTGAATGAGGTGGCAATCAAGTGGGCTGCTTTGTCCTGGATGGTGTCAAGTTTCTTGAATGTTGTTGGAGCTGCACTCATCCAGGTCAGTGGAGAGTATTCCATCACACTCCTGTCTTGTGCCTTGTAGGTGGTGAACAGGCTTTGGGGAGTCAGGAGGTGAGTTACTCGCCGCAGGATTCCTAGCCCCTGACCTGCTGTTCTAGCCACAGTATTTATATCGCCAGTCTTTCAGTTTCTGGTCAATGGTAACCTCAGGATGCTCATCATGGGAGATTAAGTGATGGTAATGGCATTGAATGTCAAGGGGCGATGGTTTGATTCTCTCTTGTTTTGGAGATGGTCACTGCCTGGCACTTGTGTGGCACAAATGTTACTTGCCACTTGTTAGTACAAGTCTGGATGTTGTCCAGGTCTTTGCTGCATTTGGACATGGACTGATTCAATATCTGAGGAGTCATGAATGGTGCTGAACATAGTGCAATCATCAGCGAACATTCCCACTTCCGACCTTATGATGGAAGGAAGGTCATTGATGCTGCAACTGAAGACGGTTGGGCCTAGGACATTACCCTGAGGAACTCCCACAGTGATGTCCTGAAGCTGAGATGATTGACCTCCACAACCACAACCTTTGTACTAGGTATGACTCCAACCAGGGGAGGACCCCAACTGGGAGGGGGGGGTCCCAATTCCCATTGAATCCAGTTTTGCTAGGGCTCCTTATTGCCACTCTGTCAAATGCTGCCTTGACGTCAAGGGCACTCACTCTCAGCTCACCTTTGGAGTTCAGCTCTTTTGTCCATGTTTGAACCAAGACTGGGATAAAGTCAGAAGCTGACTGGCCCTGGCGGAACCCAAACTGAGTGTCATTGAGCAGGTTATTATTAAGCAAATGCTGCTTGATAGCATTGCTGATGACCCCTTTCCTCACTTGATTGATGAACGAGAGTAGACTGATGGGGTGGTGATTTGCCAGGTTGAATTTGTCCTGCTTTTTGTGTACAGGACATACCTGGGCAATTTTCCTACTGGTAGTTGCCAGTGTCGTAGCTGTACTGGACCAACTTGGATAGGGGCACGGCAAAGTTCTGGAGCACAAGTCTTCAGTACTATTGCAGGAATATTGTCAGGGCCCATAGCCTTTGCAGTATCCAGTGCCTTCAGTCATTTCTTGATATCACGTGGAGTGAATCAAATTGGGTGAAGACTGGCATCTGTGATGCTGGGGATGTCTGGAAGAGGCATCAAACTACAGTTACCAAGTGTATGCCAGGAATTCACCATGTATCTTATCCAGACACTGGGCCTTCGATAAACATCTTTTGATTTTGCATATCAAAGGGTGAAAGTTGTGTAATGACCTTGGCATCTCAAAAAATTGGCCTTAAGAGTCAACTTACACCTGAATGAGCCAAAATGGGCAAACAAGAGCTTGTGAATTGTGGAAATAGGGTAAATTTAATTTACAGTAGGAAAGGAAAATAGGTAAAAAGTCATACAAAAAATTATAGAGAAAGATAAAATGAGAATGGAAGAATTGAGATGTCCGAGTGAGCAGCATTGGAGTGTTTGTATTTTACTTTAATTTAAACTTGTTTTCTTAGTAACTTATCACATTGAAATTGCAAGAATAAAATTGTTCTTGATGTTTTGAGTTAGTATAAGCAGTAGAATTTTTAACATCACAGCACAGACGCTGAAGATAAAACTGGTAAAACGGAGATGAGGGTTTCCCTGGATCTGTTGGGAAACTGAGGGTTAAAAGTTCGCATGGAATATTGCCTGTTGAAGAGTTTTCTGATGAATTTTTCATTGATTATGCGCTGTCAACATAAACATTTAGATTTCAAAGCTAACATTTTTTCTCTCCCAAAGAATGAATATTTACTGCCATCCTTTTCTGAATAAATTAATTTTAAATGATCAAGAAAGAATGCAACATCCTGGTTTAAAATAGTTAACACATTAGAGAAGCTTTTTACATTGTGGGTCTTTATTTAAACACTTACAAATTTGTGGCAATTGCTGGCCTGCTTTTATACAAAAGCTCAAAACTGCGTATTTCATTGTTGTATAATAATATACTCTTATAGTGGCATACTCATTCTTTACCATTTCAGTATTGTGATTTTTAATCTATTGATCAGTAACCTAGTAACTTGGGTTAAGTTGCTTCTGGCAGAGAAGTTGCCTATTTCTTTCATACAATAACCACATTATAATAAAAGTATTTTACTAATGGACTATTTGTTTCTAAGAATCATTTCTTCCCTCTATAACTTAATCCTTCCCTGCTTTAAGGTTTTCCATGACACCAGGCACCATTACCAAACTGGAAAATGACTAGCCAAAATACATTAAAATCCTTTGCCAGGTCCACTGTAGAGCTGGTAACTTGGAAATGCACAGAAGGTGATCAAATACATCTTAAACCACCTCCAGACATTGTAGCCAAGATTCAGAATTCATGCAAAAAATTTTTGAAAAGCTGGTGTCAATGGAGCAACAATTTGTAATTCTTGCCGGCCTTCAAATTTGTTTAATCTGAACTGGCAAGCAAACAATGGTGCTGAATATTAGGAACCATAGTGAGAACGAATTATATTCAGCAGTTTTTAATAGAACTATGTACAGTGAAGAAAATGGAAAAGCTTCAAGTGTCTGATTTGGCTAATCTTCTATCTTCCTCCATGAACTTGTGTGGAATGCTCAGTTAATATAGTTTAACCTAGGCTGTTAGATCTGCAGATTTCCTAAAGCCACAATGGTAATGTCCACTTATAGCAAACTTCATATTAAGAATGCTTTTAAAAAAAAACCCTTGTCAGTTTAAAACAAAAATGTTCATGTTTTGCTTTCCTGTTTTTAGGTAACAGTGCAGATCTACGTTTGGTGAAAACCTACATTGAACTTGGATTGCCAGGAACCCAAATAGAGTTCCTTATGTCAGAGAGGAATCAGGTAAACTGATTTTCTTTCAAACCTAACACTAGTTGATCTCCCATGGCAATGAATTTTATTAAAAGTTTGAAATTCAGTAGACCAAGGCGTCGGGCACTTGCAACTTGGCTTGCTCATAAGTGAGTTACAGCTTTGACCAGGCTGACAACTTAAACTTTTAAATTTCTAGCTCATTCAACTTACTTAGCTCAACTTTAAGTTACAACTTTCAAATAACTAAGCGTTGTTTCAGTTTACTTAAGTTTTCAATTTAGTGTGAAATGAGAGTTTTGGACCTGATTGGTCACTGGTTTGCTCTTTTGGTTAGCCAATCAGAGTTCAGATTTAGTGGTTGTGTGGTTCTTCTTAACTAATCAGATACCCTAAAGATGGACTTTTTATGTATAATTCACCGAGGATAAATGAGTGGTAATTTAATTAAATTAGATTGTTGAAGTGTTAGAGGACTTCTCAAAGTTAGAGATTTTTAAAAATTTATTACAAAAACCAGGATCCTGGCATGTATATGTGTTTCTGCATCAGGTATAGTATCTCAATCCAGTTATCCAAAAACCATAGTTGTCCGAAAACAAGACATTGCAAATATCAATTTTAATTGTTATTAAATGAGTAAAATAACAAGACAATTTGGCTAGGTGCCACGTTGGCATGGTTTTGCACCCACCAGACTAGTTATTGGATTCACACACTGGTCTTTTCCTGAGCTCCAAGTAGTCTGAGCAACCCTTGACCCAGCTTGGCCTGATCTGCCCAACCTAGCCTGAGTCACTATGTTTCGCGCTAATGGACTTCCCAAGAGCATTCCAGAGTAATTTCCTCACTGGCATTTTAGCCGACACACAATGAAGGTGAACCAGGCCAAGGGTCCTCATTTTGACTTTTAACCAGTAAGATCCATTCCATGCACTGCGCTTGAAATTCTTTGAAATTGCTGATTGATCCGTTCCACGCATACAGGTAGCTTCACTATCATGCCCATACTTTGAATCCAGCAGAGTCAGTCTTGCTTACCTTTTTTCAAATGTTATTTCTTCCCTACAATGCATTCTTTATTCAAAAATAATAAAAAGAATCTTACTCGCTTGATTTGATGTGTCTCCTATTAATTGAATTAAGGTTCCATTTTTTTTTCTCTGAAAACTGGCAAGATTTGAAATCCAGCAGGGACTTGGTCCAGAGGTTGTTGGTTTTGAGACAATGTACCTGTAGTCAATCTCCAGTGGTGGAGCCCACAGAAAGTCGGAACAAAGCAAATTTTCTCATCTTTGATGCTGTGATAGAGATACAGGGAGTTGAAGCTTATGAAATTCTACATCTAATGCACATGTCAGAATAACTGTCACAGAATGATGATACACAAAATCTGGAGGGCTTGGCATATATAACTTTAATATAGTGTTATGATATGGCAGGTAGTATTTGTCGGGCTGGCCAAATCCCAATGGGAAACTTGGTCAGGCTATCACAACAATTTTGCAATTTGTATTTATTAGAAGAAGGTATGTGTATTGAAGCCAGAAGTAAAGATTCCACTGCCACTTTTGTAGATTTTAAATATTAAATTGAAACATTTATTAACAAAAGAAAAGAAAACCTGTACAAAGATTATAGTTACATAGTTAAATACAGTCTTATAACACTTCCCAAAATATTTCTACTTGACTAGACTCGCAAATAAACACCCTTTTACAGGCAACCATCCCTAGAGATTCTTAATCTATAAAACATCCAGTAATATTACTGCAAGGCACCCACTGTTGCTATAGGGGAAGTGTGTCACAAGCTTCTCTCCCCCTATCCCTTGACAATGGAAATCCAAGGCTTGTAACAAAATCTTGCTTTCTGGAGCAAGCTAGCACTTCTCTGGGGTGGCTAGAAGCTGCTACTTCACAACACATTCTTCAAGATCTCACATGGCCACCCACATACAGCTTTCAATCATTACTTAAATATGTTTTTCCTCTTTCACCTTTACCCATTGTTCTTGCATCCCTTTGAAACTCAAACCCTTCCAAATATAAGATCTTTCTTTTTTCCATCTTGTCTTTGCTTTTGGGTCAATAAAAAAATGATATCCCCACTATTTGTTTACCTATGAACTCCTGCAAGATGCTAATGTTTTCCTTTGAAATTCAACCTCTCAGCTTATTTAGAAATGCAAATTTTAGCTCTAACCTATTTACTTGGAACCCACTACTTAACACCTTTAACCTTTGATGATTTAAACCTTGCAGTCCTGACTGTCTTCAGTCTAATTAAATTATACTCCCTCACACACAAACAAAACCTACACATAGCCCCTACGAGCCTGCTTCCACTGTTTTAAAAATTGCTATTTCCTTTAACAATAGTAAATTTCATAAGAATTATGTCTTAGATATCAATCCAGAATATAGCATCCAATTTCTTCTTAAATAATTGTAGGGTTTTCACTTCCAAGATTCCAATCAGGAGTCTGTTTCATGAGTTGATTATCTTGATACAAAAAAGCAAACTTCCTGATAATCTTAAATTTGCCTTTTACTAGTTTAGAACTGTGACCCTTTGTCTCCTTCAATTGCATTTAAAGTAATTTTGGAAACTTATATTTTTAATTGTGTTTAATAATGTTGCATATCCGTAAAAGATCACCTCTTGGACATCACATTTCAAGTCTGATGACCCCAACTTTCCTCATAACTCAGATCTTTAAGACTGAGGAACCTGTCTCATGCACTAAATGTCTCCTTCATCTTTCTGTGGCCAGAAATGCACACAGTACTCAAAGTCTGGTCTCACTGGAGCACTGTACAGTTTAATTACAATTTGTAATCAACTGTTCTGTTTTATAGTGGAACTTTCTATGGACTTCCTTGATTGCTGCTCTGCATTGATTAAGCATTTTTAGCGTTGAGACCATTAAAGCTCCTAAGATTTTTTTTCAGCTTTATCCTTATCTATTACGAATCCATTCATGGAGTTTGTGTTGCCTATTTTTCCATCCTAATTGTGAAAATCGACACTATTTCCATCATCAGTCTGCCCACTTACATATTTTATCCAACTCATTCTGTTGTATCTTAGCTGTCTTCTCCGATTCAACAGCTGCTCTTAATTTGCCATGGGTTTCTGAGTGCAAGTCGCTGATCATAAATTAGAAACAAGTATGTACCCAACAATGATCCATGAGGCACCTCTTTTAGTATATTTCCCACCCAATATTACTAATTATAATAAGTACAGCTTCCTTTACTGCCCTTCTTCAATTTCTTAGACACAGCCAAGATTTACCTTGAATTGTCATAGCTTTAAATTCTTCCTGCACAACCTTGTCAAACGCCTTCTGGAAATCAAAAAAACATGTCGCAGTCCTTAACGCAATCCACTTGGCAAGTCACTTCCTCAAAGTCAAAACAGTCTATTAGATCCCTGTTGTATTGATAATCAAGTTACCCTTGATTTATTTTTGATCGGCCTCCCCTCACTCCCCGGCCTCGCCTCCCTCGCTCCCCGGCCTCGCCTCCCTCCCCAGCCTTGCCTCGCTTCCAACGCTCTTCCCACCGTCTTTTTGCTTGAGGTCCCGGGCCCGGTCTGCTGCTGCTGCTGTTTTCTTGGCTGCTCCCTCTGCTCCTGCTTCACCCATCCTTAACTCTCACTGAGGTCCTGCACTCCATCTAGTGGCAAATGTAAAAAAATATAAAAACAAAAAACTGCGGGTGCTGGAAATCCAAAACAAAAACAGAATTACCTGGAAAAACTCAGCAGGTCTGGCAGCATCGGCGGAGAAGAAAAGAGTTGACGTTTCGAGTCCTCATGACCCTTCCACAGAACTCTATTTAATAAAATGAAACTGGGGGCACGTGCAGCTTTGAAAAAGGGTGCGGCGGTGCTGCTGGAGGGAGAGGTCGAGTGTGTTCATATGGCGGCGCATGGCACTGAGTGTGGATCTCAGAATGCGACGGGAACAGCAGTCTGAGAAATGTTTTATGTCCCGGAGATACCTGTAATCCTGGGTGGGTTCGAAACATGAGGGATGAAGTTTCAGTTGAAATCTACGTGGGGTACATCGGAGACGGAGACAATCACTGAGAAAGGAGATATGGCTGTGAAAGCGGGTTTTAATAAACACCTTGTCAAACACCAGGAGAGAAATGGAAAGCAGTGAAGGTGAACAAGGCAAAAGAGAGATACGGAAATCTTGTCGCAGAGAGGAACATAACTCCTTCAAGGTAGGCATTTCTTGAAGAGGAGTGGCAGTCAATTAAACGCAGAGATAAAAACAAAAAACTGCGTATGCTGAAAATCCAAAACAAAAACAGAATTACCTGGGAAAACTCAGCAGGTCTGGCAGCATCGGTGGAGAAGAAAAGAATTGACGTTTCGAGTCCTCACCAGTTCTGTGGAAGGGTCATGAGGACTCGAAACATTAACTCTTTTCTTCTGCACCGATGCTGCCAGACCTGCTGAGTTTTTCCAGGTAATTCTGTTTTTGTAGAGGCAAATGTTGGTCAGTGCAGATAATTCTGGGACTTCAGCTGATAACTGCACCGACCAACTTCTGCCACTAGATGGAGCCTGGTCCCTCGAAAGGTACTGTGTAGGTATCTGCATGGTAAGTCTTCTGACTAGGCGCTTTACAGCCTTCCAGATTGAATATTGAGTTTAACAATTTTAGATCATGAACTCTCACCTCCATCCCCACCCCCTTTCCAATTCCCCTTTTTTTCCAATAATTTATATAGCTTTCTCTTTTCCCACCTATTTCCATTATTTTTAAATGTATTTCCATCCATTTTGCTTTTATCTAAGTGTATTTTTTATTGGATGCTGTATTATACTACTTTTGTATTTCGTGGTGTATTTTAGTTTGCAAGTTACTTCAGCTAGGAATGCACAGTGCTGCTCATGTCAGTACTTCAACTTGTACCACTTGTACATTGTTTTCCCCAGGTGAGAAATGCCTGAGGAACCTAACGCGAGCTTTAACATTAATTCTAATGGAAGCTATGATTCGCTTAAAGTTGTTTAACTAAAAGTCATGATTTTCAGGAATGCAACCACAGCTTTAAATGAGTACTTACTCTATTGGAGAATAGTTTTCTATAACAGGCTTCACCAATATTTGAAGTTTAAGGTTATAATTTTTGTGAGGAGCAGCTCCTAAGATATCTTACGTTCTATCATGTAAGCACTACAGCCCTGCCACTCCCTATCTCTGTAATCTCCTCAATTTAATTTCCTATCCTTCTACAGGTGGCTCATTACTTCTAAGTTGCTAGTGCACTGACCAGTTGGATACATCTGAAGCATCGCATCACAATATAAGCAAAGAACATCGTAATGTGTTGTACAAAAAGCTATAGTTTAACACATGATCAAAAGTTCTCATTGGGTATTGTTTCTCCCTAGCTTTTCGTTGTCCCAATCCAAATACTGTGCCTGTCTACTTTAATTTTAATCCCAATGCAGGTACCAGTGTATTTTAACTTTTTCATGATTGTTTAATTAAAAGGGTGTTTTCTCTGTGTCAATAATACTTTGATAATTTTAAAAACTTGTTTCATTCTCCTGAGCCACATTAACCATTTTATGAAATGCTATTGACAAGCATGTGTGAAACTCATTTTTCAGAGTATCTTCACCGTGCACTTCCATATGCTAGTTGCCTTGTATGCAACAAATCATATTTACATATACACAAGCATCCCACACATGACATCCAATACAAGCTATTCTTGGGCGTTCTGGTGGCCTTATCAACAGGGTGGGGTATTTAGAGATCGCAAGATTACACGATCCTCCCATTAACTTTAAAGCATTGAAGCATCTAAGAAATTACAGGCCTGCAACACGGTAGACCAGAGATCATAAACCAGAGACTGAGATACCTGTAATCTATAAAACTACATTACTTTCACCTGTATCCAATCTTCGTGTGTGGGTATGAGAGAAAGATTGAGTGGGTAGTATTATGTTAATTCGGAGTAAGTGTGAGAGAATAAATATTTTTGTAACTCTCAAAAACTTGCTGCTGAAATTATTTAATTGGCATTCAAAGGAGTAAGAAAACACACACCTATCCATACAAAACACACTGATCACGGGCAGTAAGAAAAAACATACTTCTGTCTTTTGTCATGAACAGAATGTATCTCCTAGAGAAAGCTATCAATTTCCTAAACTTACCTACGCTTTCCTGCCTACAATGTACATTAATGCCAGATTGATACCTTTTAGTGAATTGTACCCAAGTGATTAATTCCAATCTGCTTAAAATAATTTCAGAAACTTTCACTTGGTGTAATTTTTCTCTTTCTATCTTATACCCTTAAATTCCTCTAATTCGGCTTTACAATTTAATCTCATTCATGAGCCCTAGAGGAATTTTACTGTCCAATACAGTATTATCATAATATATTTAAAACATTGGTCAAACATTCCCACTTAGAACAAGTTTTAAATCATTTTGTTTGTTTAATTTTAAGTAACCAAACTTCTCCTTGGACCTTTTTATTTCCCAAAGTAATCCACAATATTGCATCTGAGTTCACTTTATCATTTCCAGATGATCCCATAGATCAGCATTGTTGAAGCACCAGGGCTTGTCAGTATTTCATTTCATTTTCCCCAAAACTTACTTCCTTGATGCACAGGGACCACCTAATGTTTCATTACCCACTGTACTCTTCTCTTTTAACGAAAATTTGGTTTTTTTCTCCCCCATAAATTTCAGTTAAGCTTTCCCGTCTCAAGTGCTCAAAACAACAACTGGCATCAGTTTATATCATCATTCCCAATTTCAGAAAAATAATGATGCCCAGGCTTAGCGGTTTTACATTAGAGACAGAAGTGATTGCAATTAATTCTTGGAGACAACTTCTATATCTGCCCCACTTGAGTACCTTGCCTTGGAGGATAACAAATGACCCTGAATGGTTTAAGTCCGAGCCTCTGTAAGGCAAAAACATAGTTTAAATCATCACTGATTTGATGTTTGCCGATGTCTGCAGATAAATTCCTAAATTATTAAAACTGCTGGATTTCTTGCTGCACTATGAACATTCTTGCAGTCCTGCAAATCCCCCTGTTTATAAGATAAGAAAACATCGAATCTGTTTAGACTCTACTTGAGAGCCCAAGAAGTTAATTTTTCAATTTATAATTTCCTTCTATCCTGTGGGGAAATAGCCACTTAAGTGACTGTAACTTGTAAGTCAATCTTAGTAACAAAGAAATCTATGAGCTCCTCATGTTGATGGAGGTAAGGGTGGAGGAATTAAGGAGAGGGGATTAAGAAGATCATTTACAGCTTCCGGGAAGAACACCTATATTTTATTACTTATATTGTAATTTTTTAAAAGGGCAAAAATCTATTCAGTTAAAATCGGAACATCCAATCAGTTATCAGTTCTGAAACATCAAGACTCTGAGCTGGTACTCTCCCAGGATCAGAACCACGACTGAAATCGAAACAAAGAATTTGGATCTGTTCTTTTCTGGAAAATCCCAACGACCTACCAGTTGATGCATGTTGATTTTGGTTCAATCTGTTGGAAAAAGTGCATTGATAGGATCAGAGACTTTATTTTGGTCAATCTTTACTTGAATCTAACATCCAAGAATCTGTCACCAAAGAATAGTGTATCTTGAAGAAATCTCTTAGAAATTTGATAGATTTTCTCAGCTTCATAACCCTACCAATTTGAGAGTTGGAACATAAAGCACATCTGGGACAATGACCGCAGGTGTTTAAACCCAAGAAATGCATGGAAAGTGGTTAATCGGTGTTTTCGGTGTGATTCCCAATATCATTAGGTGATGAACTTCCCACAGTGAAAGAATTGCATTTTTGCAGTGACCCAAGAGATGGACTGTTCCGAGACTGAAAATGATGGTGGTGACTGCCATAACAGAATTGTATTGGTCACTGAAAGTTTGAATCCATGATGAGTATCTTGATGGTCGACTCTTTCAACTGTACAGTTCTGGACAGTGGCTACACTTCTACAGTGTGTGGCATGGACTGGCTTAACTGCTATCTGGGGTGCCTCGATGAGGCAGAGCAGCGGAAGATGAAGAAATATGAAAGCTCCTGCTGCTTCAGGTTCGGAGATGATACATTAACATCCTCCAAAAGGGTGGTCTGTTTATCAGTACTGATATGGTTTCTAGTGAGATACCACTGCTATTAAGTCGACCTGCAATGGAAAGTTCAGATGACGCTCGACATGAAGAATGATAGAGCAGTCATGTTCAAAACAATGTGGATCTACATTTTACTTGGTCAGGCCATTACTGCCTGCCATTAAGGAAACCAGAAATTTCTCATCAACAATTTCATAAAGTTTTGTTAATTACTGGGAATAAAAATTTGGTGGACAAAGAAGATCATTTGGAAGTTACATAGACAGATTGCACATCTGGCACCACAGAAACTAAAGTCTCTGCTTCAAGATGTGGGCATGGTAGATGAAGGATGCGATGACCTTATTGAACAAATCACTGCTCAGTGTGAAATTTGTCTTAAATATCACAAGACATCACAGTGCCCTGTTGTGAGCTTGCCACTAGCCAGGGAGTTTAACAATGCAGTGGCAATGTGCTTAAAAGTTTGGGGCAAGAATGGTTTTTTTTTTATCAAACTTCATAGATATGGCAACCAGATTTAGCGTATCCGCTGTAATACATAGTAAAGGCTAAAAGACCATTTTCGATAAGGCCATGGAGAAATGGGTAGGAACAGGATTAGGAACACCAACGAAGTTCCTGACAGAGAATGGTGAGGAATTCGCCAATGAATTTTGAGATGTGCAAAAATTTGATCATAGTTATGCACACTGCAGCTGAGAGCCTGTTTAGTAATGGTCTTTGTGAGAGAAACCATGTGGTAATATTATTCATTCATGGGACGTGGGCTTTGCTGGCTGGGCCAGCATTTATTGCCCATCCCTAATTGCCCTTGAGAAGGTAGATGACATGTGTCGTGACTCACTGGGGATAGTGTGCTGTAGTATCAAGCCCCACTGCGCAGACCACCAAATTGCTCCAATTCTACCTGTTTAATTTAGGTTAAAAGAATATGAGCACCAGGTTTGTAAACTTAACAAGTAAATAACTGTTTATTAAACAAATTGTCCATAACCAGTGGCAAAAGAAAGAAATATGAACTTCTAACTTTTAACTCTATAACCTAAACTCTACCCTTTCTTAAACCCCTATACACATATGCACATACATATGTGTGCGACACACAAAATGTGGATTTTAAGGGTGAGATAAAACAGTCAATAGCACCAATCCGGAGTTCAGGATTAGATGGGTTGACTTTGATTGCTTTCTTCCAAAGTCCTTGCAGGTTGTTGTGGCTGACACGAGGTGGTCTTCCAGCACTTGCAGTCTGTGGTTCTCTGATTGAAACTTGCTTTTAATGCCTCTACTGGTGATTTTTTCCCCCTTTTCCTCCTGACAGGGGCTTCTCAAAGAAAGGATACACGCATGGCCATCTGGCTACAATGGCAGGATTACTGGAGTCTTATAAAACACAGGAGAGAGAGGTTTCAGGTCTTTCCTGTTTTCAGGCTAGGAGCATATCTACTGCACTATCCTCACACAAAACCTGGTTACTTGGTCAGGAACCAATCAAAATGATGTCGCTAGGCAACTCCCTCATAAACCAGGTCTCCTTTCCAGCACCATTCTGTACAACCTGGCACACACTGTTCTAGGAGATAGCACCATTGTAGATTTTCTTCCTCCTGCTGCAGTGAGCATCTATTTTAAACTGCAGCCATGGTAGTTTTTAAAGCCACGGTCCAATCTTAAAGCCACAGTCCAAGAAAAATAAAAATATGTTCTTTACACATGTTACATAAAATATTGGCTGATCAACCAGATTGCAAATTGCAAACAGCGCTGGCATGGGCGGTGCACACAAAGAACTCTGCAAATGATTGAGGGTTACAGTCTGTACCAGTTGGCATATGGAAGAAATCTGAAGTTGCCTTCCGTGTTATCAGATGCTCCCCCTGCACTAGAAGGGACTAGCGTTAGCTCCACTTTTTCTGCTCATCTGATTTATTTGCACATAGACAGAAAAGCTTTCATTAAAGCTGAGGTTTCAGAGAAAATTTGGAAAGCCCTACCGCATCATAAAAGACCATCAGGAATATAGTTTAGACAAGGAGACATGGTATATTACAAAAGGGAAGGCTGGAAAGAGTGGAAAGGAGCTGGCAAGGTAATAGAGAGTGATGGGAAAGTAGTAATTGTGCAACATGGCAATCAAACTGTTAGGGTATATTCAGCGAGCTCAATTACAGGCTCTGAACAGGACACAGAAAGCAATGAGGCACCATGCGCTTCACACGTGTGCGCACACATATCTGCACACGCGTACACAGACACCAGTTATGAGGAGCAGGCTATGACAGATGCAGGGTCGACTGACGACGAACAAAATAACACTGAGGTACAGGATAACTCTATTCATCCAAAAGGGCAACAACCCAAAGTAGGAACAAAGTGCAGGATGAAGAACAGGAGATGAGATTCATGCATTGGCAAACCAAGGGAAAGATATGGAAACCCAGAAAGTGCTGACAGTGGACCAGAAAGTGACCATGACGCCAGAAAAAAAATGCAGACTTGCGAACAGGGTCCTGATCGCATGGGCGAAAGATCATAAAGTAGTAGTTCTGAAAGAGAGAGCAATGTGAGTAGCTTAACAAGAACAGGGATTAAAGAGCAAGCGAGGAGTGTCAATATAAGTAGAAGTCCTTATTACCGAAAGATTTTAGTAGCTGCTAATACATTGGAAAATAGGCTGATAAAGGAAGCCAAACAGGACTAACTTGAGGTATATACACCTGAATTACCTGACAGGGGACAGCCAGCCCGATCTCTCAGGTGGATCTGTACAGAAAAGGTACTCTGTGATGGCATGTACATGGCTAAAGTGAGATTAGTAGCGTGAGGCTTTGAAGAGAGTCATGGAGATCAGGATGTCAGGCAGCATCGGCGGAGAAGCAAAGAGTTGACGTTTCGAGTCCTCATGACCCTACCAAAGAACTGAGTGAATATAAGGAGAGGGGTGAAATATAAGCTGGTTTAAGGTAATGGTGGTGGTGGCGGGGTGGGTGGGTGGTGGAGAAGTTTGGTGGGGGGGTGATGGTGTGGTTGTAGGGACAAGCAAGCAGTGATAGGAGCAGATAATCAAAAGATGTCACAGACAAAAGAACACAGAGGTGTTGAAGGTGGTGAATATTATCTAAACGAATGTGCCAATTAAAAATGGTTATTACATATTGGAACTGAGTACTATGGTGGAACATGCCACAGTTGAGGAAGTTCTGAAAGCAAATGAAACATTAAAGAAATTAAATTCAGAAAGATGCACACTCAAGTTTCCATCCTTGAGTGGACCAGACAATATAAGGTTGCTCATTTTTAGTGATGCCTCACATGCTAATCTTCCAGATGGGCACTCTAGCACAACAAGGTTTATCATATTCTTGGTAGGAAAGAATGGTAAATGTCACCCGCTGGCCTGGGAGGCAAAGTAAATAAAAAGAGTAGTAAAAAACACCTTAGCTGCTGAAACACTGGCATTAATAAAAGCAATAAATATGGGAATCTACTTATCAAATATACTGACAGGAATATTATATATGGGGCAATGTGGGAAAAGTTTGCCCATTGAATGTTATGTTGACGACCGGTCTCTTTGGAATAATGTTCATTCGACGAAAAGCATCGCTGAAAAAGGGCTAAGAATAGACCTAGTTAGCATGAAAGAAATGTTACAGAGAAGAGAGATCTCCAAGATACAATGGGTTTACACAAGTCACCAAATATCACTGTTTTACAAAAATAAGTGCCTGCTCTAAGAAGTTACTAAAATATATTGGAAGAGGGGTGTCCTTTTGTTATAATGATGAAATGAAAGAAAACCTTTTTTTTTGCTTTATAATTGTTTATATATATTTGGTAAAGGAAATGTGGGATCTATAGATGTGAAAATACGAGACTTTATTTCCGTCTGTTTTGAAAAGAATGTTCTTTAATTTTTCAAATTTAAAAATAAAAGAGGGGAATCTATCAATGTTTCAGTAATCACATTGCATGGCAATTATCTTGTTAAAGACAATTGCTAGTTAAAACAAGTGATGTGCATTGGTTCTCCCACCTAAACAGTATTCCTTTTTGCTGTGTTATGAAATGTACCTTGCTTAGTGATCAATCCTGGAGTGGGACTTGAATCCAGAGCTTTTGGCTCAGTCAGGGATGCTTCCCACTGCATCACAAGACCTCCTACAATTCTGTTACAAACTGGCAAATATAGACATTAACTGTGGAGAACCATAATCTGCTGGATTTAAGGCAAAATGACACACTCTTCAGTCAAACATTTTGCTCGAGATAGGCAGTGGAAGAAAGGGTTTGCCACTGGGCACCGGAGACTTCCACTAACAAGCCTTTAAAAGCAAAGGGAAGCTTGTCCAAGAAAATAAAATATTGATTATAAACAGTGGCAGTTTACCAAAGGATTGTGCCTTCATCAAATTTGTAGAGAAGTTCTGCAGAAACATTCTGTCTTACGAAGGCTTGCATAAACATTAAATTATTTTTTTTTAATTCTCAAGTATCAAAGTACAGTTATGAATATCGAGTATACTTAATCAGTTATTATACAAGCTAGCATCTGCAGCAAAATAATTATTTCTTTCTCTCATCTCTATTCCTCTGTTTAGCTCTTTTGATTTTTCTCTCTATGTGTAGGGATTTATTTAACGTGATATGAGCAGGGAATAAATTCACTTATCCATCCTACTGTGGACAAGGAAAACGCTTTATCAGGCACCAATCAAAAATACTGCTTTGCTGTCTGGGTTGGGATCTCTTATAACCATTTTAGTGGAGAAAGTATCCATTGTACTACCATACCCAGTATCAAATGTCTTTCCCACGCTCTTCCACAATCAGCTGACTTTTATCAAAATCTCAATTATGATTATAGTATCCTTTGCTTTTTTCTGATCACTGTAACAAGGGAGTTTCATTTATTAAGATAAAAGCAAAAAACTGCGGATGCTGGAAATCCAAAACAAAAATAAAAATACCTGGAAAAACTCAGCAGATCTGACAGCATCTGCGGAGAGGAACACAGTCAACGCTTCGAGTCTGTATGACTCTTCAACAGAACACAGTTTCATTTATTTTTAGGCATGTCAGAGAAGTTTAAATGTATAGTTTTCCATTGACTGAATATTTATCTTCCTTTGCCTAGAATGACACATTTGCAGACTTTGATTCCATGACTGATCGACTTCTGGATGAGATAATACAGTATGTTCAAATTTACAACCTTACTGTTTCCAAAATCAGGTAAGCTGGCACGAAATACTCGTTTATCAATATTTTCAAGAGAAATGCATTTTTTTTAAAAAGCTATCAATTTTTCTTGGCCTGTAATTTTGGAAATCTTATCTTAAACTTGAAACAAAGCAAAATTTTTATATACCCATCAGTAACTATATGCACAGTAAGAATCATTGAATCATTTTTCTGCTATAACAACCATAATGCTGTCATCTGAAATTCTAGGTAAATCCTCCTGTCTTGCCACCTCTCTTCCTATTTCTATAATATCCTTAAAGCCTTAAGATTTGCTTTCAGACTTCAACTCGTTTTCCCTTTTCATCTACTTAGGGTCACATTTTTACTCCCTATTCAGGAGCACAGAGTTGGGAAAATACCCAACTCCACAAACCCAACTTGGGAGCGGGCAGGTACTAACGAGAGTCGGGCCTGCTGCCCCTGGAAACTGTTTGGAGGCAGCCACGGGGGCTGCTGAGCACCAAAATGGGCTGAGCTGTTTAAAAGGTCAATCTCAGTGCTCTGGGATTTTTAAGTGTGCTGCTGCCTCTGTGAACCAAAGATGTGTGAAATACCTCCTGACATCTTCCCCCCTCCCACAATGAAAATGGTGGGTGCAGGACTACTGGATTCTTGTCTCCGGCACCATTTTGGATAAAGTGTTGAGATCTTCCGACTTTATGGAAATTTGGGCCTTAGTGTCTACCTTTTTCTTCTGTTCTGTGTGTATGCTGTGGCGTGTTCTCTCTGAATCTAGGTAGCGAAGGCGTAGGAAATGGTTGGAAAGCTCACAATCGGAGTCCACTCGGCAACCAATCAGCACCCACTTCCCCTACTGTGTAAATTGTTGTTCCCCTTACTGTTGCTTTATCTTGCAAGTTGTGCTGATGAGTGCAAGAAGAAAAGCTTTTGATTGCAAGGCTCTTTTTTTCAGCTATACAAAAGCAGGAAAGCTATAATGAACCTTTATAAACACTGACACAAAAACAGAAATACCTGGAAAAACTCAGCAGGTCTGGCAGCATCGGCGGAGAAGAGTACAGTTGACGTTTCAAGTCCTCATGACCCTTCAACAGAACCTGTTGTTGAAGTCTGAAAGCAAATCTTAAGGCTTTAACAGTTCTGTTGAAGGGTCATGAGGACTCGAAACATCAACTGTGCTCTTCTCCGCTGATGCTGCCAGACCTGCTGAGTTTTTCCAGGTATTTCTGTTTCTGTTCTTGTTTTGGATTTCCAGCATCCGCAGTTTTTTGCTTTTATCTTTATAAACACTGGTTTGACCTCAACTGGGGAGAATTGTGTCCTATTCTGAGCATGACACTTTAGGAAGCATGTGTAACCTTTAGAGATGGTGCATAAACATTTACCAGATTGGTTCCAGGGATGAAAGACTTGTGGATGGATTGGAGAAGCTGGGCTGTTCTCCCTGAGAGAAGAGAAGGTTGAAAGGAGATTTGATAGAGATATTAGAATCATGACGGGTCCAGACTGAGTAGGTAGAAAACTTGTTTCCATTTATGGGAAGGGCAAGAACTAAAAGACAGATTAAAGATTATTGGTCATTTTTGCCAAAGGCAATAAGAGGATTTTTTTTTTAAACAGCAAGTGATTAGGATCTGGAATCATTGGCTTTGAGTGTAGTGGAGACAGATACAACACGGCTTTCAAAAGGGAATTGGATGAGCATCTGAAGAGAAATTTGCAGGCCTACGATGAAAAGTGGAAGATTGGCATTAGCTTAATTGTCCTTGCAGCGAGTTGGTGTAGACACGACAGGCTGAATGGCCTTCTTTGTTGTACCTATTCTGTGAATTTTATGAATAAACTTTCAAAATTAAATACTCTTTTTAAAAAAAAAAATCAGTGTTTAACATGTATGTCATGCTGTAACACATTTTTAAAGACAATTTCTCTTTAAAAATCCAGACAAACTTTTCAAAACAAACTGTTAAATTAGTTGTGCCAGTAACTATACAAAGCATGGAAGTAAAATGATGTTTCAGTTATCAATATAGTAAGTAACTTAAGGACACTATTTAATCTCAGGTGCCACTTTGGGACCAAATGCTGCCTTGAGAAATGGGCATCAGCAGATCCTTACCGTGCTCTGTTCACGCAAAACTGGACTTGTGTTGCACATTTTGCATCAATGTGAAGCAGTAATTGCTTTGCTTCAGCACAAAAGACATTCAAGTTCCTGTCCACTTATTCAAATGATACTCCCTCAGATATCCTCTTCCCAACTCACACTGCAGCTTTTTGTATGACTCTCCCTGTGCATCTGTGTAGACCAACAATGTGAATTATATTTTTATATTTTTAACCATTCTAGATAGACCCAGATATTACATTTAGCAATGTATGTGGCACTGATATCCAGGACCATTTAGCAAAAACTGGAAAATGTAAACCAGAAATTAATTTCACTTCATGAAAGGTGTTAATGATCCATTGGTGCTGATGTCATGGAAGAAGATACATATTTCTTTTTAATCGTTCAAAAGAATTGCACTTTGAAATATTTTGTTCAATTCCCCTGTGGCGTTCTTCTTCTCGTATCTAACTCTCTTTTTCTCTCTCTCTCTCTCTTCAGTTTCATAGGACACTCTTTAGGTAACTTAATCATTCGATCTGTTCTTACAAGGCAAAGATTTAAGTTTTACTTGAACAAACTGCACACGTTCCTGTCTTTGTCTGGGCCTCACTTGGGGACATTATACAACAGCAGTGCACTCGTCAATACAGGTAGGCAAAGAATCTGTTGATGTATGGCACCAATAGAACAATCCAAAATCCTAAAACTCAAAATAAATGAATATTAAATAGACATGCGCACCATCTATGGACTGAAAGAGTGCCTTGCTTTTAAGTCAGAACTGTTCGTGCAGAGGGATAAAAGAGAAGAAAAAACAGATTGAACAGCATCCAACAAGGGAAATCAAAACTGAAATGCTGGAAATGCATGGCAGATTGATCAGCATGCATAAAGAGACATGGCAGGTTAATGTTTGTCTCTTGTTGAAAGATTAAAGAATGAAGACTGGGTCTTTATTTTGCAGAGTTTAAAAGAATGAGAGGTGATCTCATTCAAACATACACAATCCTTACAAGGTTTTACAAAGTAGATGCAGGAAGGAGGTTTACCCTGGCTGGGGGTGTGGGGTTTGTGGGAGGAGTCTAGAACCAAGGGACACTGTCTCAGAATGAGGGGTAAGCCATTTAGGACTGAAGTGAGGAGGAATTCTTCACTCAGAGGGTGGTGAATCTTTGGAATTCTCTTCCCCAGGAGGCTGTGGAGGCTCAGTCATTGAGTATGTTCAAGACTGAGATCGATAGATTTCTACATATTAAAAATATCAAGGGATATGGGGATAGTGCAGGAAAATTATATTGAAGTAGAAGATCAGCCATGATCTCATTGAATGGCAAAGTGGGCTTGTAGGGCTGAATGGCCTACTCCTACTTCTATTTCTTATATAAATCCTTCATAACTGAAGAGTGAAAAACGCCTTATAGAAGTCAGTAAGACAAAAGGTAGAACAACAGTAAAAGTTAACTGCCAAGGATGTTAGTCTGTCAAATAGAAAATAAATGGCTTTTTGAAAATTTGGATTTAAAACTCTTTTGTTATGAGGAAAGTGATGCAATTAAAAGCAGAAATATCTAAGTAAGGCATGCAAAAAAAATAAGAGAGATCCACACAAAAAAAGGTGAAATTCATATTCAAGAGTGTAAAATAAAAAATGCCAGACTTACAGCAGGTCAGGATATATCAGAGGGTGGCAGAGTGCCTTGGATAAGAATCAGATATAGTTTCTGAAGTTCACATTTTACTTGGTTGGAATTATGTGCAAGATCAAGGACAGAAGCTCAGGCTGGGACTGTACAGATAGTACAAGCAATGAGCCCTAGTGAGGCACAAAAATCAGATTTGCAAACAGAATGAAAGTGTTCAAGAAAGCATTCAGCCCTTTGGCCTTCTGGTGTAAAAGAGGTTTTTATGCAATAACATGATTACATTTAACAATTAAGTAAGCTTTCAAACTCTCCCAAATAGCCTTGACTTGGACTTGATAATTTTGCCTAGAGCTATGACTCTTTTAGCTGGAATTTGAGTATGATACAACTTGTATGCTGTCTTGCCTTGTTCTTGACTTTAAAACTGCTAAGGAATGCAAATTAAATAGATACATAAATATACAGCATAATGGGAAGAGTAGTGGAATTCAATCTTTAAAAAAATCAGATTACCATTAAAATAAAACTAAATTTATTCACTCACTATGTTAAAAGCAAATTTAGTTATTCTTGGGAGATGGACACTGCTCGCAACCACTAATTTCAAGAAGGTGACACATAACTCTTCAAAGATAGATTCTTGGTAAGCAGGGTTATCGGGGGTAAGATAGGATGCAGATTTGAGGTTACTATCAAATCAGCTATGATCTAATTAAATGGCAGAGCAGGCTCAAGGGGCCGAATAGCCGCCTCCTGCTTCTTGTTCGTATATCCGTAAGGACCACCTGGATGGGCAAAAAGGAATGCCTGATGTGGTTCATTTAATGGTGCTGAGAGTCAACATGTAGATGAGAAATAGCAGTCCAAGCATTGATCCTTGGGGACTGCAGAGATAACAGTCCAGGATTACTTCCTTTCCCTGAGGGGCTGAAGCCTCGCACCCACCTTGTTAAGGCTGCCCTGGGGGAATTATTGCTGCAGAGCAGCCTTTTTTTAAAAAAAAGTCAATTGGTTCATGACCAACCTTTCTACCTGTGCGGGGAGTGGGGGAAGAATACGCCCGCCCCTCACCCCTTAAAATCCAGCCTCTTGTGTTGTGTGTTCTCTTCTTATAACCTCACTAAGCTTATCTTTGTAAGGTTGAGGGTACTTAGAGGAATTAGATATTACGAGAATTAAATGACCCTAAGCTTTTTGCTTTTGGACGGTCTGCTTACTTGTGGCATTTGCAGTATACTATTGTCCTTGTTATTGCAAAAACAAATTGTTCTTAGAAGAGAGGGAAAAAGAACAGGATGAGACTTAAAGATGTCCACAGTATGATATCTCATCTCTCTCTGGCCTTTATTGAGGGAATTCTCTCAGAACTTGCTATCTGTTGAAATTAAATCATATAAAACCTCTTGATGCTATTATTCAGTATTAAACCATGCAGTTTAATATTAAGTTTGATAGTCTAGAGTTTTATTACTTTAGTTTTATTTCTCCTCTATTGGAATGGAATATATCTTTGCTCTTTAAATGTCTGCCACTACTCCTCTACTATCCTATCTTTTAACCTGCTTTCCCAGTTCACCTTAGTCAACTCTGTTCTCATACCCTTGTAATTGCCTTTAAGTTTAAGATGCTGGTCTTCAACCCACACTTCTCACCCTCAAATTGAATGTCAGATTTTATTATGTTATGATCACTGTTGCCTAGAGGCTCCTTTACTAAGGGATCATTAATTAATCCTGTTTCATTGCATGTTATCAGGTCTAAAATAGCCTGTGGAATGCACTGCGCTAAAAATTGTCCTGCATACACTCTGAACTCATCTTCCAGGCTAGCATTACCAATCTGATTCTTCCAATCTATATAAAGATTGAAATCACTGGTGAATATTGCAGTACAAGCCCCGATTATTTCTTCCTCTATACTCTGTCCTACAGTACGGCCACTGTTAGGGGCCCTGTAAAATACTCACACAAGTGACTTACCTTGCTGTTTCTTATCTCTATCCAAACTGATTCTACATCTTGATCTTCACTATTGCACTGATGTCATCCTTAATTAACAGAGCTACCCTACCATCTTTTCCTAGCTTCCTGTTCTTCCAAAATGTAAATTAAGTAAAGTAAGTTATTAGGTCCCAGCCTTGAAACCACATCTCTGTATTGGCCATCAGGTCATACATATTTACTTCTATTTGTGTTGTCAATTCATAAGTTTTGTTGCAAACTCTGGCCTGATCTGTTGGTGCACTCTTAAGATTGTACGGTCTGTCCCTTTCTACTGTTCCTGCCACACTCTGGTTATTGTTGCCCCTATCACTATCCTGCTCTATTGCTTTGCCCATTCTCTTTAATTTACCACATCTCCCCTCGTGATCCCTTCCCTCCACTGTTTGTTTAAAGCCCTGTCTATCACCCTAATTATACGACTCACCAGAACACTAGACCCAGCATGGTTCAAGACCATCCTAGCGGTACAGCTCTCACTTTCCCCACTAAAGGTGCCAGTATCCCATGAATCGAAATCCATTTCTCCCATACCAATCTTTTAGCTCTGCATTTAGCTCTATTCTTGTTTACCTTACGCCAGTTCACTCATGGCTCAAGTAGTAATCCAAAGATTATTACCTTTGTGGTTCTGTTTTTTAACTTAACCCTAGCTGTTCATAATCACTAAGCAGAACCTCTTCAAAGAGAAATAGGAGAGAAACTAGAGGAATCTGCGAATTCAGGACAAACACCGACTGGTTGGGCTGAAAAGCCTTATTCCATGTTGTAATTTCTATGTAAGTCTCATATTAATGTGTACATAATAATAATAAACTAATAATAATTCTATGTACGTAATCATATTAAATTACCAACATCCTGTAAATTTTTTAAGAACTGTGAGCATCTCTTCCTTTCTCCTCCAATTGGTACAGAGATGTGTTGCAGCTCTGCAGGTCAGTGTAACTTTGGAATATTTCAAAGAGCATCTAGGTTGGCGATTTTTTTTTAGGAAGCAGGTGCTAGCAACTTGAATCCTGTGTGTCACTGTCAGGACAATTCTGATTAAACAGGAGCACTAACCATTTATAATGTACCAACCATGCAGTAATTCAAAACCAACTGGAGCACAAAGTGAATCTAAGCAGCATTTTGCTTTGGCTGGAATAATATTCATGTGTACACTTCAAATCTCCTCAAGAGTAAAATTCTAGATGGTTATTTGATCTGATTTAAATAGCTCTCTTACTCATCAGCAGCTCCAATCAGAATGAAAGCCTAAAACATAAAGTTGGTATTTTAGATTGGCTGAAGACAACAGAACTTGCAGTTTGTATATTATCAGCAAACCAAAATGGAAAAATATAATTAAGATTCAACATAAAACGTAATGAAAGTAATTATAAATAGGCTGATAATAAGCTGTTAATAACTTGAGGCCACCCACAATATAGAAATAATCTTCAAGTGCTGAATCAGTTCCCAGGGTTGAGGAGAAAACAAAGCTGCTGATTGTAATCTAATTTATTGATGGAAATAAAATGTAGTTTTGGTAAATCAAACAGAATAAGGAAAAATTCTACTCGGAAAAAGCATGGAAATTTAACCGCTTGGGGGCTGAATATTGTGCTCAATTAACTTTTCTCGAGGCTGAGGGGAAAAATGTAAGTAATTTCGTATCTGCACTTTTCCTTTACAGGAGCATAGGAATTAGGAGTAGGAGTAGGCCATTTTGCCCCTCAAGCCTGTTCCATGATTCCACGTGATCATGGCTGATCATCTACCTCAATGCCATTTACTCGCACTAACCGCATATCACTTGATATCTTTAATATATAGAAATCTATCGATCTCTGTCTTAAACATATTCAATGACTGTGCCTCCACAGCCCTCAGGGTAGAGAATTCCAAATATTTACCACCCTCTGAGTGAAGAAACTCCTCCTCATCTCAGCGCTAAATGACCTACCTCTTATTCTGAGACTCTGTCCCCTGGTTCTAGACACCCTGCAACCAGGGGAAACATCCATCCTGCATCTACCTTGTTGAGCCCTGTAAGAATTTTGCATGCTTCACTTCTCATTCTTCTAAATCCTGAGAATACAATAACATTATATGGAAGATATAGAGTAGGAAAAAACCAAGCAAAAAGTAGCCATTGGAAGAAAAACCACTATTTGACTTAGAGTTAGTAAAAAAAAATGGAATAAAAATCAACTTGGACATTGATGTGAAGAAAATCATTGCTTTCTATTTGCATCATTCCTGGAAAATAACTGGGCTCAATTTTGCCCATTGAAGTTTACAAAATAAAGCTATTTGGCAACCATTTTAATTTAAAGATTCAGTTTGACCAGTGTGGCTAGATTAACATCTGTGTTTTTGAACTTGAGTGAGCAAGCTTCATCAGTTCTTGTAGTAGAGTACTTCACCTTAGTGAAGTAATGAATCAGTTCCGCACCATGGAAATAAACCTGTCAGCTAATCATGGAAGGAAGAGGACATCTGGTACCTGAGGACATCTAATATCTGTGGAGAAAGACCAAAATGCTGTTTAATTTATGAATGAGATGGACAATTTCCTATTATTTTTGTGCATATTGAGAAACATCCATAGGAACATAAGAATTGCTAAGAGACCATGGTCCACCTAATTTGCCTTCTACCATCCTAGTAGTTGCATGATACAAAGGTAATGGAACCATATGAATTAATCTCTATCAATTAGCCCACAGCAGACTTGGAAATGACACACACACAAAAGTGGTGGAGAACTCTAAAGCGTACTTGTAACAAATAAAGCCTTCAAGCTGAAGCTGAGTTTGTATGTATCAGTAACTTGTGTGACTTCTCTTGCTGTAATTCCCTTATTAACTTTTATATTTCGTTGCATTACTTTCATGACCAGGACTCTGGTTTATGCAGAAGTGGAAGAAGTCTGGATCCCTACTACAGCTAACATGTCGAGATCACTCTGATCCCCGACAGACTTTTCTGTACAAGCTCAGCAAAAAAGCAGGTAGGTGGCACAGAAATGTTAAAAACAAAAACAAAAAAACTGCGGATGCTGGAAATCCAAAGCAAAAACAGAATTACCTGGAAAAACTCAGCAGGTCTGGCAGCATCGGCGGAGAAGAAAAGAGTTGACGTTTCGAGTACTCATGACCCTTCGACAGAACTTGAGTTCGAGTCCAAGAAAGAGTTGAAATATAAGCTGGTTTAAGGGGGGCGGAGAGAGAGAGAGAGAGAAGTGGAGGGAGGGGTGTGGTAGGGACAAACAAGCAGTGATAGAAGCAGATCATCAAAAGATGTCAACAATAGAACAAAAGAACACATAGGTGTTAAAGTTGGTGATATTATCTAAACGAATGTGCTAATTAAGAATGGATGGTAGGGCACTCAAGGTATAGCTCTAGTGGGGGTGGGGAGAGCATAAAAGATATTAAAATATTTAAAAATAATGGAAATAGGTGGGAAAAGAAAAATCTATATAATTTATTGGAAAAAAAGGAAGGGGGAAACAGAAAGGGGGTGGGGATGGGGGAGGGAACTCACGACCTAAAGTTGTTGAATTCAATATTCAGTCCGGAAGGCTGTAAAGTGCCTAGTCGGAAGATGAGGTGTTGTTCCTCCAGTTTGCGTTGGGCTTCACTGGAACAATGCAGCAAGTCAAGGACAGACATGTGGGCAAGAGAGCAGGGTGGAGTGTTAAAATGGCAAGCGACAGGGAGGTTTGGGTCATTCTTGGGTCTGGACAGACCGCAGGTGTTCTGCAAAGCGGTCACTCAGTTTACATTTGGTCTCTCCAATGTAGAGGAGACCACATTGGGAGCAACGAATGCAGTAGACTAAGTTGGGGGAAATGCAAGTGAAATACTGCTTCACTTGAAAGGAGTGTTTGGGCCCTTGGACGGTGAGGAGAGAGGAAGTGAAGGGGCAGTTGTTGCATCTTTTGCGTGAGCATGGGGTGGTGCCATAGCCCACGCAAAAGATGCAACAACTGCCCCTTCACTTCCTCTCTCCTCACCGTCCAAGGGCCCAAACACTCCTTTCAAGTGAAGCAGCATTTCACTTGCATTTCCCCCAACTTAGTCTACTGCATTCGTTGCTCCCAATGTGGTCTCCTCTACATTGGAGAGACCAAACGTAAACTGGATGACCGCTTTGCAGAACACCTGCGGTCTGTCCGCAAGAATGACCCAAACCTCCCTGTCGCTTGCCATTTTAACACTCCACCCTGCTCTCTTGCCCACATGTCTGTCCTTGGCTTGCTGCATTGTTCCAGTGAAGCCCAACGCAAACTGGAGGAACAACACCTCATCTTCGGACTAGGCACTTTACAGCCTTCCGGACTGAATATTGAATTCAACAACTTTAGGTCGTGAGCTCCCTCCCCCATCCCCACCCCCTTTCTGTTTCCCCCTTCCTTTTTTTTTCCAATAAATTATATAGATTTTTCTTTTCCCACCTATTTCCATTATTTTTAAATACTTTAAAATCTTTTATGCTCTCCCCACCCCCACTAGAGCTATACCTTGAGTGCCCTACCATCCATTCTTAATTAGCACATTCATTTAGATAATATCACCAACTTTAACACCTATGTGTTCTTTTGTTCTATTGTTGTTGACATCTTTTGATGATCTGCTTCTATAACTGCTTGTTTGTCCCTACAACCACACCCCTCCCTCCATTTCTCTCTCTCTCTCTCTCTCTCTCCGCCCCCCACACACACACCTTAAACCAGCTTATATTTCAACTCTTTATTGGACTCGAACTCAAGTTCTGTCGAAGGGTCATGAGGACTCGAAACGTCAACTCTTCTTCTCCGCTGATGCTGCCAGACCTGCTGAGCTTTTCCAGGTAATTCTGTTTTTGTACAGAAATTTTGTTATGTCGTCACTTAGTACCTGCATTGCTTTTTGATGCAACGCAATAATTTTGTAAGAAGCAAAGGACTTTGCTTTGCATTCTGCCAATTGCGTGGTGTTTGAGTGTAGTATTTAAACCGTCTGTCACACCTATCCTCATTGGAGAAACTTAAAAAAATGTTGATTATTTCTTAGTCATACATGTATAAATTGAATTCCAGAATATCAGGTTTATTCACTGCATAATAACTCAATTACAGAACAAATAGGTCTCTTAGCTTCTTTGTTTGCTAGTTTTAAAAATATAAAAATTTTGCTGACTGAAATTTTTGAAAGGCTAGCAAGTAACTGATCTGTTGATGCATCATTTCTGGATTTTATTTTCTCCCTCGATTTGTGTCAATGGGCTGAATTTAATGTTCAGCTGGAAAATTGATTGGAATCCCCAATCATTTTCAGGAGGCCCGACAGAATTTTACAATAATCAGGCACTTATGGACAGCATCAGGCCTGACTTGAGCCCAGTACAGGGAGGAAATGCCAGCCAATAAGAGGCCAGCAGCTCTCCAGTGACAGCAACACCACCAAGAGCAGTGGCCAGAGCCGGTACCACACTGGAGCCTTCACTGGGGATTGACAAAGTGTGAGCAGGATATGGGGGGTCACAGTGCTGGTGAGTACAAGAGACGGGAGTTGAAAGAAAGGGCAGGTGGCTTCCCACGGGCTGTCCCCCTACCCAATCCTGATGTCAATCGAGCACAGAGTGGCTGAGTACAAGGAACCACCACCCCCATCCCCCCTCCACCCAGTAAGCCACAGGCAAACCTAATGGGCTTAGGTGGGTGGTTGTCCCACATGGAGAGTTCCCCACCCATCACTGGTAGAATTCAACTGTATTCAAGATGTGACCCTTAAGTAGCTACGTAAGGGTCTCAATTGTCCTCTATGCAGGAAGGCCACCCTTCAGCATTCCTTTCTTCCCACCTAGTCAAACCCCTCCTGCCTCTGAACTCGGCTCCGGATTGGTTGGGGAGGGAGGCATAAAGTTCCACTGTATGTCTGCATTGCTATGTGTCATTATTCTTTCTGCTAAAGAATGGAAGGTTGTCCTTTTTTGTTAGAGTCATAGAGATCTACAGCACAGGAAAAGGCCCTTCGGCCCATTGATTCTGTGCCGGTCAAACAAGCACCTAACTATTCTAATCCCATTTTCCAGCACTAGGCCTATAGCCTTGTATGCCATGGCATTACAAGTGCACATCCAAATACTTAAACGTTATGAGGGTTTCTGCCTCGACCACCCTTTCAGGCAGTAAGTTCCAGATTCCCACCACCCTCTGGGTGAAAAAATTCTTCCTACATCCCCTCTAAACCTCCTGCCCCTTACCTTAAATCTGTGCCCCCTGGTCATTGATCCCTCCACCAAGGGGAAAAGTTCCTTCCTGTCTACCCTATCTATGCCCCTCTTAATTTTATACACCTCAATCATGCCCCCCTCAATCTCCTCTGCTCCAGGGAAAATAACCCCAGTCTATCCAATCTTTCCTCATAACTAAAACTCTCCAGCCCAGGCAAGATCCTGGTAAATCTCCTTTGCACTCTCTCTAGTGCAATCACATCCTTCCTATAATGCGGATTCCAGAACTGCATGCAATACTCTAGCTGTGGCTTAACCAGCGTATTTTCAGTTCCAGCATAACCTCCCTGCTCTTATATTCTATGCCTCAGTTAATAAAGGCAAGTATCCCATATGCCTTCTTAACCACCTTACCTACCTGTTCCACTACCTTAAGGGGCCAGTGGACACCAAGGTCCCTCTGATCCTTGGTACTTCCCAGGGTTCTACCATTCATCATGTATTCCCATGCCTTGTTTGTCCTGCCCCAGTGCATCACCTCACACTTATCCAGGTTAAATTCCAATTGCCACTGATCAGCTCATCTGACCAGCCCGCCTATATCCTCCTGTAATCTAAGGCTATCCTCACTTTTTACCACCCCACCAATTTTCATGTCATCCACAAACTCACTGATCAACCCTCCTACATTCAAGTATAAATCATTTATATATACCACAAACAGCAAGGGACCCAATACCAATCCCTGTGGAACCCCACTGGACACAGGCATCCAGTCACAAAAACACCTCTCTACCATCACCCTCTGCTTCCTGCCACTCAGCCAATTCTGGATCCAATTTGCCAAATTGCCTTGGAACCCAAGGGCTCTTACCTTTGCTATCAGTCTGCCATGCAGGACCTTAGCAAAAGCCTTGCTGAAGTCCAAGTAGACTACGTCATATGCATTGCCCTCATCTACCCACTTGGTCACGTCTTTGAAAAATTCAATCAAACTGGTCAGACATGATCTCCTCTTAACAAAACCATGCTGACTGTCCTTGATTAATCCCAGCCTCTCCAAGTGTAGATTAATTCTGTCCCTCAGAATTGCTTCCAATAGCTTCCCCACCACTGAGGTTAGACTGACAGGCCTGTATTTAGGTTTATCCCTTCCTCCCTTCTTGAATAACAGTACCACATTGGCTGTCCTCCAGCCCTCTCCTCTTCTTCTTTGAGGCTTTCCTTAAAAATCTACTTTTAACCAAATTTTTGATCATTTGTCCCAATATCTTGTGTGTGGCATGGTGTGTAACTACATTGAAGGTCTTATATAAATGTTGCTATTGGAAGCAAAAGCAATAACAATTTTGAAAAGGGAATTGGATAAAACTTCAAATGAAAAAATTTGCTGTTATAGGGAAAAAGTTGAGTGGGACTAATGTGGATAGCTCTTTCAAAGAAGCAGTGGAGGCACAATAGCCTCCATTCCATGATTCCATGAAATGATTTGTGAATAATCAAATGGAATTGTGGAATACTTAAATCCTATTGCCTGAATTAATAAAGTAATACAAGAACTTCACTTGTCCCCAAGAACCGAAGCAAAACACCCAAACTGTGAGCAAGATCAGCTGGACACAAACCACCAAACAATTGAATAAACATCCGAGCATCCCAAGTCTGTCTGCAACATATGCTGTACATGGGGAGCTATCCCAAATGTCCATGTCACTACATTTAAGGTCACCCAGTACTCTCCTTTATTTTCTGTTAGCAAATTATCATTTCCAGATGATAAACCGTTTTCTTGCCTTCCCCTTATCTACCGTCTTGCAATAGTGTGTGTGTTCTTTTTTATTTTGGACTTGAGAGAGGAGCATGGGGTGTCCTTGCTTCCACTAGAAATCAGCATAAATATCAACTGCAGCATGAAATTGACGGTGATCATATTTTGTACGTGTTTTTAGTTTGCTACCGTAATGTGACTTACATTTCCATATGTGACTTCTGTCTTAATTGGGCTTTGTTTGGGACCAACATTTGAGGCCTTTCCTATCCCACACACATTTTTTCACACCAACGATTACTTTGCTGATACAATTTTCAGATAAATAAAACTACATGAGTAATATGGAAGCAATTGTTCTTGTGACATCTTAACTTGTATTCAAGGTCTCCATTATTTCAAAAATGTGGTGTTGGTTGGCTCACTACAAGATCGTTATGTCCCCTACCATTCTGCTCGAATTGAGATATGCAAAACCGCTTTAAAAGATAAACAATCAGGTAAGATTAAATACCTGGTAACAGTTATTGCTTAAAGGATTTTACCAATGATAGCCTAACTCATGATGAGGATTCCTAATCTCTGCATTCTTTTTTGTTACTTTTTTTAATTCTTTTTAAAAATTTTTTTAAATTTTCTATATATGCATGGCATATGCCATGTAATTTGGCATGGCACACAAATACATAATTGAATTATACATTCAGGTCTAGTTGTTATTTAAATAAATGGCTGTTTTTTTAATAAATTGTTTATGGAGCAGGGGAATACTCATGTCTGATCTATTTTACAGGACCGGTGTATGCTGAGATGATCCAAAATCTTCTAACGCCAGTGCTTGAAAATAAGGAATGTAATTTGGTTCGATATGATGTCATCCATGCATTGCCCAACACAGCTAATTCATTAATAGGACGAGCAGCTCATATTGCAGTTCTCGATTCTGAAATCTTTTTGGAGAAGTTTTTTCTGGTTGCGGGCCTTAAATACTTTCAGTGAGAAAGAGTGCCATAAACTCTTACCTCTATTCAAAGAAACACATTTGATCCTAGAACATTGTCTCTGCCTAAAAAAATTAAAACTGTTTATACATTTTTGTATTGGAAACAATCCTACATTGAGTCTTCAGAGATAGTTTAAAGGTCTGGATATGTTAATGCCTGTTGGTTTGTGCTGTGCAATACCTATTTTGTATTTTTATCTGTCTTATGTAACTATTTCTTTCAGTTCAGTTTTTCTGTATTTTTCAGAAATTTTATTTTGCCTTTTTAAGTATCAGTTAATGTTGAAATGATCAGGGTGCACTGATATAATTTTACTTTCTAAATTTATAAAGTTAATATTCAATCAGTAAATTAGAGATGAAACATTAATTTAATTCATGACTTCCAAAGAATACATTTTCACAATCTGATTGGGAGCCTGTTGTATGTAACATTTTTAGAGTGGACTTTGGCAACTGGAAACCCTTTTAAGACGCTGCTATATATTTATACATTTTAACATTGCTCAACCTATAGGAAATTTACAAATTTGTTTTTCATTTCATGCAATCTTTCTAAGAAGACCAAATACTGTCTTATACATACTGTCACTGTCAAAATTTTAAACTAAGTCATAAATGTCTGCAATACATTTTTATACAGAAAACATCCTCTTAGAACTTTTAACCATACCTGTCGAACATTGCTACTTTTTCTACTGCTGAAGTGGAAAGATTTTTTGCTATGGAACTTTTAGAACTGAAGTAACTTTTTTCAAACCTTCTCATACTCTAAATGTAGTGTAAAACTTGATTGTCATGCCAGTCTGATGACCTTGATTTGCAACAATTTGTACTGCACCAAGGTATAAACTCCTACACAATGAGTCCAGCAAACACAAGACATTTAAGTCAATACTTTTACATTCTGAGAGAGTAGTGATAAAAAGCTAATATTTTCAAAATCCTGCAGTTTAATGAAGTCAATTGGTCTGACTGCCAATATTCTTGTATGCCAATGTATTTGTATATGACATTCACTAAAATGTAGTTATCTCTTGTTATAGTTCATTTTGAAAACCATATGAAAAGCATGCTACAGTGACGGGCCATTTTATATGGCTTCTCTGAATGGGGAGCTGGAAGCACTGCATGTGATATCACAGGCTATGGTGCATCAGTGTTGTACTGGGTTTTGCAATGCTGTAATAGACACAGGAAAATATTGTAATGATTTTTAAGAAAACTAAAAAGGTTTGAGATAATTAGGCATCTTACTCTAATTTCTAAGCTCTTAAGTAGAGAAAACATTTCCAATTTAATTTATTTATTTTAGGTGGCCTGATTAACAGTGGGCGTATAGCATGGTTTATGGGTTACTGGTGCATATCTGACTTTTAACAAAAAGACAAGGAAAAGATACACATTGCTGTCACATATGCATTTAACAAATTTGTAATGAGTTTAATTTGTTGAAGTGCAATCAAACTACATTCTTCTAAATGGTGCATGTGTCATCTGTCTGTAGCCTTGTTTTCAAAAGCATACAGCATATGAGGTCATCATCATTGTACCAGTAAGTTAAATAATAAAAATGTTGTATATTATACTATACTGTGCAAGTTAATGCATGTGTTATTTTTATTTTTTTACATTCCTTTGACTATCTAACATTGTATTAATCTCACGGATCAGTTACTATTGCACAGTGCCAGTTTAAATGTACTTTGACCATTTATTGTGTAACTGGTTAGCAGCTAACCACTAGTTACATTTAAGGACATTTTTCTCTCCTTTTAAACTATTTGTGGGCATTGCCTTTTTTGGGAAATGAAAGAAAACATTTGTTTGCTGTTCATGTCCAATTTTGTCTAATATCATGTAAGATTTCTTTGAGATACTAAATTGAAATTGTTCCTACGAAGCACCTTGGAATGTTTTATTGCATTGAAGGCCTTATATAAACTACAAATTGTTCATCAATGGCCAGAGCTCATGATGTAAATGCTGGAAAGATAGCAGGGTATGTATAAAGAGAGGCTCAAATGCATCAGAAGTCAATAGCATTTTGGATTTAAAAATAAAGGCGTAAGGTTCAACTGCAAAATGCTAATTTGTATAAGGCAAGAGGTAGGCCATGTTAGAGTCATATGCAGTTTTGTGTATCCCACTCTGCAAAGGACATCAGAACCATCCAGTGTAGATCTACCAGGATTATGGTGGTGATAAGAAACCTGAGATGATAAAACTATTTCCACTGCAGCAAAAAAGACTGTGTAGATTTAAGTTGGGAAGATGCTGGATTGGAAGAGAAAGCAATTTCTCCTGGTTGGGAAGTCAGTGATGAGGGATCACCTATTTAAAATCTTAAGCGTGGAGAGATGTTAGGCAAGTTTTTTGATCCAGAGTCCTCACATTCAAATGCATTGCTGCAGGCATAGGGACAGGAGTAGGCCATTTAACCCCGAGTCTGTTCTCATGGCAGGGAATGGTCTTTAAATGCAAAGTGACTATAACAGTGGAAGCTAAGGTGGGTACAGCCATTTGTAAGAGATTCCCTTTATTTATGCTATCCAAACCATTTATGATTTTAAACGACCCCATCAAACCTCAATCTCAATCTTCTCTATTTTAAGGAGAACAATTTCAACTTCTGCACTCTATCTATACAACTATATCCCCTCATCCCTGGAACTGTTCAGGAAATCTCCTCTGCATCCTTACTAGGACCCTCATGTTGTCCCTAAATTGTGGTGCCCTTAAGATTGACAGGAAAGTGGGATGGGGCATTTGGGGTTGCTGCTCATAATCAGCCAGTGCTAAGTGCCTTGATGAGCCCTTTGGAGGATGCTGAAAGGGAGAACTGTAGACTTATCAAAGGGAATCAAGTTGACGATGGTGGCAAGAGAGAAGGAAGGTTGAGGAGTATTGAAGGATTTGAGTAGGAATTTAGAAGGACAGAGTATTGCAACTCGGGGAGCCACAGAAATACAATCTAAAAGGGCTATGGAAAGTTGTGGACAGGAGAGAGAGGCAGACCTGGACTCTTTTTTTTTGCTATTTGTCCACAGGCTGAGGTGTTTTAATTTTTGAAATAAGCTGTGGCATATTTCCCCAAACCCTCTGCTCTGAGGTCAATTTTTAAAGTGACTCACATCAAATTCTCTTTAGAGTTAAATCAGAAGTATAGTTTATTCATACATTCTAATCCTGGGGATATCCACAACTTCATACACGCATACAAGGACGCAATGGCCCTTAACTTCCGCATTACCTACTGGCGCTCTGGCAGCGTAGCCTGGAAGTTCCGTGTCAGGACCCTGCAGAAGGCGCAGTGCATGCATGTGCGTGCTAAAAGTGCATTGCATTCAAATTTCCAACTCGGGAAGTTTAACTGCACAGCTGAGCATGCCACACTGAAGAACTTCTATTTAAGTTGCACGTCACAGCACTAACTTCCCCTAGATGTCCCGATGATAGGCAAGTATTTATGTGGATTTCTTTACACACTTTCATTCATAGTCTAACTGCAGTGAAGAGAGGCAGCAGACATTTTGGAGAGATTCTTTAGGTGGGTGAATTTATTCATTTCTACTTTCAACATCTTTTAAACATATGCAATGTGTAGAAAGTGTAAGAAAGATAGAAATTTTATTCTTTTCACGATCTTTTCATTCAATCCTGATGTTTATTCCATTAGTCATTTCATATTTAACAATGTACGTTTGACTGTTTGAAGTCTCGGTAATAAGTTTCAGCTAAAGTAATTTTGAAAAACATGTTTACGATGCATTTTAATGCCGTGTGGTGTATTTCAGTATTAAGGGTCCCTTTAATGCAATGTTGATCCTTAGAAGCCTCTTAAATAGTTGATATACATGAAAGGGAGTTCTGTTTTCACTGTTACAAATGTGTAATTTGGCTTTTTCTATGCTTTAGAAAAGTGTAATTCTTAAAAGGACATATGCAAGCCTTCTGTATGCTGATGTGAACTATCTCTCCGACAGGTATTCCAGAATCCAGTGCAGATTTAAAACTTGATCCAGAGTCATGTTCAACCCCTGGTATATCACAATTGCTGCTCTTTTTATTAGAACCACTTTATTTTTGTTGAGGACTCAACGTAGGCAAAGGGACAGAGGGGAGAGTCAGGCAACATGTATGCTCGCTGAGAAAGCGGATCAATTACCCACCCCGCGGAGTGTACAGGCAAAGGATGTCATATGAAATTATGTCAGAGGAGCAGTGTGTCAAGAATCTACGCTTCAGCAAGAAAGCAATGGGACGCCTCTTTGAAATGATGAAGGAAGACCGGAAGTCAAACTCGAAATGCCACATTGCCTAAACAGAGGAGATGAAACTCCCGACAGCACTGAATTTCTTTGCATCTGGGCCTTTTCTACATATAATTAGTGACGTGCAACATTTTGCAGAATGCTGCGAGGGCCTGCATTCACTGAGGCAATTTTTAGTTGGGTTTGAGTTTATTACATTTGACATGTCCCCTGTCAGGATGAAGGAGCGGTCCCTCGCATTCCACAAGATTACTGGTTTCCCAAAAGTGATTGGGGCTGTCAATAGGGAATGCATATTCCATTGAAGGTGCCAATAGATCAGGCTGTTTCATTCATGACCAGGAAGGGGTTCCATTTGCCGAATGTGATAGTGTGTGATGCCCAAATGAGGATCCTCAATGTGAATGCAAACAATCAGGGAAGTGCCCAGGACTCATTCATCCTAGCAAACTCAATGTTGTACTGGACCATGACAACATCACCAGTAATTACAAGATGACTCCGGAGTGATAAGGGATACCCACTGAGAACCTGGCTGATTACACCATTTCGAAGGACCACCAATGAAGCACAGGAGTGATACAACTGTGCACATATAGCAACACATCAGGTGGTGGAGAGGACAATTGGACTTCTAAAGTCACGTTTTCTATGTCTGGATAGGTCAGGGGGCACATTACAGTATGTACCTGCAATAGTCTCAAAGATTGTTGCGCTATGTTGTGCATTGCACAACTTTGCCCTCCAGCAAGGACTTTTGCTGTTTGTGTTTTTACATTTATATTTATTGAGGTAGACCTTAACTGAAACAGAAACTGAACTGCAAAGGGAACAGAAAGTGAAGCAAAACAGGTAAACATAAAAAGGAAACTGACCGTCCCTGCTTCTAAGGAAACAAAAGCTAACTGAAGTTTGGAAACCAAATCTTGTGGGGAAACTGGCCCTGGTTGAAAGTTATAAAGGACACAGATCAGTCCAAGCTGAACAGTAGCAGTTGATGAGTCCAGTGGTGTGGAAGAAGCTGAAAATAAGTTGATGCAGCTGTATCTGTAACTGAAAGATAACAGTGGTGGATCTACACCATCCAGACCGAGTTGAGCAAGTTCTGCAAATGTGTGCCATTTGTGGTGAAGATCATGCACCTGCAACTCCAGTTGTCAGCGCGCTGCCAACGGCTGGGGATCAGGCTAGCTCCTGGACGGATCGGAGCTGAAATTCCCGTTTGAAGGACTTGGTGACACACTGTATTTACTAAAATCTGAGTGGACTGCTGAGCCAATTTGTAAGATCTGTCTTAGTGTGTATCTGCCATTTAATGTGTGATTTATAATTTTATTTTTGACCATAATTTTCCTGTTAACTCATGTTAATTTTGGATGGTAGAGTACAGGATAAATAGTATTTAGTCCTTGCTTTGTTGACTCTGGTTTAGTAAAAATTGCAAGCAAAATAAAAGTGGACTGTAAAGCTTCTATAAATATATAGAAAGAAATAGATTAGTGAAGACAAATGTAAGCCCTTTACAGTATGAAATGGGAGAATTCATAATTGAGAACAAGGAAATGGCAGAGCAATTAAACAACTACTTTAGTTCTGTCTTCATGGAGGAAGACATAAATAACTTCCGGAAATACTAGGGAACCAAGGGTCTAGTGAGAAGGAAGAATTGAAGGATGTTAATATTACTGAAAAAAATAGTGCTTGAGAAAGGGATGCGTTGGTTGACATCTTCCAAAATTCTATAGAATCTGGAACAGTCCCAGCAGGTTGGTAGCAAATGTAACCCCACTATCATTTTGAATGGTGGAACAGGCTTGAAGGGCTGAATGACCGAATGCTGCTACTATTTTCTATGGGCAGAATTTTTCGCTCATCGGGTGAGCGCGTGCCTGACTCGAATGAGCGTAAAGTGACACGTGATCATGTCGGACGAGCATCCTGGTGTCATTGTGCACTTGCGATATTTCAGTCGGCAGGCATGCATTGGAGTCAGAACCTCGCCCGCTATTAATTAAGAGGCCAGTTAAGGCCCTTAAGAACTCGAATGATGTCGATTTAACATTGCCCATGCAAATTTGCGCTCGTCGCACAGGCAAAATGGGCAGGCAGGCAGCCCACAATCTGCACAACCTCAACAACAGGGTGGATAAAAAGGGTCAGCAACATTGCCAGTGTGAGTTTGCTGCTGGTGGCTTATTGGTACTTGGCAGCTTCACCTCTGTTCGGGGTGTCATTCTTAACATCTTCAGGCTTCATTTCAGGACTCATTGGTGTCTCGTGCGGACCTTACCAGGTATCAGGCAGCCTCTGTTACCCTGGTAATAGGGATTGTGGTCTCAGCTGAAGGCACCTCCCCTGAGGAGGAAGAGAGGGGCAGAAGGGAGAGGAGGCCATTTGTCCCAATGCAGATTCCAGGGGAGGATCCTGTGGGAGGAGAAGTGCAGGCACAGGGGGTGCAGGGCCAGCAGGTAGTCCAAGGCGGAACAGGCCGCAGAAGGCGCCACTATCAGGCAGCGATGCAGTGACCTCCAGTTATCAGATGATTGGACCTGAGATTAGCTCCAACTGTGTGGATGGACAACTCATGCCAGTGGCTCTGAAGGTCACAGTGGCCATCAACTTCTATGCCTCTGGCTTTTTCCAGGGCTCAGTGGGGGATCTGTGTGGAGTCTCCCAATCAGCTGTCCACAGTTGTGCCAAGCCACAGAAGGGATTCCACTCCATGAATGTGCAGATAGTGTGTGACCATAGGGTGCAGATTCTGCAAGTCTGTGCAAGGTACTCGGGCAGCTCCCATGATGCTTACATCCTGAGAAACTCCCAGGTGCTGAGGCTCTTCAGTGCTCCAGCCCAACTGGATGGATGGCTGCTGGGTGACAAGGGCTATCCCCTCAAAAGATGCCTCATGACACCTCTCCGCCACCCAAGAACAGAGGCTGAGCAGCGGTACAATTGGAGCCATGCCTCCACAAGCGCAGTGGTAGAGAGAGCCATAAGTCTTCTCAACATGTGCTTCCAATTCCTGGACTGTTCAGAGGGAGCACTGCAATATCCTCTGGAGCGGGTGTCACTGATTGCATGCTGAGCCCACCACAAACTGGTGCGGGAAAGGGAGGATGCAGTGGAGGAAGAGAATGTTGACGCAGCTGCGCAGGCCACAGATGATGAATCCAGTAGTGAGTCTGAGGGCAAGCACAATGAGGAGAACGCTAAGGGCATAGAAGCTGACCTGGATAACCTCCACGGAGGCAGGGACACCCGGGACGCTTTGCTCTAACGCTCCTTCGACTAGGCTACCAAATAAGAACCACCACCACATGCCAGGGCTGCAAGCTCCATACTCAATACAACATACACTCTGTGCCTGTACAATTAAGTTTCAGGAGACACACGTCCATCATCACATAATGGCTTACCCTGCACCTACAGAACAAATGAGGCACACAGAGACCAATAGCACAAAATAAAATTTCATTTAATTGTGCATGTGAAACATAGCTGAAATGAACATTAACTGGTGTTTATCACACCATTAAAAAGGTTAAAGCAAAATGGGGGAACAAAATATCACGTGTGACCAACCCCTATTGTATATTTATGTTTGCAGGTGTTAGGTCTAGGTGCTTCCCCCCCCCCCCCCTCACTGGCACTAGCATTGGTGACAGGCTGCTGACTCTGCTGTCTTAAGATAAAGGCAAAATACTGTGGATGCTGGAAATCTGAAATAAAAACACAAATAGTGCTGGAAAAACTCAGCAGGTCTGACAGAATCTGAGGAGAGAACGACAAAGCTAATGTTTCAAGTCCGCATGACTTCTTCAGAACAAAAGAGAAGTAAAAATGTGGTGAAATATATACTGTTTAAGGGGGGTGGGACAGGTGAAGCTGAATAGAAGGCCAGTGATAGGTGGAGGTAAAGGAGAGATTGCAAAAGATGTCATAAACAAAAGGTCGAAGGGGTGTTGATGGTGATGATACTGACTAAAGGATGTGCTAACGGTGACATTAAGAGTGGAAAGCAAAATGAGCAAGTGACAGATGGCCCAGGTGGGGTGGGGGGAGGGACGGTGTGGGAAAAAAGATCGAAATGAGCTAAAAGGTTGGGATAAAACAATGAATAAAAATGGAAATAAATTTTAATAATTAAAAATAGGTGGGAAAACTTTATATATATAAAAATTTAAAAATAAATATTTGTAAGAAGGGGATCAAAAAGGGGTGAGGATAGAGGAGAGAGTTCATGATCTGAAGTTGTTGAGTTCAATGTTAAGTCCAGAAGGCTGTAAAGTGCCTAATTGGAAGATGAGGTGCTGTTCCTCCAGTTTGCGTTAAGCTTCACTGGAACATTGCAGCAGGCCGAGGACAGACATGTGGGCATGAAAGCAGGATGGTGTGTTGAAATGGCAAGCGACAGGAAGGTCTGGGTCATGCTTGCGGACAGACCGAAGGTGTTCCACAAAGCGGTCACCCAGTCTGCGTTTTGTCTCTCCAGTGTAGAGGAGACCGCATTGGGAGCAGCGAATGCAGTAGACTAAATTGAGGGAAGTGCAAGTGAAGCACTCACCCCCAAGACCTCAACCCCCTCCCACTGCACCTTCCCATGCAATCGCAGACGGTGCAACACCTGCCCCTTTACTTACCCTCCTCCTTACCGTCCAAGGGCCCAAACACTCCTTTCAAGTGAAGCAGCATTTCACTTGCATTTCCCTCAGTCATGACACTGTCACTGTGCATGCCAGGCACTCTGGTGAGACAGTATGAGACACTCTGCATCATGGTGCCCGTGTCTTTCAATTATCGATGGGAACTCCAGTTTTGAGGCTCACATCAATCTAGAGACTACACTAGAATGGTTGCAATAACCAACTTTCTCACCTCAGTGCACTGCAGTCTTACCTTCATCTGGCACCCCAACTTTACCATGGCTGTTTGACTGAGGTGCATGCTGCCTCTTGAGCTCCAGTGCCTCCTGCTCATAGTGCATGAGGATTAGGAGGTGTGGGGGTCCCCCCACCAGTCTGCAACCTCTCAGTATTGTTACGGGATGTCTTCTCCTGAAAGGATAGAGGAGCATTGATTAGTCCAATCTCTACCTGCATCGTCATTGCAGCCTGGCCAACTCCACCTGAGGAACACCTGGCAGGGCTTGTGGCCCTGGAGCTGCAAGTCACTCAGTCCAAGCAGCCAGGGCTCACCGCCTTGACCAGCTCCTGCGTCATTGCCACTCACACTCTAACACCCCTGAGGTCCAGGGTGGGGTGGCCAGCCTTAATTGTTCTGCACACTGACCCATGCCAACATGGTACTCACCCTTCCCAACGCAGTAGATTGTTAAAGCGCTTCTGGCACTGCACTCATGTGCACCTCATCACGTGGCTGTTCACCCTGGATATCACTTCCTCTCAGGCCTTTTTGGTGAGGTGGGGGGGGGCCTCCTCCTCCTGTCTCTGGGGACAAGAGTTTTCCTCCTGGGCTGCAACCTCTTCCAGGAGGCCTGAGAGACACTCATCGGAGAAATGCTGGGCCGACTGCCCCGCCAACCTGCCCTCCCGCCTGCCATGTCCATCCATACTGGAATCCATCAAGAGTTCAGCGTCCTTCCATGGCAGCCTTCTCCAGCCGCCTTTCAAGCTGGGTGGACCTTAATTGACCCATCAGCATGAAATCGCAGTCCATTCCCAATCGCGGTCAGCTTCCCGCTACCCCTGCTGAGCCTACCCGCCAAGGGCAAAAAGCTGCCCTCAAATATCCAAATATCATGCAGTGTCTAATATCCAAATATTGTACACAATCTAATATCCGAATACAATAGTGTCTAACATCCAAATATTGCACACTATCTAATATTCGAATGTTGTACACTATCTAATATCTGAATACCATTAAATGTCTAATATCTGAATATTGTACACGATCTAATACCAGAATATTGTACACAATCTAATATCCAGATACCTCGCAGTATCTAACATCTGAGTATTGTACACTATTTAATATTTGAATATTGTACACTATCTAATATCCAAATACCATGCTGTCTCTAATATCCAAATATTGTACACTATCTAATACTTGGATATCATACAGTGTCCAATATTTGAATATTGAACACTATCTGATATCTGAGTATGATATATTGTGAAACATCCGAATATTGCGTTATGGAATATCCAAATACCATACAGTGTCTGATGTATGAATATTGTACATGAACATCAGAATATTGTACACTATCAAATATCCGAATATTGTACTGTATTACCTGAATACCATACAGTGTCTAAAATCCAAATATTGTGCACTACCTAATATCTGAATTTGATGCAGTGCCTAACATCCGAATATTGTACGTCACTCCACTATTGTACACTATCTAATTTCTGAATAGCATGCAGTATCAAAAATCCAGAAATTATACACTATTCTATATCCGAATGCCATAGTGTTTAATATCTGAATATTGTACCTGATCTAATATCTGAATACCATAGAGTATCTAACACCCAAATATTGTACACTATCTATTATCCGAATATTGTATACTATCTAATATCTGAGTATGATAGTGTATTACATTGCAGATTCAAATATTGTACACTATCTAATATACAAATACCATGCAGTGTCTAATATCAGAATATTGTACACCATCTAATACCCAAATACCATACAGTGTCTAACATCCAAGTATTGTTTGCAACCTAATATCCGAATATTGTACAATACTCTAATATCCGAATATTGTACACTAATATCTGAATATTGTAGCCTATCTAATATCCAAATATTGTACATAATCTAATATCCAAATGTGATACAGTGTCTAACATCCAAATATTGTATACTATCTAACATCCTAATATTGTACACTATCTAATATCCAAATATTGTGCACTACCTAATCTCCAAATTCGATGCAGTGCCTAACATCCGGATATTGTACACCATTCCTCTAGTGTACGTTATCTCATTTCTGACTAGCATGTAGTATTGAAAATCCAAATTTTTTTTATTGATTTACAGGATGTGGGCTTCGCTGGCTGGCCAGCATTTATTGACCATCCCTTGAGAAGGTGATGGTGAGCTGCATTCTTGAACATTTCAGTCCATATGGTGTAAGTACGACCACAGTGCTGTTAGGGAGGGAGGTCCAGGATTTTGACCCAGCGACAGTGAAGGAATAGTGATATATTCCCAAGTCAGGATGGTGAGTGACTTGTAGGGGAACTTCCAGGCAGTGGTGTTCCCATCTATCTGTTGCCTTTGTCCTTCTAGATGGTATAGGTCATGGGTTTGGAAGGTGCTGTCGAAGGAGCCTTGGTGAATTCTTGCAGTGCATCTTGTAGATGGTACAAACTGCTCCTACTGTGTGTCATTGGTGGAGAGAGTGAATGTTTGTGGATGTGGTGCCAATCAAGTGGGCTGCTTTGTCCTGGATGGTGTCAAGCTTCTTCAGTCTTGTGGGAGCTGCACGCATCCAGGCAAGTGCGGAGGATTCTATCATACTCCTGACTTGTGCCTTGTAGATGGTGGACAGGCTTTGGGGAGTCAGGAGGTGAGTTACTCTGAACTGCTCTTGTAGCCACAGTATTTATATGGCTAGTCCAGTTTAGTTTCTGGTCAATGGTAATCCCTAGGATGTTGATATGGGGGATTCAATGATGGTAATGCCATTGAACACCAAGGAGATGGTTTGATTCTCTCTTTTTGGAGATGGTCATTGCCTGATACTTGTGTGGCACGAATGTTACTTGCCACTTGTCAGCCCAAGCCTGGATATTGTCCAGGTCTTGCTGCATTTGGACATGGACTGCTTCAGTATCTGAGGAGTCGCAAATGGTGCTGAACATTGTGCAGTCATCAGTGAGCATCCCCACTTCTGATCTTATAATGGAAGGAAGGTCATTGATGAAGCAGCTGAAGATGGTTGGGCCGAGGACAGTACCCTGAGGAACTCCAGCGGTGATGTCCTGGACCTGAGATGACTGACCTCCAACAACCACAACCACCTTCCTTTGTGCTAGGTATGACTCCAATCAGCGGAGAGTTTTCCCCCTGATTCCCATTGACTCCAGTTTTGCTGGAGGATTTCTTGATGCCACACTTTGTCAAATGCGGCCTTGATGTCAAGGGCAGTCACTTGATAGCACTGTTGATGACCCCTTCCGTTACTTTACTAATGTTGCAGGGTAGACTGATGGGGTGGTAATTGGCCAGGTTGGATTTGTCCTGCTTTTTGTGTACAGGACATACCTGGGCAATTTTCCACATAACTGGGTAGGTGCCAGTGCTGTACTGGAACAGCTTGGCTAGGGACATGGCAAGTTCTGAAGCACAAGTCTTCAGTACTATTGCTGGAATATTGTCAGGGCCCATAGCCTTTGCAGTATCCAGTGCCTTCAGCTGTTTCCTGATAACACGTGGAGTGAATCGAATTGGCTGAAGACTGGCATCTGTAATGCTGGGGACCTCGGGAGGAGACCAAGATTGATCATCCACTCAGCACTTCTGGCTGAAGATTGTTGTGAATGCCTTATCTTCTGCACTGATGTGCTGGGCCCCTCCATCATTGAGGATGGGAATATTTGTGGAACCTCCTCCTCCTCCAGTGAGTTGTTTAATTATCCACCAACATTCACGAATGGACTGCAGAGCTTAAATCTGATCTGTTGTTTGTGGGATTGCATAGCCCCGTCTATCGCTTGCTGCTTATGTTGTTTGGCATGCAAGTACTCTTGTGTTATAGCTTCACCAGGTTGACACCTCACTTTTAGGTGTGTCTGGTGCTGCTCCTGGCATGCCCTCCTGCACTCTTCATTGAACCAGGGTTGATCCCCTGGCTTGATGGTAATGGTAGAGTGGGGGATATGCCGGGCCATAAGGTTACAGATTGTGTTCGTGTAAAATTGTGCTGCTGCTGATGGCCCACAGCGCCTCATGGATGCCCGGTCTTGAGTTGCTAGAGCTGTTCAAAATCTATCCCATTTAGCATGGTGGTAGTGCCATGCAACACGATGGAGGGTATCTCATCATGAAGACGGGACTTCGTCTTCACAATGACTGTGCGGTGGGCACCCCTGCTGATACTGTCGTGGACAGATGCATCTGCAGGTTGTCGAGGATGAGGTCAAATATGTTTTTCCCTTTTGTTGGTTCCCTCACCATCTGCCGCAGACCCATTCTAGCAGCTCTGTCCTTTAGGTCTCGGCCAGCTTTGTCCGTAGTGTTGCTACCGAGCCACTCTTGGTGATGGACATTGAAGTCCCCCACCCAGAGTACATGCTGCGCCCTTGCCACCCTCGGTGCTTCCTCCATGGAGGAGCACTGATTCGTCAGCTGAGGGAGGGCGGGACATGGTAATCAGCCCCAGTTTGACCTGATGCCTTGAGATTTCAAGGGGTCCAGAGTCGACGTTGAGGACTCCCAGGGCATTTCTCTCCCAACTGTACACCACTGTGCCGCCACCTCTGCTGGGCCTGTCCTGCCGGTGGGACAGGACCTATCCAAGGATGGTGATGGTGGTGTCTGGGACATTGTGTGTGATGATGACTCTGTTGCTTGACTAGTCTGTGAGACAGCTATCTCAATTTTTGCACAGCCCCCAGATGTTAGGAAGGAGGACTTTGCTGTCTGGAGTCACAGGTAAGGATGACAGATTACCTTCCCTAAAGGGGCATTAGTCATGGGTTTTTATAACAATCGACAATGGTTTATGGTCATCATCCTAGACTTTTCATTCCAGATTTTTATTGAATTCAAATTCCACCATCTGCCGTGGTGGGATTTGAATCCAGGTCCCCCAGACCATTACCCTTGGTCTCTGGATTGCTACTCCAGCGACAATACCACAATGTCATCACCTCCCCCACAATATTGCACACGATCCTATATCCGAATGCCATACAGTGTCTAAAACCCAAATAATGTACACAATCTAATATCCGAATACCATAAGTGTCTAATATCCAAATATTGTACAGTATTGAATATACAAACACCTTTAGTGTCTAATATCCAAATATTCTGCACTATCTAATATCTGACTACATTCAGTGTCTAATATCCGAATATTATACGGTATTGAATATACGAATACCTTCAGTGTCTAAAATCCAAATATTCTGCACTATCTAATATCCAACTACCATACAGTGTCTAATATTGAAATATTGTTCACTATCTAATATCCAAATATTTTACACTAATATCCAAATACCACATAGTGCCTAATATCTGAATATTGTACACTATCAAATGTCCAAATACTTTACATTCTCAAATATCTGAATACCACACAGTGTCTAATATCTGAACATTGAACACTATCTAATCTCCTTCATGCCCTGATATCAGAGTTATGTACGATATCTAATATCCGAGTACCCAACAGCACCTAATACCAGAATTATATGCGGTATCTAATATCCGAGTGCCTACAGTACCTGATATCAGAGTCTACGTATGGTATCTAAGACCCAAGTATCCTACAGTATCTCATATCCGAGTACCCTACAGTACCTGATATCAGAGTTATGTACGGAGTACACTACAGTACCTGAGAACAGAGTTGCATACAGTATCTAATATCCAATTACACTACAGGGCCTGATAACAGAGTTACATACAGTATCTAATATCCAATTACACTACTGAACCTGATATCAGAGTTACGTACGGTATCTATTATCCAATTACACTACAGGACCTGATATCAAAGTTACGTACAGTATCTAACAACTGAGTACCCAACCTGATATCAGAGTAATGCTTATTTTGTTTGGTTGAAACAGGTGCAATGTGTGTCAGCGTTCTTTCTGTCTGCAAAGAACAGGGCCCTGTGTATTAACATATGTAGCTTTCAGTACATGCAAATGTGCCACACAGTGAGCCTGACTGACAATCTTAAATTGGTTGTCAGAATAATTTTTAGCACACTGAAGATTATTTAGCACATGTTATCCTATCGTGGAATCACATTTAACGTTGGACACTGTGTTCTGAGTTTTGCAAACATGGTCTATATCTTGCCTATTGCGAATAGTGGAAGGGACATATGGTTTGATACAATCCACCAGTTTGGGACATACAGCCTACATAACTAGCATCACACTGTCACTGAAATTCATGTACAACATTACTAGAGGAGAGTGTGATAGGAGGACTCTGGGACAGGCAGTCAGCAGCACCTAGAGGAGAGGTTGAAAAATCTTTGCTGGTTGGAGTCATACCTAGCACAAAGGAAGATGGTTGTGGTTGTTGGAGGTCAGTCATCTCAGCTACAGGACATCACTGCAGGAGTTCCTCAGAGTTCTGGAGACAATAGCTATTCTCTTCACTATCACACGGCCAATTTTTGTGTCATCTGCAAATTTCCAAATTATACCTCGCACATTTCAATCCAAATCATTTATACAGAGGACAAACAGCAAAGGCTCCAATACTGAGCCCTTTGGAACTCCACTGGAAACCGCTTTCCACTTGCAAAAACATCCATCGACCTTTACCCTTTGTTTCCTGTCGCTGAGTCAATTTTAGATTCAACTTGGCTTCCTTTCCCTGGGACTTCACTTTTCTGACTAGTCTGCCATGTGGGATCTTGTCAAATCACAGTGCAGAAGAGGCCCTTCAGCCCATCGAGTCTGCACCGACATGTGAGAAACAACTGACCTACCTACCTAATCCCATTTACCAGCACTTGGCCCATAGCCTTGAATGTTATGACGTGCCAAGTGCTCATCCAGGTACTTTTTAAAGGATGTGAGGCAACCCGCCTCCACCACTCTCCCAAGCAGTGCATTCCAGACCATTACCATGCTCTGGGTAAAAAAGCTTTTCCTCACTTCCCCCTAAACCTCCTGCCCCTCACCTTGAACTTATGCCCCTTGTGACTGACCCTTCAACTAAGGGGAACAGCTGCTCCCTATCCACCTTGTCCATGCCCCTCATAATCTTGTACACCTCGATCAGGTCGCCCCTCAGTCTTCTCTGTTCCAACAAAAACAACCCAAGTCTATCCAACTTCTCTTCATAACTTAAATGTTTCATCCCAGACAACATCCTGGTGAATCTCCTCTGCACCCCCTCCAGTGCAATCACATCCTTCCTATAATGTGGCAACTCGAACTGCACACAGTACTCCAGCTGTGGCCTCACCAAGGTTCTATACAACTCCAACATGATCTCCCTACTTTTGTAATCTATGCCTCGATTGATAAAGACAAGTGTCCCATATGCCTTTTTCACCATCCCACTAACATGCTCCTCCGCCTTCAGAGATCTATGGACACACACGCCAAGGTCTCCTTGTTGCTCAGAATTTCCTAGTGCCATGCTGTTCATTGAATACTTCCTTGTCAAATTACTCCTTCCAAAGTGTATCATCTCACACTTTTCAGGGTTAAATTCCATCTGCCACTTATCTGCCCATTTGATCATCCTGTCTATATCTTCCTGTAGCCCAAGACACTCAACCTCACGGTTAACCACCCAGTCAATCTTTGTGTCATCCGCAAACTTACTAATCCTAACCCCCACATAGTCATCTCTGTCATTTATATAAATGACGAATAATAGGGGACCCAGCACAGATCGTTATGGTACACCACTGGACACTGGCTTCCAGTCACTAAAGCATCCTTCTGTCATCACCCTCTGCCTCCTACAACTAAGCCAATTTTGAATCCACCTTATCAAATTACCCTGTATCCCATGTGCATTTGCCTTCTTTATAAGTCTCCCATGTGGGAACTTGTCAAAGGCTTTGCTGAAATCCATATAAACTACATCAACTGCACTACCCTCATCTACACACCTGGTCACCTCCTCAAATAATTCAATCAAATTTGTTAGGCATGACTTCCCTCTGACAAAACCATGCTGACTATCCCTGATCAAACCTTGCCCCTCCAAGTGGAGATAGATACTCTCCTTCAGAAATTTCTCCAAGCGTTTCCCTATCACTGACATGAGTCTCACTGGTCTGTAGTTCCCTGGTTTACCTCTACTACCCTTCTTAAATAGCGGAACCACATTAGCACCTCTCCCGGGGCCAGAAAGGAATTAAAAATTCAGGTCAGAGCCCCTGCGATCTCCTCCCTTGCCTCCCTCAGCAGTCTGGGACACAAATCGTCTGCACCTGGAGATTTGTCCACTTTTAAGCCTGCCAACACCTCCAATACCTTGTCAATGCCTATATCAATTTGCTTAAGAACCTCGCAGTCTCTCTCCCCGAGTTCGATACCTTCATCCTCCTTCTCTTGGGTGAAGACCGATGTCCTCTGGCTCCACCCATAGATTGCCCACTTGGTCCCTAATTGGCCCTACTTTTTCCCTGGTTATCCTCTTCCCATTGATATACTAATAGAGTATCTTGGGATTTTCCCTACTTTTACCAGCCAGAGCTTTCTCATATCCCCTCTTTGCTCTCCTAATTGCTTTCTTAAGCTCCACTCTACACTTTCTGTGCTCCTCTAATGCCTCTGCTGATTTGCTTCCCTTGTATCTGCTAAAAGCCTCTCTTTTCCTTCTCATCGTAACCTGAATATCTCTGGTTATCCATGGATCTCTGGGCTTATTACTCCTTCCTATCAACCTAGAGGGAACATGTTGATCCTGTACCCTTCCCATTTCCTTTTTGAACACCCCCCACTGTTCCTCTAGATTTCCCCACAATTAACTGTTCCCAGTCTACTTTGACTAGACCCTGCCTTATTTCACTCTCCCCCAATCCAAAACACTTTTTTGCAACTTGTCGATTTCTTTGTCCATAACAAGCTTAAACTGTACCATGTTGTGGTTGCTATCACTAAAATGCTCGTCCACCACCACCTCAGCCACCTGTCCGGCTTCAATCCCCAGAATTAAGTCCAGCAATGCACCGTCCCTTGTTGGACCCTCTACATATTGACCTAAAAAGTTCTCCTGTATTTCAAGAAACCCACTCCATCCAAGCCCTTAACACTATGTCTATCCCAATTAATGTTGGGAAAGTTGAAATCACCTAATATAATTACCCTTTTATTTATTTACACAACTCCACAAATTGTGCTCATATTTGCTCCTCAATTTCCCACTGACTCTCTGGGGGTCTATAATAAACACCCAATAATGTGGTTGCCCCTTTTTTATTCCTAAACTCTACCGACAAAGATTCATTCGATGCCCCCTCCAAGATATCATCTCTCCTTACTGCAGTAATGGACTCCTTAACTAATAATGCAACGCCTCCTCTTCTTTTACCCCCTCCCCTGTCTCGCCTGAAGATTCTACATCCCGGAATGTTGAGCTGCCAATCCTGCCCTTCCCTCAACTATGCCTGATGGCTACTATTTCACAATTCCACATGTCAATCCTCATCCTTAACTCATCCGTTGTACCTGTAAAACTCCTGGCATTAAAGTAGAGGCCATCCAGCCTTGCCTTACTCCCTTGAAACTTATTGCAGCTGTACTCCCTCTAACTTGATTGTTTTACTGTATTATGATATGTCCCTATTCTGCTAACATTGTGTCCCCTCCCCCGCCGAATTAGCTTAAACTCCTCCCAACAGCATTAGCAAACGCGCCCGCAAGGATGTTAGTCCCGCTCTGGTTTAGATGTAGACCGTCCTGCTTGTAACAGGTCCCAACTTCCCCAGAAACAGTCCCAGTGATCCAGGAATCTAAAACCCTCCCTCCTGCACCAACTCTTAAGCCACATATTCATCTGTGCTATTCTCCTATTTCTAAGCTCGCTAGCATGTGGCACTGGGAGTAACCCAGAGATTACAACCTGAGAGGTCTTGCTTTTTAGACTACTGCCTAACTCCCTGAATTCTTGATGCAAGACCTCATCCCTCTTTCTACATATGTCATTGGTACCAACATATACCATGACCTCTGCCTTATTGCCCTCCCCCTTCAGGATGCCCTGCAGCTCTACAGTGACATCCTGGACCCTGGCACCAGGGAGGCAACATATCATCCTGGAGTCATGTTGACGGACACAGTAGCGCCTATCTGTTCCCCTGACTATAGAACCCCTGTTACTATTGCTCTTCCTTCCTTCCTCCCCTCCTGTACAGACAGGCTGCTTGTAGTGCCAGAAACTTGGCTCTGTCCGCACTCCCTGGAGGAACCAGCACCCTCATCAGCCTCCAAAATGGAATACCAATTTGCGAGTGGGACCCCAGGGGACTCCTGAACTACCTGCCTGTTTCTCTTGGACTGCCTGGTGGTCACCCATTCCATTCCCTTCCTTCCTCAAGTCCCTTCATCTGTGGTGTGACCACCTAACTGTGCTATCCATGGTGTTCTCAGACTCACGGATGCTCCAGTGTCCCCAGCCGCCATTCCAGCTCTGAAACCAGAGCTTAAGGAGCTGCAGCTGGACACACTTCCAGCGCACATGCTGGTCCTGGGCACTGGAAATATCCCCGGCTTCCCACATGGAGCACAAGGAGCACACCATGGCTTTGAGCACTCTTGCCATGACTTATCCCTTTAAATTAAACCTTTTAAGTCAATTACTCCAGGGCCCTTCTTTCCTGATCCTCATTACTGTAGAGTATACAAACTGTAAACCACAAAAAGACCGTAAACTATAAGCGATTAAAGTAGTAAATACCTTACCCATTACTTATCAGTGATTCCTTTCCCTTGTAGCCTCTACTGCTGCAGAATGCTCTGAAGATTTAAGAATTTGTTAGTAAGATAAAAATGCAAAAAGCACCTCGCCCCCTTATGCACCCAATTCCCACTTTGCACCAAATTCCAAATACCCATTCTGGCTGTGCCCCACTCAGGATGTGCTCACTCTCCTGTTCATGTGCTTTACTAAAATCTATGTAGACAATATCCTCTGCACTACCCTTATCAATACCCTCAAAAAATTCTGTTAGTAAGACACAATCTTCCCCTCACAAAACCATGCTGCCAATCCCTGATGAATCCATGCCTTTCTAAGTGACAATTTATCCTGTCATCAGAATTGATTGCAATAATTTGCCCACCACCATGTCAAACTGACCTATTGTTTTCTGGGCCACCCCTTGCACCCTTTTTAAATAATGGTCCAACTTTTGCAAACCTCCAATCCTCTGATACCTTGCCGGTATCTAGTGAGGATTGGAAAATGATCCTCAGATCATCAGATATCTCCTCTCTGGCTTCCTTTTATAGCCTAGAATACAATCCATACAACCTATGGGCTTTAATTTTTTAATTCCTTGTTTCACCCCTCCAATATAGCGTCTGACACCAGCAACCAGCATTGCTATGTCATGAATGCTGGAAAATATACGGACAGGCATATTTTTGCATCACTCATCACTTCCAACAGAAAATATCACAAAAATATGTAAGGACATAGTAGCCTGTCAGCCTGGACTATTTGCCTAATCGCCCATACCTGTTCCACCAAAACATTGGCAGAGAGTTTGTAATGTTAGCCTAGACATATAGAGTAGTGGACACAAAATATCTTCATTTTAATTTCAAATTCGTTAATGCTGAATATACCACTAGCAATAACAAGGCTGCATGCTTTAATCCTAATATCAAATTATATCAATGGCCTAAAATTGGGCCAGATTGCTGGCATAATTGGAGCAATCAGAAAGGAGGAGAAAAATGGAGTGGGACTCAATAAACTCAGTTCTCCACCCATAAGAAACTGGCAGTTTTGAGGCAGACGTGGAGACCATTTGTGTCCTCCCACTTCCAGACTGATATGGTATGGTCTAGCCTCTGGAATTTATTGTTCCCCTCAACAGAGGATCCAATGAGCAGTGCACCTGCAACAGTGCAAGGTGGCAATAGTAAAGCAAATAGGATGTTCAATTGTATTCACAAAACAAATAAGTTGAAATCCCTCATTTATACTGAACCTATACAAACCTCTGGTCAAGCTGCAAATGGATACAGTTTTGTTTGCTGTGATATCAAAGGGTTATCTAAAGGAAGCGCAGAAAAGTGCAACAAGGTTGATCTCTGGTACCAAATACCAATGAGAAAAGACCTGATAAGTAAAGACTCTTGAATCTTAAAAAAGACATTTTGGAAGGGATCTTAATGATGTGTACAAGATTTTTAATTGGATTGAGAAAGTGAAACAGTAGTTCTTGGTATGAACATACATGCGAACATGCTGGGACAAAAGTTCAAAGATTCAGAGTTGTAAAAGTCAAATTTAGGAAAAATTTCATTATTTCTTTACACAGATTATCAATAGCTGGGCTTGAGAATGGATGTTATAATGCACATATTAGTCTGAGATGAAATCAAATGGGTTTTAGGGCCCATTTTGGTGATATTCACCATTGACAAACCTCGTAGGTGAATCCCTGCAGCAGTCTGTCACAAAAAGCCCTGAACAGGAAAAATGAAAATCAACCTTTAACTTTGTTTACAATAAAATTGGCTATTTAAAACACCTGTATAGCAAAAACATTACTGTTACAAGTTAGGGTATTTTCTCAGACATTCTGTCAGGTACAGCTAGCCATTCCTATAAGCAATCTGAGGTTATTAATGCTTAGTCTGCACTGCCCAATATCAAAAGGCACAATAGCATTACCAAAGTGTACAATAGTATCCCCTTGTGGTTTGAACTTGATATTCATGTCTTCTGCATTTGTGCTTCTTCAATCTCTCTGATGGTTGACTGAGGCAATATTTGAAAAGGCCTGTAATCACAGGAGGCCATTCAGCCCATTTTGTCTGCATTAGCTCTCTTCTCCCCATAACCCTACACATTCTTCCTCTTCAAATAATTCCCTTTAGAATGCCTCGATTGAACCTGCCTCCACCACACTCAGGCAGTGCATTCCAGACCCTAACCACTCACCGTGTGAAAAAATTTTTCTCATCACTTTTGCGTCTTTGGCAAATCACTTTAAATCTGTGCCTTCTCGTTCTTGATCTTTTTACAAGCGGGAACAGTTTCTCCCTATATAATTTGTCCAGCCCCTTCAGGATTTTGAATACCTCTATCAAATCGCTTCTTAGGCTTCTCTTCTCCAAGGAAAACAGTCCTAATTTCGCCAATCTATCTTCATAACTGAAGTTCCTCATCCTTGGAACCATTTTTCTGAATCTTTCCTGCACTCTCTTGAGTGCCTTCACATTGTAAAGTTCAGCGGCCAAGATAAATAAATAATCAATAAGCTGCTTTATTTCACACGAAAGTGAATATATAGTAGTTATGATCAAACTCACTTCATTCATTCAATCAGTAACATTTATCTAAGCATGTCACAAAACGAAGGCGCTATGTTTCCCCAGATCAGTGGGTTAGTCGCAGCTTTGCAACTTTCTGTTTCAATAGCCTAACTGATTGTCTGTGTACAAAAGTCTGATAAACATCTGCTAAGAGTAACATGCACTGTAACAAAATAATGGAACGAATATGACACACAGGACAATTTTTCAAATGCATGGAATTTCAGCCAGTGGCTGGGACTTGAGAAATGAATGAGGCATAGCCGGCCCTGATTGATCCACCGTGGAAGAAATGGGTGGATAGAACAGTCCAAACCGTTGTTCTTCCAGACGTCAAGTTGTTTTCCTCGCCTATTATGATATGTTGCATTATTCTTGTTACAAAAATATTAGTGCACACACAAATAGCGCTTGTGTCCAGACACATGCTAAGCTGCCAAGGCATCCTAAAGATAGGGTCACATCTTTGATGTGAACTTAAACTTTTACATTTAATTATTTCTACATTAATCAATTGTTGCAAAATAATTCTTATGAAGAACTTTGTTTCGATAATATTTATTGATAAATGATTTTCTAAATTGAGACCAAAACATATATCTTTCATGGTGGCTAAAATACCATTGGCAAATCCCACCAGTGAGAACCTGCTCTAAACCCTTATTTTAACATCAACGTTGTCATGTCATGCTAGAATATACAGATCAACCTCAACTTATTTACAATATGTGCATCACTGCACTTATTCTAAAAGTCAATACAGCGTCCCCTTCTCTCCCAGTCCCCATAGCGGGTAGGCTCAGGGCCTCTCGGTCCATTCTTCTCCTTTGTGACAGGATTGATGTCATCAGGAAACCCTAGAAGACAGAACATCAGTTATATATTGTCAATTGGGTAATTGTGTTATGAGAAACATTACACTGGAGCCCTGAGGTCCCCCAGCATTCCAGATGCCAGTTTTCAGCCAACTTGATATATTCCATGTAATATAATGGCTTCTCTTCCCACCTTTGCACTGTTACTTCAATCCTTGACCCCCTCCCCTTGGCACATGAACCAAAAACATGTCAGTTTTCACATGTACGCTGATGACACCCAGCTCTACCTCACCACCACCTCTCTCAACTCTTCCACTGTCTCCAAATGATCAGGTTACTTATCTGACATCCAGTACTGGATGAACAGAAGTTCCCTCCAATTAAATATTGGGTAGACTGAAGCCGCTGTCTTCAGTCTCTGTCACAAACTCCACTCCCTCGCCACCAACTCCAATTGGCAACTGTCTGAAGCTGAACCAGGCTGTTCAAACCTGACCCTGAGATGACTTTTCAATCACACATCTGTGTCATTACCACCAAGACTACCCTTTTCCACCTCCTAACGTTACCTGACTCTGCACCTGCCCCATCTCTTCTGCTGCTGAAACCCTCATCCATACTTGTGTACCCTTTAGGCTCGACTATTCCACCGCATTCCTGGCTGGTCTCCCACATTCCACCCTCCATAAACTTGAGCTTATTAAAATACTCTGCTGCCCATGTCCTAACAGGAATCAAATCCTGTTCACCCATCACTCTGTTTGCTGACCTACATAGGCCTCCAGTTAAATAATGCCTTGATCTTAAAATTCTCATTCTTGTTTTCAAATCCCTCCATGGCCTCACCCGTCCCCATCTCTCTAATCTCTTCCAGTTCCATAACCCTCTGAGATATCTACACTCCTCTAATTCTGGCCTCTTGAGTATCCCTGATTTTAATTGTTCCACCATTGGTAGCCATGCCTTCAGCTGCTTAGACCCTAAGCTCTGGAATTCCCTCCCTACACCTCTCTGCCTCTCTACCTTACTTAAAACTTCTTAACACTTCTTAAAACCTACCTCAGATGACCAAGCCTTTGGTCATCTGACCTAATATCTTATTATGTGGCTTGGTATCATACTTTGTTTTATAATGTGTATGCGAAGCACACTGGGACATTTCATTACATTAAAGATGCTATATAAATACAAGTTGTTGCTTCTCAAGCTGCTGACATGCAATACAGTACTTCAACAGGAAGACTGAAAAAACAATAGGTTTGAGAGCTTATCCCTTTAACATTCAGTGTCAGCTTGAATTGATATAGACGCGTGCCAAAGTGCCCACAGGACCCCAGTTATGCTGACTGGTTTGGTTTTCTGATGAAGCATGCTAATTACCTGTTGATTCTATTCACTAAAAATAAAAAACAGAATTTAAACAATACATTCATCATCTGTGGAAAAGAAACAATATTGATGCTTTAAAACATTTCTTGCCAAAAATCTCAGTAAACAATCTGATATGTCCTTTACAATGCTACAATAAATCAAACTACTGCACTGAGATCAGATAGAGTCCCAAAAAGATTGGCCACTCCTTAGGTTTTGTTAGCTTTAAATGTCCAGTTTTTAAAACCCATTTACTTAAATGTAGTGCTTCAATAAATAGTCATGTAGAAAATGGTCAATAATTGACAAAGCTTCCAATCTGATTCACAATCCGTTGCAATGAGCAGCACAATGAGCCGAAGAATTAACATGTGGCACAGTGCCAGTTTACAAATTCCGTGTTGCACTCCAACACATTTCTGTGGTGTTGCCATAGGGTGGAAGTGCTTCAGCTCAGAGAGGAGGGAAAATCAAAGGAAATGTTGTGCCAACTGCTTTCATACACTTCCAGGCAGGTGAGTCAGAGCATCATTCCTGGTGACTCACCTTCTCAGCACCAGTCAGCAATACCATAGGGGGTTTGCTCTCAAATGAAAAATTCTGATGCAGCTGCTGGCAAATGAGTTGCCTTTTTGTAAGGTTTCAAATTTCATTATGTAAACTCCCACATTAAATACAGCAGTCCCATTCAAAAACAAAAAGCACTCACTTTCCAGGGGATCTTTTCCCACTGGCTCCTGTTGTGGATTATCCAAGCGGCCGACAGGGGTTTCAGGCTTTCTCAAAGGTTCCTTTCTGAGCCCCTGTTGGCCCTCTGTTTTAGAACGAGCTGATCTCCAGGAGTTCCACAATACAAAACCTATGCATGGTACAACTACAATCAGTGTGAATTTAACTTGCCTGTAAGCATATCTATAAGTACTTTAGACAACAGTGAAAGAAAACTAGTCAGACTTTGCTACAAACCAATGTTGAAACACACTCAATGTAGATACTGAAAATCAATCTTATGACAATCTGTGCACTGAATTCCAAACAGTATTGTTAGATAATGTGGAGAGCGCCCAGTGAATTAATGTCATTTTTTCATATATTTAAGGCACTATTACAATAGCTTATATTTATATAGCACCTTTAATGTAATAAAATGTCCCACAGTGCTTCACTTACAGCATTATAAAACAAAATATTACACTACACCACAAAAGGAGATATTAGAGGACAAGTGACCAAAAGCTTGCTGAAAGAGGTAGGTTTTAACGAGTTTCTTGAAAGAAGGGAGGTAGAGAAGCGGAGAGATGTAGGGAGGGAAATCCAGAGGTTGAAGATTTGGCAGCTGATAGTATGGCCACCAATGGTGGAGCAATTAAAATCAGGGATGCTCAAGAGACCAGAATTAGAGGAGTGCAGATATCTCACAGGGTTGTGGGTCTGGAGGAGATTACAGAGATAGGGAGGGGTGAAGCTATAAGAACATATTAGGAGGAGTAGGCCATTCGGCCCCTCAAGCCTGCCCCACCATTCAATAAGATCATCGCTGATCTGCCCCTGGCCTCAATTCCTTTCTCATGCCAGCTCCTCATAGCCCTCAATTCCCCGATATTTCGAAAATCTATCTACTTCCTCTTTAAATACTTAATGTGATCTGGCCTCCACAACTCTCTGGAATAGAGAATTCCAGACATTCATTACCCTCTAAGAGAAGAAATTCCTTCACATCTCAGTTTTAAATGAGTGTCCCTTTATTCTGTAACTATGTCCCCTAGTTCGAGATTCCCCCACTAGTGGAAACATCTTCTCAACATCTACCCTGTCAAACCCCCTCAAAATCTTGTACGTTTGAATAAGATCACCCCTCATTCTTCTAAACTCTAATGAATAAAGGCCTAACCTGTTTAGCTGTTCTTGATAAGTCAACTCCTTCATCCCAGGAATCAGCCTAGAGAATCACTTTTGAACTGCCTCCAATGCCAATATATCATTTCTTAAATACGGGGACCAAAACTATACACAGTACTCCAGGTGCAGCCTCATCAACACCCTGTACAGCTATAACAAGACTTCCCTATTTTTAAACTCCAACCCCCTAGCAATACAGGCCAAAATTCCATTTGCCTTCTTAATTACTAGCTGCATCTACATGCTAACTTTTTGTGTTTCATGCACAAGAACACCCAGATCCCTCTCTGCTGCACTTTTTTGGAGTCTCTCTCCATTTAAATAATAGTCTGCCTTTTGATTCTTCCTACCAAAGTGCATGACCTCACATTTTCCCACATTAAACTCCATCTGCCAAGTTTTTGCCCACTCACTCAACCTGTCTATATCCCCTTGCAGATTCCTTATGTCCTCATCACAACATGCCCTCCCATCTATTTTTGTAACATCAGCAAATTTGGATACATTATACTCTGTCCCCTCTTCCAAGTCATTAATATAGATAGTAAATAATTGAAGCCGTAGGACTGATCCTTGTGGCACTCCACTTGTTATGTCTTTCCAACCTGAAAAAGACCCATTAATCCTGACTCTCTTTTGTGTTAACTGATCGTCAATCCATGCTAACACATTACCCCCAATACCGTGAGCTCCTATCTTATGCAATAATCTTTTATGTGGCACCTTATTGAATGCCTTCTGGAAATCCAAATACACTACATCTACCGGTTCCCCTTTAACAACTCTGCTTGTTATAGCCTCAAAGAACTCTAGCAAATTTGTTGACTCTGTTTGAATGCATTAAGCTTTTCTAAATGTCCTACTATTTCTTCCTTAATAATGGACCCTAGCATTTTCCCAACGACAAATGTTAGGCTGACTGGCCTGTAGTTTCCTACTTTTTGTCTTCTGCCCTTCTTAAACATGGGTGTCACATTAACAGTTTTCCAATCTGCTGGGACCCTCCCGGAATCCACTGAGTTCTGGAATCCTCCCGGAATCCACTGAGTTCGGGAATATTTCAACCAATGCCTCTACTATCTTTGCAGCCACTTCCTTTAAAACCCTTGGATGCAGACCTTCAGGTCCTGGCGAATTGTCTGCCTTTAGTCCCATTAGTTTGTCAAATACTTTGTCCCTCATGACAGAGACTGTTACAAGATCTTTCCTCTCATTAGCTCTTTGCTTATCTGATATTTTTGGGATATCTATAATGTCCTCCCCTGTGAAGACCGATGCAACATATTGGTTTAAATTATCTGCCATTTCCACGTTCCTCGTTATCAATTCTCCAGTCGCATCCTCCAAGGGTCCCACACTCACTTTAGCTACTCTCTTTTTATATACCTGTAGAAGTCCTTGCTGTTTGTTTTTACATTTCTTGCCAACTTACTTTCATTATCAATTTTCTCCCTCTTAATTGGCTTTTTAGTCATGTGCTGCTAGTTCCTAAAAAATTTCCAATCCTCTGGCCTAACACTAGTTTTTGCCGCGTTGTATGCCTTAGTTTATGATTGGATATTCTCCTTAACCACCTTTGTTAACCATGGGTGGTTCATCCTTCTCATCAAATCCTTCTTTTTGACTGGGATAAATTGTTGCTGAGCATTATGAAATATCTGCTTAAATGTCTGCCACTGCTCATCCACTGACCTTCCCCTTAGTTTATTTTCCCAGCCCGCTTTAGAAAACTCTTTCTTCATACTTCTGTAATTGCCCTTATTTAAGTTGAGGACACTGGTTTGAGAGCCAAGTTGCTCACCCTCAAACTGAATTTGAAATTCTACCATGTTGTGATCGCTATCCGCTAGAGGATCCTTAACTACGATATCTCTTAGTAATCCCACCTCATTACTAGATCTAAAATTGCCTGTTCCCGGGTAGGTTCTGCAACGTATTGCTCAAGGAAACGTTCCCTGATGCACTCTACAAGTTCATCTTCCATATTACTCCTGCCAATCTGATCTTTCCAATCAATATGCAGATTAAAATCACCCATGACAATTGTTATGCCCTTCTTACATGCCTCCATTATTTCCCAATTTATACTTTGTCCTACAGTGAAGCAACTCTTTGGGGGCCTATAGACAACTCCCACCAATGACTTCTTCCCCTTGCTATTCCTTATTTCTACCCAAACTGATTCCACATCACCATCTATCGTGCCTATGTCACGACTCACCACTGCACTGATATCTTCCTTTACTAACAAAGAAACCCCACCTCCTTTTCTTTTTTGCCTATTTTTCTGGAACGTCGAATACCCTTGAATATTGAGTTCCCAGTCTTGGTCACCCTGCAACCAAGTCTCTGTAATAGCTATCAAGTCATATTCAATTATTTCTGTTTGTACTGTCAACTCATCTATCTTGTTACAAATGCTGCGTGCATTAAGATAAATCCAAAAGAAACAGGAAGCAGAGTTTTGGATGATTTCAAGTTTATGGTGCGTAGAATGTGGGGGACTAGTCAGGAGGACATTGGGATAGTCATCTAGGAGAAACAAAGGTATGGATGAGGGTATCAGCAGTAAATAAGTCTCCACATAGGAAAAAGGCGGTATTATTAAGCACTGAAGCATGGTTCATTGAACTTGTCGTGCAAATCTATACTGTGATTAAGCATTATGACCCCCTTCCTCCCCACCCACTGCCCCCCAGTGTTAACACCCGCCAGGAACCTGGGAGAGGCAAAAAAGACACAGGCCAGAATTTTACGTTCAGCCTGCGGGCTCAGCTCAGTTGGGAAGCTGACTGCCGCCAGTGGTCGGCTCCACACCGTGATTTTACATGGGCGGGCCAATTAAGACAGCAGCAACAATGAGAAGGGGTGGGCGCTCAATGTCCGCCAGGTCCAATGGCGACCCGGTGGCCGATTCAAAAGCAGCCGTGGCAGCCATGCAAAGGCTGCCAGTGAAGCACACGCACCTCGTCATGAAGCTCCTTACTGGTGAACACGGCAGGCAGGAGGGCAGGTCGGCGGGGAGGTCAGCTCCGCGTTTTTCTGATAGAGTGTCTCGCTGCCCTCCTGGAGGAGATGGCAGCACGGAGAGAGATCCTTGTCCCCAGGGACGGGAGGAAGAGGCCCCCCCACTTCAACAAAAATGCCTGGGAGGAGGTGGCATCCAGGGTGAGCTCCCATGATGTGGTGAGGTGCACATGGATGCAGTGCTGTAAGCAGTTCAATGATGATCTGCAATCAGAAAGGGTGAGTACTGTGTTGGCAGGGGTCACTTAGCACAACAATTAGGAGCTGGAGGAGTGCAATGCACCTAAGTCAATCGGGCACTTCAGTCCCACGCTCCTGATTTACGGGCACCTGGTGCGGAGTGGGTGGAGGACCTCCTCATGAACCTGCTCCTGAGCCTGGCCAAGTTAACCATTAACAGGTCCAGGCAGTGGGCAATTGAGGGGGTTGTCCAACCTGACTGTCTGCCCCTCTTCCGCGGCTAGGCTCGCAGCCAGGTGTCCCTGGAGAGGGAGCATGTGGTGTCTGCCGGCATCATCGAGGCCTTCCGTGCCCGGAGGGAACCACAGGGGCTGAGGTACTTTATCGACCCCCTTAATCACATTTTGGTTTGATGTTTGTAAGTTTCCTTTAAATTTTGTCTTTGGTTTTCCAGTTACCCTAATTTAGGGGCTGTGTTTATTTTGTCCTTCATTTTATTATTTTAGTTTAGTTGACTCCAAAAGAATTAAGTCAACCTGCCGCAGTGAGGTTGGGGCGCCACAGGGAGGTAAGAGTGCAGTGCACGGAAGTCAGAATGTCAGTAATAGCAACCATTCTACATTAATGTGAGCCTCGAACATGGAATCCCCATTGATAAATGGAAAGATGAAGGCACCCTGGTCCGGGTGCCAGGCATGCACAGTAACAGTGTAATGAAATGTCCTTGTTCTTCCTTTCAGGCTCACCAGCAGCCCATCGGGGTGAGGAGCCTGAAGGGCCACCACTGACCCCAGAGGACAGCAACCGTCAAAATGCACCTGCAGCACACCCTCTCAGCGAAGTAGACACCAACGCAGATACCAGCATCTCGGTGGGCATTGGATTGGCGGATAGTATCTTGGCGCACAGCAGTGAGGGCACTTCACACTCGCTTGAGGTGCAGGCGGAGGCAGAGAGTGCCCAGGGCACCAGCAGTCAGATGACCTGCTGGGGACCAGGACAATGCTCAGTTGGTGACTGATGATGTGCCACTGGAGTCATCCCTGAGGCAGCAGATGCTGGAAGTCCAAGGAAGGAGGATCTGGTGGAGATACGCGAGGGAATGCGTGCCATGGTCTCTGTTGTAGAGTCGTCCTTGCGGAGTATGAGCAATGCAATGACCCTCACAGCCGAGCACACTGCCTCCTCCATGGAGAGAGTGGCCACTCTCATGGAGAGGCTCCTCCACGAGTTGAATCAGGGGTTCTTGAGAATGCGCTCGGACCTGCAAGCCCTCAAACCAGCAATGACCTCAGGCGGTCACTGTCAGTGTGGGAGAGGGATTGGGCACCAAGTATCCCAGCTATGTGCCCATCCATCAATGGTGAGCAGGGAAGTCCAAAGCGACCTCACGTTGGCACACAAGCTGCTTGTTGTCTCTGTGGGCTCCACTCAGGGTGCTCCAGCCCCTCTGCCAGCAACATCCAATGAGGCTGCGGTGACTGGGAAGATGCCAGCTGTGGCACTGGCTGCTCCCTCCAGGCGGGGCCAGCACAGGCTCCACTGGCCAGAGGATGCCCGCCAAGGTCATCAAGGCTAACATGACAGCACAGTAAGCAGGCTGTCTCAAATGCCAGTGCCAGCGAGGGGGGAAGCACCTAGATGTAGCGCTCACAAGCGAAAACTTAAAGCACCTTAAGCACAACGTATATATATTTTCCCCCACATTTATGTTAAATGTTATTTGGTTTGATGGATAACACCAATTTAATTTGTATTATGTATGCCAGGCACCACATCATTAAATGTGTTTCTGTTCAACAAGCCTCTGGGTGCTTCATTAGTTCTGCAGGTGCAGGGTAACCCATGATGTTATGAGCGACTTGGTTGTCATTGAACTTTATTGAAATTGCACATAGGAATATTTGCTTGGTGAACAACATGCACTGTCAGAGATCAAGTATGGAGCCTGAAGCCCTGGCATGTGGTGGCGGTCCTTATTTGGTAGCCTAGCCAAAGGAGCGTTGGAGCAAAACGTCCCGGGTGTCCCTGCCTCCCTGGAGTTACCCAGGTCAGTGTCTATCCCCTCAGCATTCTCTTGACTGTGCTCGTCCTCAGATTCATTACTGGACTTATCGTTTGCTGCCAGAGCAGTTGCGTCAACATTTTCTTCCTACACTGCGTCCCCCCTTTCCAGTGCCAGATTGTGGAGAGTGCAGCATGTAACCATTATCAGCGACACCCGCTCCGGAGGGTATTGCAGTGCTTCCCCTGAACGGTCCAGGAATCGGGAGCGCAGGGAATAGTTGACCATTTATACAACCATAGAACACCACAGCACAGAAAACAGGCCATTCGGCCCTTCCAGACTGTGCCGAAATATTAATCCACTAGTCCCACTGACCTGCACCCAGTCCATAACCCTCCAGACCTCTCCCATCCATGTATCTATCCAATTTATTCTTAAAACTTAAGAGTGAGCCCGCATTCACCACGTCAGATGGTAGCTTGTTCCACACTCTCACCACTCTCTGAATGAAGAGGTTCCCCCTAATGTTCCCCTAAACCTTTCTCCTTTCACCCTAAAGCCATGTCCTCTCGTGTTTATTTCTCCTAATCTAAGTGGAAAGAGCCTACTCGCATTTACTCTGTCTATACCCCTCATAATTTTGTAAACTTCTATCAAATCTCCACTCCTTCTTCTACGCTTCAAGGAATAAAGTCCTAACCTATTTAATCTTTCCCTGTAACTCAACTCCTTAAGACCCGGCAACATCCTAGTAAATCTTCTCTGCACTCTCTCAATCTTACCGATATCCTTCCTACAGTCAGGCGAACAGAACTGCACACAATACTCCAAAGTTGGCCTCACCAATGTCCTATACAACCTCACCATAACATCCCAACTCCTATACTCAATACTTTGATTTATGAAGGCCGGTATGCCAAAATCTTTCTTTACAACCTTGTCTACCTGTGACGCCACTTTCAGGGAATTATGTATCTGAACACCCAGATCCCTTTGTTCCTCCGCACTCCTCAGTGCCCTACCATTTACCGTGTATGTCCTACCTTGGTTTGACCTTCCAAAATGTAACACCTCACACTTTTCCGCATTAAATTCCATCTGCCATTTTATGGCCCATTTTTCCAATTGGTCCAGTTCTCTCTGCAAGCTTTGAAAGCCTTCCTCGCTGTCCACAACACCTCCAATCTTAGTGGCATCAGCAAACTTGCTGATCCAATTCACTACATTATCATCCAAGTCATTGATATAGACAACAAACAACAATGGTCCCAGCACAGATCCCTGAGGCACACCACTAGTCACAAACCTCCAGTCTGAGAAGCAATCATCCACTACCACTCTCTGTCTTCTCCCACACAGCCAATTTCAAATCCAGTTTACAACCTCTCCATGAATACCAAGTGTATGAACCTTCTGAACTAACCTCCCATGTGGGACCTTGTCAAAGGCCTTACTAAAGTCCATGTAGACAACATCCACAGCCTTTCCTTCATTTACTTTCTTGGTAACCTCCTCGAAAAACTCTACAAGGTTCGTTAAACACAACCTACCATGCACAAAGCTATGCTGACTATCCTTAATCAGCCCTTGGCTGTCCAAATAATTATATATCCGATCTCTCAGAACACTTTCCAATAATGTACCTACTACTGACGTCAGGCTCACTGGCCTGTAATTACCTGGTTTACTTTTGGAGCCTTTTTTAAACAACGGAACAACATGAGCTACCCTCCAATCCTCCGGCACCTCACCCGTGGCTCAGGACATTTTAAATATTTCTGCCAGGGCCCCTGCAATTTCTACACTAGTCTCCTTCAAGGTCCGAGGGAATATCATGTCAGGCCCGGGGGATTTATCTACCTTTATTCGCTGTAAGACAGCAAGCACCTCCTCCTCTTTAATCTCTATATGTTCCATGATACTAACGCTTGTTTCCCTTCCTTCCTTATGCACAATGCCAGTTTCCTGGGTAAATACTGATGCAAAAAAAACGTTTAAGATCTCCCCCATCTCGTGAGGCTCCACACATAGACGACCACTCTGATCTTCAAGGGGACCAACTGTGTCCCTTACTATCCTTTTACTCTTAATATACTTGTAGAAACCCTTCGGGTTTACCTTCTCATTATCTGCCAAAGCAACCTCATGTCTTCTTTTTGCCTTCCTGATTTCCTTTTTTAGTATTTTCTTACATTTTCTATACTCTACAAGTACCTCATTTGCTCCTTGTTGCCTATACCTGCTATACACCTCTCTCTTCTTCTTAACCAGATCGCTAATATCCCTTGAAAACCAAGGTTCCCTATGCCTGTTAACTTTGCCTTTAATCCTGACATGAACATGCAAACTCTGCACTCTCAAAATTTCGCCTTTGAAGGCCTTCCACTTACTGAACACATCCTTGCCAGAAAACAACTTATCCCAATCCATTCTTCCTAGATTCTTTCTCATTTCCACAAAATTGGCCTTTCTCCAATTTAGAATCTCAACTCGAGGACCAGACCTATCCTTATCCATAATTAGCTTAAAACTAATGACATTGTGGTCACTGGACCCAAAATGTTCACCTACACATACTTCTGTCACTTGACCTGTCTGGTTCCCTAATAGGAGATCAAGTATTTCATCCTCTCTCGTTGGTACCTCTGTATATTGATTTAGAAAACTTTCCTGAACACATTTGACAAACTCCAAGCCATCCAGCCCTTTTACAGAATGGGAGTCCCAGTCAATAAGTGGAAAGTTAAAATCTCCTACTATCACAACTTTCTGTTTCTCACATTGGTCTGCTATCTCTCTACAGATTTGCTCCTCCAATTCTCTCTGACTATTGGGTGGTCTATAATACAACCCTATTAGTGTGGTCACACCTTTCCCATTCCTCAGCTCCACCCATTTGGCTTCTGTAGACGAGCCCACCGGGCTGTCCTGCTTATGCACAGCTGTGATATTTTCCCTGACTAGTAATGCCACTCCTCCCCCTTTCATCCCTCCCCCTCTATCACGTCTGAAACAATGGAACCTCGGAGCATTGAGCTGCCAGTCCTGCCCCTCCTGCAACCAAGTCTCACTAATAGCAATAATGTCGTAATCCCACATGCCAATCCACGCCCTAAGCTCATCTGCCTTTCCGACGATACTCCTGGAATTAAAATAGAGGCACCTGAGAACATTTCTATCACATACAGACTCTTGATTTCTGTCTATATATGCTTTCCTCTCTTGACCTTTATCCTCCTCCACCTCACTACCTGCTCTAACACTCTGGTTCCCCTCCCCCTGCAAATCTAGTATTTGTATATTATGTATAATATTAATATTATGTATATTATATATAAAATGTATGTACTGAGATCAAATAGAAAACAGCTTTGCAACAGAAGGCAAGTGGTAATGATAAATGGGAATTATTCTGCCCAGAAACAAATAACCTACACATGAAATACAATGACTGCAGTAGTATTAAACTTGCAGATGACATCAAGGAACCATATAGCACAAAAGGCCATTCATCTCATCATGCCTGTGTCGACTCTTTGAAAAAGCAATCTAATTACTTCCACTCCCCCACAGCTCTGCAAATTATTCCCCTTCAAGTATTTATTTAATTCCCATTTGAAAGTTACTAATGAATCTACTTCCATCCACTATTTCAGGCAGATCCAGATCTCAACAACTCACTGCAATAAATACCTCACACCGACTCTGGTTCTTTGGTCAATCAGCTTAAATGTGTCCCTTGGTTACCAACCTTTCTGCCAATGGGAACAGTTCCTCCTGATTATTCTATCAAAACCTACTGTGATTTTGAACACCTCTATCAAATCTCCTCATTCTCTGCTGTACATCCAGCTGGGTGAGCAGATAACAAATAGAAAATTAAGTGCAAATGGAGTGAGGTATGGAAAATAGACACTAGTTTGAAGAAATATTGGGTATTGCATTTAGAAAACAGCTACCATTCAATAATGTTTTTTTCTACAATTTGTTGTTGGTATGTGGTTGATACTGATGACTTAAAAAATTTAGCGTGTAGTGTGGGATGAGAATTATATGTTGGCCAGACTAGTTGAAGTGGCATTTTAAGGACACTAGTAAACTAGTTGGGTTCAACAGATTTCAGTCAATTTCCAGTGTTAACCCAGAATTGGCAGTTGTATGAATCCAATTCCACAACTGAACATGATCAATGTGAACACTCAAACACTTGAATTGTTAGTCTAGAAGCAGAACCCCGAATCCACCATATCCTATAACATTCAGTGGCCTATTTTAAAGTTTGATTTTGCCAAAGACACAAAGAAAACTCTGTTCCTCTTTAAATAGCAACATGGGTTTCTTTCCTCTGCCTGAATAGAGTCAGGTCTTCAATTTAACATTCTCACTGGTAGAAATACAAAGGGAGAAAGATTTTGAAGTGGCCATTGATCATACTCTGAGCAAAACTGGAATTTGAAGAATAATACTGACATTGCGCAGATCAGTGGCAAGTCTAGTTCTGGAGTATGATGTGTAATTTCCATCAATCTACCCCAGAAAGGATATAGGTTCATTGGAAACATGTTCAGAAATGATTCAAGGCATTACGTGACTAACATAAGAACTAAGAGCAGGAGTAGGCCACTTAGGCTCTCAAGCCTGCTCCACCAATCAATAAAACCATGGCTGATCTGATGTGGCCTTGACTCCACTTTCCTGTCTGCCCCCATAACCGTTGACCCCCTAATCAAGCAATAATCTAACTCAGCTTTCAATATATTCAATGACCCAGCCTCCATTTCTCTCTCGGGAAGAGAATTCCAAACACGAACAAACATCTGAGAGAAGAAATTCCTCCTCAACTGTGTCTTAAGTGTGAGACCCCTGACTTTGAAACTGTGCCCCCTGGCTCTAGATTCCCACACAAGAGACATAGGCCAGGATTTTCCCGTCAGCAATTTGGGGGCGGGGCCCGCTCGCTGACAGGAAAATGACGCGGGATGACATTGGGAGGAAATCAGCTGTCTGCCTGCCGACCTGTCAATGGCCAATTAAGGCCATTGATAGGCTAATTAAGATTGTTAAAGACCCTGCCCTTCCAACCTTAAGACTGGCGGGCAGGCCAAGAGCCCCAGCGGGCTCCTGATTATACATGAAACTTCATCCACTGGCAGGATGAGGTTTCATGTCCTTTTTTAAAAAGTTTCATAAAGTTTGTGTGTTTCTTATTAACATGTCCCATCTCGTGTGACATTGTCACATGAGGGGCACATGTTAATAATTTTAATATTTTTCTATTTTTGGAGTTTTTTTACCTGAAGTAATCTCCCTTGGTCGCAGGGAGCAGTGCGCTCGAAAGAAAGCACTTTGACAGATGAGGAATCCCTCCTCCCCTGCACAGGAAGCACATAGCACTTCCTGTCGAGCAGGCCACTGGGCGGGCCTTAATTGGCCCACCAACTCAAAATAGCAGCGGGCCCCGTTTCGGCGGCGGAGTTCGGCTGCCCGCCTGCCACCGAGCCGGTGGGGCCCGCTCACCCACCAAAGGCAAAATTCTGCCCATTATCTCAGCATCGACCCTGTCAAGCTACCCCAGCACCCAGAATCTTATATGTTTCAATAAGATTGCTTCTCATTCTTCTGAACTCCACGGAATACCAGCCAAGCCTGTTAAGGTTTAGACTAAGATCTAAACTTACCTTCACTGGAGAAAATACTGATTAATGCCTTAAAATGAATGAGCATAAGACCGCATCCAAAATAAAGGGGAAAAGTGAAGGCAATAATCCAGTGAGGAAGGATGACTACATAAAGAACAGGACTAGAAACTAAATATTGCAGGTTATAACGCCATCGGAAATGACAGGGAAGGAAGTGGGAGTGGGGTAGTTGAGTAATTAGAGGTAACATAATGGAAGCAGTAAAAAAGGGACAGATGGTTAGAAACAGAATCCATATGGACTGAAATAATAGAGAAGGGATCGATCACACTAATAGGAATATCGCACAGATCATCTAATAATGGAAAGGTCCTGAAGGGAGAAATAGGTAAATAAATATGCAAAATGAGTGAAGAACATAGAATACAAAAACAGAATTACCTGGAAAAACTCAGCAGGTCTGGCCAGACCTGCTGAGTTTTTCCAGGTAATTCTGTTTTTGTTTTGGATTTCCAGCATCTGCAGTTTTTTGTTTTTGAAGAACATAGAATGATGACTATGATGATAATGATGAGAGATTTTAACTACCCTAAATAAATTGGCAAGATGCAGCGCCAGGAGTACATGCAATAGAAGTTTTACAGAGGAAAAGAAGGGAGGGTACCTGGTCAAGGGTCTGAAAGGGTTTGATTGTGTCCACACAGAGAAGGTATAATGGAGGTGATCAAAAGTAAGGACCATAAAGATAGAATGGCTACTATTAAATGTAATAAGGATTCAGGAGAAACTTCTTTACTTAGAGAACTGTTAGAGGTGGAACTTAAGGGTTGTTGAGATGCACAACATTGAAGGGGAAGTTAGATAAACACATGAGGGATACATTGTTGAGGTTCCACAGAGAGAGCCAGATGTTATTTATAGGAGGGAAACAGATGGGGACTGCTGTGGAGCACTAAAACCAGCAGCGAACACTAATGTCCAATTCTCCTGTTCAGTCAGTGTGTGAGAGTGGATCTAAAGCGAGGGATTGTTCAGAAGGTGACAGTATTTAACAATATTTCATCTTCCCCATGCCAGCCCCCGTCCCGGTCACTCACCTTGCCGTCTCCTCGCCAACCAGCCCCAACTTGAAAGCATAGCCGCCATTTTGCTGCTGGTCACGTGACACGGGATCTACCGCAGTTAATCATCGCGATCGCTGCTATGAATGAAGAGTGCGCGTTTCCTCTGCTGTAACTGTCAGGAGCAGAGTGGCGCAGCGGAAGCGTGCTGGGCCCATAACCCAGAGGTCGATGGATCGAAACCATCCTCTGCTAGCTGTAATTTTTAATTTCCGCAGAGAGCTGATGAGCACCAGTTGCTCAGGGATGTAAAAATAATGCCACAATTATTATTTTAAAATCATTAAAATTAATTTAGGTGGGTTTAAATTAATTTAGATATTACATTAAAATTAATTTAGATAGGTTTAAAATTAATGTTAAAATGTGATATAAACAACAATAAATCAATTAAATATAATCAATACACATTAAATGTCAAAAATAAAAATACCTGGAAAAACTCGGCAGTTCTGGCAGCATCTGCAGAGAGGAACACAGTTAACGTTTCGAGTCCTTATGACTCTTCAACAGAACTAAGTAAAAATAGGAGAGGTGAAATATAAACTGGTGTAAGGGGAAGGTGGGACAAGTAGGGCTGGATAGAGGGCCAGTGATAGGTGGAGATAACCAAAAGATGTCACAGACGAAAGGACGAAGAGTTGTTGAAGGTGGTGATATTATCTAAGGAATGTGCTAATTAAGGGTAGAAAGCAGGTCAAGCAAGGTACAGATAGCCCTAGTGGGGTTGGGGTGAAGGTAAGAGATCTAAATAGGCTAAAAGGTAGAGATGAAACAATGAATGGAAATACATTTAAAATAACGGAAATAGGTGGGAAAAGAAAAATCTATATAAATTATTGGGGGAAAAAAGGGGGGGATTGGAAAGGAGGTGGGGATGGAAGAGAGAGTTCATGATCTAAAATTGTTGAATTCAATATGCAGTCCGGAAGGCTGTGAAGTGCCTAGTCGGAAAATGAGGTGCTCTTCCTCCAGTTTGCGTTGAGCTTCACTGGAACAATGCAGCAAGCCAAGGATAGACATGTGGGCATGAGAGCAGGGTGGAGTGTTAAAATGGCAAGCGACAGGGAGGTCTGGGTCATGCTTGCAGACAGACTGAAGGTCACCCAGTCTACATTTGGTCTCTCCAATGTAGAGGAAAATGCATTGGGGGCAACAAATGCAGTAGACTAAATTGAGGGAAGTGCAAGTGAAACGCTGCTTCACTTGAAAGGAGTGTTTGGGCCCTTGGACAGTAAGGAGAGGGGAAGTAAAGGGGCATGTGTTGCACCTTCTGCGGTTGCATGGGAAGGTGGCGTGAGAGGGGGGTTGAGGTATAGGGGGTGATGGGGGAGTGGACCAGGGTGTCACGGAGGGAACGATCCCTGCGGAATTCCACTGGGGGGGGTGAAGGGAAGATGTGTTTGGTGGTGACATCATGCTGGAGTTGGTGGAAATGGCGAAGGATGATCCTTTGAATGCGAAGGCTGGTGGGGTGATAAGTGAGGACAAGGGGGACCCTATCATGGTTCTGGGAGGGAGAGGAAGATGTGAGGGCGAATGTGTGGGAGATGGGCCGGACACAGTTGGGGGCCCTGTCAAACACCGTGGGTGGAAAACCTTGGTTAAGGAAGAAGGAAGACATGTCAGAGGAACTGTTTTTGAAGGTAGCATCATCAGAACAGATGCGACGGAGGCGAAGGAACTGTGAGAATGGGATGGAGTCCTTACAGGAAGCGGGGTGTGAGAGCTGTATTCGAGGTAGCTGTGGGAGTCGGTAGGCTTATAATGGATATTGGTGGACAGTCTATCACCAGAGATTGAGACAGAGAGGTCAAGAAAGGGAAGGGAAGTGTCAGAGATGGAACATGTGAAAATGATGGAGGGGTGGAAATTGGAAGCAAAATTAATAAATTTTTCCAGGTCCAGACGAGAGCATGAAGTAGCACCGAAGTAATCATCGATGTACCGGAGAAAGAGTTGTGGGAGGGGGCCAGAGTAGGACTGGAACAAGGAATGTTCCACATACCCCATAAAGAGACAGGCATAACTGGGGCCCATGCAAGTACCCATAGCCACATCTTTTATTTGGAGGAAGTGAAAGGAGTTTAAGGAGAAATTGTTCAGTGTGAGAACAATTTCAGCCAGACGGAGGAGAGTAGTGTTGGATGGGGATTGTTCAGACCTCTGTTCAAGGAAGAAGCGGAGACCCCTCGGACCATCCCGGTGGGGATGGAGGTGTAGAGGGATTGGACGTCCATGGTGAAGAGGAGGCAGTTGGGGCCAGGGAACTGGAAATTGTTGACATGATCCATTGTTTTATCTCTACCTTTTAGCCTATTTCGATCCCTTCCCTTCACCCCCACCCCACCCACACTAGGGCTATCTGTACCTTGCTTGTCCTGCTTTCTACCCTTAATTAGCACATTCCTTAGATAATATCATCACCTTCAACACCTCTTTGTCCTTTTATCTATGACATCTTTTGGCTATCTCCACCTATCACTGACCCTCTATTCAGCTCTACCCCCCACCCCCCCAACCCCTTAAACCAGCTTATATTTCACCTCTTTTCTATTTTTACTTAGTTCTGTTGAAGAGTCATAAGGACTCGAAACGTTGACTGTGTTCCTCTCCGCAGATGCTGCCAGACCTGCTGAGTTTTTCCAGGTATTTTTATTTTTGTTTTGGATTTCCAGCATCCGCAGTTTTTTGCTTTTATCACATAAAATGTCATCCTTGCCCAGATTTAAAATATTTCTACCTGAAATTAATTTAAGCAGATTTAAAATTAATGATAAAATATGACACATATATGATGAAAGCTTTAATAAAGGAATAAAATATAATGAATACATATACACAATGAATGCCAGCAGGCCCAGAATTATAAAATAATTCACCTTCTTAAAAGGAATTTAATTAGAGTTAAAATTATTTAGAAAATTGCAGAATTGTTACGGCGCTGAATGATTTAGCTTGGCTTGTCTTTGCCAGCTCTCCGAATGAGCAATGCACTGAGTATTATTCCCTCACTTTCTCCCCATAACCCAGCGCGTTCTTCCTTTTCAGATAATATTCCAATTCACTTTTGAAATCCTTGATTGAAACTGCCTCCACCACACTCTCAGACAGTCCATTCTAAATCCTAACCACTTGCTACGTGAAAAAGTATCTCATGTCCCCCAATGCTTCTTTTGCCAATTACTTTAAATCTGTTCTCTCATTCTTGATTCTTTCATGAATGGGAACAGTTTCTCCCTATCTACTCTGTCCAGAACCACTATGATTTTGAATATCTCTATGAAATTTCCTCTCAACCTTCTCTTCAAGCAAAACAGTCCCAACTTCTCCAATCTATCTTTATAACTGAAGTTCCTCACTCCTGGAACCATTCTTGTGAAGCTTTTCGATATTCTCTCTAATGCCTTCACATCCTTCCTAAACTGTGGCTCCCAGGAATGGACGCAATACTCTAGCTAAAGCTGAATCAGTGTTTTATACAAGTTCAACACTTCCTTGCTCTTTTCCTTCATGCAACTATCATAAAATCCTAGGATACTGCATGCTTTGTTGGCCATGCTCTCAACCTGTCCTGCCACTTTCAATGACTTATGCATGTATATACCCAGGTCCCTCTGCTTCTGCACCCCTTTAGAATTGTACCCTTTGTTTTATATTGTGAGGGACTAAGACCTCACACTGTATATTTTTATAAACTAAGTATAGATATGCTAATTGCTATTTCTAAAATTTTTAAACTGGACAACAACCATTAAAATGGTTGAACCTACGTCTATGACACCCAAACAAAAGAAGTTACTTGACAGTTTCAGGGAAACTCGCATCTCATTATCTCTGAGGAGCCACTAACGACCACCCATGGGCTGCTCAGCCCAATACAAAAGCCACCTGCTTTTAATAACCCAGGCAGGCCAACAGGAGGCAGCTTGTCTGCTAAGACAAATGTCCCCCAACTGTCCTTTCAATTCCCAATGGCTGAGATATTTAACAGACTTTGGAACCCAGACAATGGATAGACTGGATTTGATGGTCAAAGACAGGGTGGAGAGGTGGGTCGTCATGTGACATAGACTTCTTGCTTATGGAACAAGTAATATTGCCTTGCTGAAGTGCATAGCTTAGTCTGCTGTTTACCATCTAACTAGCAGCCTCACAGACAAGGAAGGAGCTCTGCCCAGATGGAATACTTGGTCCCATCTATACTGCTCCTGCTGGAAATTCTGTACCATCACCTACAAGACTGATTCATCTCTGCATTCCTATCTCATTGCATGAAGTCAACACCACTGGAAAAGTGAATTATCCAGCATCAGTTTTCAACCCACCAACCTCTGTGAAGGAATACCTCATTTTCCTTTGATCCTGGAATTCATATAAACCAATATTTGTTTTCTCTGTGGCTTCTGTACTATAAAACCTTCTTTTCTCTATCCCTCTCTTTACTGTCTAAGTGCGGAGTCGAAATTGCAACCCTCCTTTCATGGTTTGAATGTGTTTAATAAACTAACCCTTTGAGTTCATCCTATCTCCAGCTTGCTGTGGGGTTATGAATAGAAAATTAGGTCACACAAAAACTGAGGGGTTGGGAAATACATCACCGCTTAAAAAGAGGGAAACAAAAAACACTTTTCTGTTTACAGATGGGTGGCGAGAGGAGAAATTAGTGTTGTTTAAATTAATCCCCCCTCCTTGGTGAAGATTAATGCAAAGCCTTAATTTACTACTCAGTTATGTCATATGCCTCCATGTATAAGTTCACTTATTGGTCCCTAATCGGCCTTACTCCTCTTTTTATAACCCCTTTACTCTTTATATGTATAGAAGACTTTGGAATTCCCTTTTATGTTGGCTAACAGTCTCTTTTCATACTCCCTCTTTCCTTCTTTTATTTAATTTTTTCACTTCCCTTCTGCACCATCTATATTCAGCTTGGTTCTCCAAGGTATTATCCACCTGACATCTGTCGTATGCACACCTTTTCTCCTTCAACTTAATCTCTATCTCTTCTGTCAGTTTTTAAGCTTTGGATTTCTTTGGGCTACCTTTCCCTTTCATAGAATTATATTTTCACTGTGCCCTAACTATCTCTTCTTTGAAGTTAACCCATTGTTCAGATACAATTTTTCCTGCCAACCTTTGATTCCATTTTATTTGGCCCAGATGCATTCTTACCCCATTGAAGCTGGCTTTCCCCCAGTTAATTATTCTTACTCTGGAATATTCTTTGTCCTTTTCCATAGACACCCTAAACCTTATGGTACAATGATCACTGTCCCCTAAATATTCTCCTACTGACACTTGATGACCTTGGCCCACCTCATTCCCAAGAACCAGGTCTAGAAGTGCCACCTTTCTCTGCCCTTTACACTGCTACTATCCTAGTCTATAATCAAATAATATGATATATGATAACAATATCATAAGAAAATAAAAATAATATAAGAAAATAAGTATGCTTGATAGAGGTGATTAAAATCAACAGGGGTCTGGAAACAATAGATAGGGAGAAACTGTTTCCATTGGTGGAAGGATCAAGAACCAGAGGGCAGAAATTTAAGGTAATTGTCAAAAGAAGCAATGATGACATGAGGAAAAACTTTTTCATGCAACAAGTAGTTAAGATCTGGAATGGACTGCTTGAGAATGTCATGAATGCAGATTTAATTGAGGCTTTCAAAAGGGAATCAGATCCTTTTCTGAAAAGGAAGAATGTGCAGGGCTATGCAGAGAAGGTGGGTGAATGTCACTCAGAGAGCCAGCATAGACATGACAGGCCAAATGGTCTTCTTCTGTACTGTGACCATTCTATGATTCTATGATATATTGTTATGCCCTCTGGTTTCCCCAAGTATAAAATAATTACAGTTTAGATTCAAAATGCTGGAGTTTCATCATTTAATTTTTACATCTCTCCTTTCGGCTGGTAGACTGACACAGCGGCTGGGATTTTCTGTGCCTGCCGGTGTCAGGTGTTTTTGATACCATGAACGGACAATTTCCATGATTGGCTTCATAACAGTGTGAAACCAGTTTGTGATTGTTTGCTCAGCCCGCCAACAGCAGGCTGCCTTTCCCACCATTGGACGTCAAGAACCTCATTGTAATACACCTGCATATCATTATCAGGCCAGCCCACCGGAATCGTCCACCCACCACTGGATTGACGTCCATGTCAGTGGGTAAGCACACTGACGTGTTTCACAACAGCACATAAAAGGCGTGAACTTGGCAGGCTGTACTTTGAGGGGGACTTCGAGGTAAGTACACAGCAACGATGTGCAGCGCTCGCCAGGGTTGCCTGTTGGACTTCAAGCTTAAGGAGCGTTGGAGGGATAGGGGGCATTAAGGGCAGTCCTGCTATTAAGACAGTTCAGGCGCAGGCACATTGATTATGACTGGAGTTGGGCTTCTAGCTTATCTGCCCACTCAAGCAACACAGAGGCATGAAAATGCCACCAAGTGATCCAAAGCTTTTCACCACCCGCCCTCCCCACCCCCCCACTCCCCACCCCCAACCCCCACCCCGGCACAGACTGCAAAGTCATGAGCATTTTAGTGGACTGCAGAGCAGTTGGACGACTGCACACATTGTAAAATCTCCTCCTTAAAGTTGGCCATGGAGCAGTCACTGCTGGAGGCGCTCACAGCCCCTTGCAATGTCATCATCCCAGTTTGGATTAGTCTCCTCCATGGTTCAAGCTAACAGCGCAGCCTCGCAGAGCAGGTTAGGAGAATGCCTGTGCCTGAGCTGAGAGAACAGTATGCAGTCGAATGGGCAAAGCTGCTGCCAATCGGTTTGGTGGAGAGGTGGAGGTGGGTGGGGTTTCAACAGCCATGCAGCGAACTAAACTCTGGCCATCCAAGTGGTACCAGTGGCTGTGAAAGTGACTGCGGCACTCAATTGCTATGCCAATGGCTCCTTTCAGGGCTCCACAGGTGATCTCTGTGGGATCTCACAAGCCTCCGCCAACAAATGCAGCCAGGAGGACACGGATTCCATCTTTGTGAGGGCACACAACTTTGTGTATTTTGCATGGGACCAGGACAGGCAGGATGCAATGGCGATTGGATTTGCCCAGATCTCGGGTTCCCCACTGCTGCAGGGTGCCATCGACTGCAATATGCGGTCAAATATGTCAACCGCAAGGGGTTTCACTCGCTGAAAGCACAGCTGGTGTGCGACCACCAGAAATGCATCTTGCAGGTGTGTGCACGGTTTCCAGGGAGTGTGCATGACTCTGACATCCTCAGTTGGTCACAGATCCCTGGAATCTTCCAGGGTCCACAGAAGCTGCAGTGTTGGCTCCTTGGGGACAAGGGCTACCCGCAGAGGCCATGGCTGATGACACCCGTGCGGCGGCCTCAGACTGCAGCAGAGAGACGCTATAATGAGGCTCATGCTGCAGCTCAAAACTTGGTGGAGCAGACAAAAACAGAAATACCTGGAAAAACTCAGCAGGTCTGGCAGCATTGGCGGAGAAGAGCAAAGTTGACGTTTCGGGTCCTCATGACCATTCAACAGAACTAAGTAGAAATAGGAAAGGGGTAAAATATAAGCTGGTTTGGTGGGGGGGTGGAAGAGAAGGGGGGGGGTTTGTTGGAACAAGCAAGCAGTAATAGGAGCAGATAACCAAAAGATGTCACAGACAAAAGAACAAAGAAGTGTTGAAGGTGGTGATATTATCTAAAAGAATGTGCTTATTAAGAGTGGAGAGCAGGACAAGCAAGGTAGCTCTAGTGGGGGTGCGGTGAAATAAACTATGGGTGGAATACATTTAAAAATAATGGAAATAGGTGGGAAAAGAAAAATCTGTACAAGTTATTGGAAAAAACAAAAAGGAGGGAGAAGAAACAGAAAGGGGGTGGGGATAGAGGAGGGAGTTCAAGATCTAAAGCTGTTGAACTCAATATTCAGTCAGGAAGGCTGTAAAGTGCCTAGTCAGAAGATGAGGTGCTGTTCCCCCAGTTTGCATTCAGCTTCACTGGAACAATGCAGCAAGCCAAGGACAGACATGTGGCCAAGAGAACAGGGTGGAGTGTTAAAATGGCAAGCGACAGGGAGGTCTGGGTAATGCTTGCGGACAGACCGAAGGTGTTCTGCAAAGCGGTCACCCAGTCTGTGTTTGGTCTCTCCAATGTGGAGGAAACTGCATTGGGAGCAACGAATGCAGTAAACTAAGTTGGGGGAAATGCAAGTGAAAGGAGTGTTTGGGCCCTTGGATGGTGAGGAGAGAGGAAGTGAAGGGGCAGGTGTTGCATATTCTGTGTTTGCATGGAGAAGTGCCGTAGAAGGGGGTTGAGGAGTAGGGGGTGATGGAGGAGTGGACCAGGGTGTCACGGATGGAACGATCCCTACGGAATGGAGCCGGGTGGGGGTGAAGGGAAGATGTGTTTGGTGGTGACATCATGCTGGAGTTGGTGGAAATGGCAGAGGATGATCCTTTGAATGCGGAGGCTGGTGGGGTGATAAGTGAGGACAAGGGGGACCCTATCATTGTTCTGGGAGGGAGGAGAAGGCGTGAGGGTGGATGCACGGGAGATGGGCCAGATACGGTTGAGGGCCCTGTCGACTACCGTGGGTGGAAAACCTCGGTTAAGGAAGAAGGAGGACATGTCGGAGGAACTGTTTTTGAAGGTAGCATCATCAGAACAGATGCGATGGAGGCGAAGGAACTGAGAGAATGGGATGGTGTCCTTACAGGAATCAGGGTGTGAGGAGCTGTAGTCGAGGTAGCTGTGGGAGTCAGTAGGCTTGTAATGGATATTGATGGACAGTTTATCACCAGAAATTGAGACAGAGAGGTCAAGGAAGGGAAGGGAAGTGTCAGAGACGGGCCATGTGAAAATGATGGAGGGGTGGAGATTGGAAGCAAAATTAGTAAATTTTTCCAGGTCGCGACAAGAGCATGAAGCAGCACCGAAGTAATCATCGATGTACCGGAGAAAGAGTTGTGGGAGGGGGCCGGAGTAGGACTGGAACAAGGAATGTTCCACATACCCCATAAAGAGACAGGCATAGCTGGGGCCCATGCGGGTACCCATAGCCACACCTTTTATTTGGAGGAAGTGAGAGGAGTTAAAGGAGAAATTGTTCAGTGTGAGAACAAGTTCAGCCAGATGGAGGAGAGTAGTGGTGGATGGGGATTGTTCGGGCCTCTGTTCGAGGAAGAAGCTGAGAGCCCTCAGACCATCCTGGTGGGAGATGGAGGTGTAGCGGGATTGGACGTCCATGGTGAAGAGGAGGCGGTTGGGGCCAGGGAACTGGAAATTGTTGATGTGACGTAAGGTGTCAGAGGAATCATGGATGTAGGTGGGAAGGGACTGGACAAGGGGAGAGAGAAGGGAATCAAGATAGCGAGAAATGAGTTCCGTGGACCAGGAACAGGCTGACATGATCAGTCTGCCGGTTCAGTCCTGTTTGTGGATTTTGGATAGGAGGTAGAAGCGGGCCATCCAAGGTTGGGCGGCTATCAGGTTGGAAGCTGTGGAAGGAAGTTCTCCAGAGGAGATGAGGTCAGTAACAGTCCTGGAAACAATGTCCTGATGTTCAGTGGTGGGGTTATGGTCCAGGGAGAAGTAGGAGGAAGTGTCTGCGAGTTGACGCTCAGACTCTGCGAGGTAGAGGTCAGTGCACCAGACAACAACAGCATCACCCTTGTCAGAAAGTTTGATGACAATGTTAGGGTTGGACCTGAGAAAACAGATTGCAGTAAGTTCAGAGAGAGACAGGTTAGAATGGGTGAGAGGACCAGAGAAATTGAGACGACTAATGTCACGCCGACAGTTCTCAATTAAAAGATCAAAAGAAGGTAAGAATCCAGAGGGAGGGGTCCAGGTGGAGGGAGAATATTGGAGGTGGGTAAAAGGATCCGTTGAATGGGGAGAGGACTCCTGCCCAAAGAAGTGGGCACGGAGACAAAGGCAGCGGAAGACGAGTTCAGCATCGTGCTGAGCTCAAAATTCATCCAGATGAGGGCATAAAGGTATGAAACTAAGTCCTTTGCTGAGCACTGAACGTTCAGCGTCAAAGAGGGGAATGTCAGGGGGTATAGTGAATACACGGCTGGGGCTGGGATTGGAAGATGGGGTGGGGACAGAGGGACAGGTCAGGGTTGGAGGGTCCTGGATGGGTGTTGGTGTCGATGAGTTGTTGGAGTCCAAGGGCCCAAACACTCCTTTCAAGTGAAGCAGCATTTCACTTGCATTTCCCCCAACTTAGTCTACTGCATTCATTGCTCCCAATGCAGTTTCCTCTACATTGGAGAGACCAAACACAGACTGGGTGACCGCTTTGCAGAACACCTTCAGTCTGTCCATAAGCATTACCCAGACCTCCCTGTCACTTGCCATTTTAACACTCCGCCTTGCTCTCTTGCCCACATGTCAGTCCTTGGCTTGCTGCATTGTTCCAGTGAAGCTCAACGCAAACTGGAGGAACAGCACCTCATCTTCCGACTAGGTACTTTACAGCCTTCCTGACTGAATATTGAGTTAGATCTTGAACTCCCTCCTCCATCCCCACCCCCTTTCCGTTTCTTCCCCTTCTTTTTTGTTTTTTCCAATAATTTATATAGATTTTTCTTTTCCCACCTATTTCCATTATTTTTAAATGTATTCCACCCATGGTTTATTTCACCCCACCCCCACTAGAGCTACCTTGCTTGTCTTGCTCTCCACTCTTAATTAGCACATTCTTTTAGATAATATCACCACGTTCAAAACCTCTTTGTTCTTTTGACTGTGACATCTGTTGGTTACCTCCTCCTATTACTGCTTGCTTGTCCCAACAAACCACCACCGCCCCCCCCCCCCAAACCAGCTTATATTTCACCCCTTTCCCATTTCTACTTAGTTCTGTTGAATGGTCATGAGGACTCGAAACGTCAACTTTGCTCTTCTCCGCCAATGCTGCCAGACCTGCTGAGTTTTTCCAGATATTTCTGTTTTTGTTTTGGATTTCCAACATCCGCTGTTTTTTGTTTTTATCTTGGTGGAGCAGACCACTGGGATTCTGAACATGAGGTTTTGGTGCCTGGACCGGTCTGGTGGGGCCCTGCAATACAGTCCACAGAGGGTGTCATGCATCGTCGTCATCTGCCGCGCTCTTTACCACCTGGCGCTGCAATGGGGAGATGAGCTGGTTGAGGAGGAGATGGAGGAGCTGGAGGTCTCCTCCAATGAGGAGGATGCCTATGGGCATGAGGGTGAGGAGGTCTCGACGGCGACGATGATGGGAATGAGGCCCTCACACTGAATCACAAAAGGTTAGTATGCAGGTACAGTAGGTAATTAGGAAAGCTAATAAAATGTTATCATTTATTGTTGGGGAATTGATTACAAAAGTAGGGAGGTTATGCTTCAGTTATACAGGGCACTAGTGAGACCACATCCAGAATATTGTGTACAGTATTAGTCTCGTTATGTAAAGAAATACGTTAGAAGCAGCTCAGAGAAGGTTTACTAGACTAATACCAGGAATGGGTGGGTTGTCTTATGAGGAAAAGCTGGTAGGCTAGGCTTGTATCCACTGGCGTTTAGAAGAATAAGAGGCAACTTAATTGAAACCTTTGAGATTCTGAGGGATCTTGACAGGGTGGATGTGGAGAGGATGTTTCCTCTTGTGGGAGAATCTAGAATTAGGGGTCACCATTTAAAAATAAGGGTTTGCTCATTTAAGTCAGAGATGGGGAGAAATTTTTTCTCTCAGATGGTGAGTATTTGGAACTCTTTTTCTCAAAAGGCGGTGGAAACAGAGTCTTTGAATATTTTTAAAGCAGAGCTAGATAGATTCCTGATAAACAAGGGTGTGAAAGGTTATCCGGGGTAGGCAGGAGTGTGGGGTTGAGGTTACATTCACATCAGCCATGATCTTATTGAATGTTGGAGCAGACTTGAGGGGCCGAGTGGCATACTCCTGCTCCTAATTCGTATATTCATATGTAGATGAGGCAGGTGCACTAGGAGGCCCTCATACCTGCTAGATTTGGGGAGGATAATGACAACATGCAGTGAGGTGACTCCATAGATCCTCACATTGCATTTGTGAACGTTTGACTCCAGTCTGACTTATGGCAGCACCAGTATCCTCTGTGAGAATGCTCCTGTCATGGAGACGCAGTGGAGGCCCTAATAGTTGCTCAATTGCAGAAGGATGATGACAACATGCAGTGAGGACACTCCATATATCTTCACACAGCCTCTGAGAATGTCTGACTCCTGTTTAGCCGAGGGCAGCTCGCTTGCGCTCTATAATCAGGGCCATATCATAAAGACGCAGCCATGAAACTTTAGAAGCATCTGATCCTTTGTCCACCTTCAGCTCCTGAGCCCTTCAGAATCTGGAGCACAGCATCAGTGGTCACGGATGCTGAAGAAATGAGGGCCAGCCCCACCCTAAAGGCGCTGAGAGCACATAGAAAGAATGATGGAACAATGTGATGCCTGCCCACTACATTCTGGCAGCAGTAACAAGCACCACCAAGGTGCGGGCATCAGTCATGTTTCCAGGGAGTGTGAGGCTGGACCATCACTTTGGTCTGAAGGCTGCACAAAGCATAAGGAAGAGGCTCTGGACTGAGACACCTGCGTTTATCTCGTGCAGAAAGGTTACACGTTTGAGTGACACGAACACTGCTCATCAGAACAAGGAGCCATAGGCAGGGAGACATTCTTGAGAGTTTATTGACAATAGTGAACATTATGTGCAAGTGATTAACACCCTTGCCCAGGCTATGCAACTAATTATTCTTAACAGTCCTAACCCTGCTGCTACATCTTGGTGCTCCCTGGACATCCACAGTGAGGTGCAGGCAGCCTACTGACTGCAACACCCTGTACATGATGACATTAGCGGGCATCCCCCGGAGGGCCGAGACTTGGAGGGCCCCAGGCTGCTTTTGGGATCCTGCTGTGTGTCAGTGGCACCCTCCTCGGCCTGTGAAGCTGGGTCTGTGGAGAGCGTAGGAAAAGGGGAGTCAGCTTAGCGGGCCAATCCCGGAGTCACCTGGGTGAATGAGCCTAGAGTGTGCTGATCCTCCTCCCTAAGGGTGCCCGAGGGTCCCAGGCTGACTCCTTGAGGAGAAGGGGAAGCTGGAGTGAGATCGAGCCACAAAGGAACCCCTCTTGTGTACATACTGTTGGAGGCCAACTATGACATCAGTGATGGAGTTGAGCGCATGCAGCAGTGACATCCTGGACAAAGGTCTCCTTGGTGGCCGCCATCCTTCTCAGTGTTAACCTCGGTGCATTGGCATGCTGCGCTATCACCTCAGACTGAAGGTGGACCGACTCCTCCATCGTGCCTTGCAATCTGAGGAGTGCAGCGGACATCCCTTCCTGATGTTCCCGAGCTTGCCTTTGCAGCTCTAGCAACTGTGACATGACCGAGTCCAGAGGCTCATCATCTGACTCGGGCGCAGCAGATTTATGTCCTCTAGCAGTCCTCCAAGTACCAGACACCTGAGAAGTCCCTGCCTCCACCTGCTGAGGACCAGAAAGTGTGATGTGCTCACCAGATTGTGATCCCGGGGCTACAGTAAAGCTAAGTCCCACCGAGGTGTGTGTCTCTGTGCTGGTGGAGGGTGTGTGTGAGCGCTGTGACGGGGCTTCAGGGAAGGTGCCTCCAGATTCCTCTTCATAGGTTTTTTTGGTGCTTGATTGGAGGCCCTGGGTCATGGACTCCGTAGACAGTTCCCTGGATGTGCCTGCGAAAGCAAGGAGGGATAATTAGTGCATGGCAGTGGCCTGTGGAAGAGGACACATCACTCACAGCATTGTTGTCTGACGGATGTTGCACTGCTGGACCCTCACTTGGTAGAGTAGCGCCAACCTCACTGTCAGCACACTCCTCTTTTAAAGGGCATTGACACTGACCACCACTGCCAAAGCCTCCGAAGCCTGGCTGGCGATGCTGCTGCCCATCCTGTGGCCACACCAGGGGGTAGGGGACATCCCGACGGGCCTCCGTGGCATCCAAAAGGTGTTTCAGTGACGCGTCACTAAACTTGGGGGCTGCAGCCTTCTTGCCTTTCGTGGACATCTTCCCTGCAGTAGTCCTGGGCTGGAAGCACTGAGATGTGTGCGCACAGCTGGACTTCAAATATGGCACCAAGTGTGATGAAGCAGCGAGCTGATGGCAGGCGGGCGAATGAGAGCCCACTCGCCATGTTTCCCAGGAATGCATAAATAATGTGGCGGGATTGGGATGATACAGCATAAAAACTTGCCATTGCACCACACTTATGTAAATCTGGGACGATTCCACCCATTGTTACTTGGCACATGACTGCAGTGCCAGTGGTAAAATGTGGTACCTTGGATGCACATTCTCATAACAATTAGTTCCTATTTCTTTACAAATAAGGTCATAAGAAATAGGAGCAGGAGTAGGCCATTCAGCTCATTGAGCCTGCTCTGCCATTCAATAGAATCATGGTTGGTCTGATTGTGATGTTAACTCCACTTTCCTGCCTGTTCTCCACAATCCTTGATATCCTTGTAGATCAAAAATTTATTGAACTCAACCTTGATTATACTCAATGACCCAACTTCCACTGCTCTCTGGGGAAGAGAATTGCAAAGATTAATGGCCCTTTGAAAGAAGAAATTCTTCCTCATCTCCGTCTTAAACGGGAGACCCCTTATTTCTGCTCTCTTTGATATATATTGACCTGGACTTGCATAAAGAGGCATAATTTCAATGTTTTCAGATGACACCAAACTTAGAAATGTATTCACTCCAGTGAATTCAGGTCAACTCGACCCAATCTCTCCTCATACAACAATCCTGCCATCCCAGGAATCAGTCTGCATCTTCGCTGCACTCCCCCTATTGCAAGTATATCTTTTCTTAGATAAGGAGACCAAAACTGCTCACACTACTCCAGGGGCAGAATGTTGTGCTTATCAGGCAGACACGTGCCTGACCTGAACGAGCATAAAATGATGCGCGATGATGTCGGGCGAAGGTTGCGACCTCATCGTGCATTTGTGTGATATTTTGGTCAGCCGGCAAATGCAGGAGTCGGCAGCGCGCCCACCAACAATTAACAAGCCTATTAAGGCCATTAAAGTTCTAATTAAATGAAACTTTTTGCTGTCCATCCAACCTTACGGTTACGGAGTCACGTGAGGGGACATGTTATTAACACTTCAAAATTCTTTCTTTTTTATTTTCAAAACTCTTCAGCTCCCTGAGGCAGCTCTATGCCTCAGAAAGCTTTTACTACGTGCATCCGTGCACATGCGCGAACTTCAGTGCTCGCGCTCCTCCCGCCCCTGCCCCGGTAGCACTGAACGCTGCAGCACACGTTTCACGCTGGCTGGCCAATCAACGGTGGTCAGAGCCTGATCCCGGGCAGCAGTCAGCTTCCCAACCACTCCTGGGCCTGCCCACTGAGCCTGCCCAACCACCAGAAAATCCTTTACAGCTGTAGTACACCTGTACTAAAGTCCTCTCGCAATGAGGGCCAACATACCATTTGACTTAATTGCTTGCTTCAGTGGTTTTTTTTATTTGTTCATGGGATGTGAGCATCACGACCAATGACAGCATTTATTGCCCATCCCTAATTGCCCCTTTTCAGAGGGCATTTAAGAGTCAACCACATGGCTGTGGGTCTGGAGTCACAGGTAAGGACAGTAGATTTCTTCCCCAAAATGGCATTTGAGCCAGATGGGTTTTTGCGACAACCACAATGGTTTCATGGTCACCATAATTTAATCTTTTAATTCCAGATTTTTATTGAACCCGGGCTCCCAGAGCATTACCTTGGGTCCCTGGAATACTAGTCCAGTGATAATACCACTATGCCACCGCGTGCCCCTTTGTACATCAGCATTTTCCAATCTATCATCATTTAAATAATAGTTTTTCCTACTGAAGTGGATAACTTCAAACTTACCTACATTATACTGCATCTGCCATGTATTTGTCCACTCACTCAACCTGCCTGAATCATCTTGAAGCCTCTTAACATCCTCCTCACCACTCACACGCCCAGCAGGTTTTGTGTCGTCAGCAAACTTGGAAATATTACATTTGGTTCTCTCATCCAAATCTTTGATATATATTGTGAATAGCTGGGGTCCAAGCACTGATCCCTGTGGTACCCCAGTAATCACCACCTGCCACTCCAAAATGACCCATTTATTCCTACTCTCTGTTTCCTGTCTGCTAACCAATTCTCAATCCATGATAATATATTACCCCTAGTCTCGTGCTTTAATTTTGCACACTATCCTCTTATGTGGTACTTTATCAAAAATTTTCTGAAAATCCAAATACACCATTCTCCCTTATCTATTCTGCTAGTTACATCCTCAAAAAACTGCAGTAGGTTTGTCTAACATGATTTCCCTTCCCTAAATCCACATTGACTTTGTCTAATCCTATTGATATTTTCTAAGTGTTCTGTTATCACATCCTTGATAATAGACTGTAGCATTTTCCCTACTATAGATGTTAGGCTAACCAGTGTATAATTCGCTGTTTTCTCCCTCCCTCCTTTTAAATAGTGGGGTTACATTTGCCACCCTCCAATCTGCTGGGACTGTTCCAGAACCTACAGAATTTTGGAAGATGTCAACCAAGGCATCCGCTCTTTCCACTGCCACCTCCTTTAGTACCCTGCGATGTAGATTATCAGGCCCCGGGGATTTATTAGCTTTCAGTCCCATTAATTTCTCCAGCACTATTTTTTTAGAAATGCTAATTTCTTTCAATTCCTCCTTCTCACTAGACCCTTGGTTTCCTAGTATTTCTGGGAAGTGATTTGTGTCTTCCTCCATGAAGACAGGACTAAAGTAGTTGTTTAATTGCTCTGCCATTTGCTTGTTCTCTATTATAAATTCTCCTATTTCGGACTATAAGGGACCTACATTTGTCTTTACTAATCTTTTTCTTTTTACATAACTTATAGAAGCTTTTACAGTCTGCTCTAATGTTCCTTGCAAGCTTACTCTCATACTCTAATTTTCCCCTCTTAATCAATATTTTGGTCCTCCTTTGCTGAATTTTAAGCTGTTCCCAATCCACAGGCTTGATACTTTTTCTAGCAATATTATATGACTCCTTTTTGGATCGAATACTATCCTTCATTTTTTTTGTTAGCTATGGTTGGGCTGCTTTCCTTGATGTGTTATTGCATCAGAAAGGAATGTATAATTGTTGCAATGCATATATTCATTTGTTAAATATTAGGCATTGCTGATAAACCACCATGCCTTTTAATGAAGTTCCCCAATCTACCTTATCAATCTAGCCACATACCTTGGTGGTTTCCTTTGGTTAGATTTAGGACCCTGGTTTCAGACCTTTACTTCACTTTCCATCCTAATGAAGAATTCCATCAAGTTTTGATCATTGTTCCCTAAAGGATCCTAAACAACAAGGTTATTAATGAACCATTTCTCATTGCACAAAACCAAATCTAGAATATCTTGTCCCCTAGTCTGTTTCTTGACATATTGGTTTAAAAAAAATCTTGTACACACTCCAGGAATTCATTTGCCACAGTGTTATTGCTAACTTGTTTTGCCCAGTCTATGGCCAGAATTTTCTGGCTGACGTGCAGGTGGCATAGCCCGCATATCAGCGCTTAAAATGTCGTGCGCTAATGTCAAGCAAGTGTGCCGACATCAGCGTGCAGCATCACGATATTTCAGTTGGCGGGCGCGCTCAGCAGCGCGGTGTTTGCCCGCCATTAATTGAAGGCCTCGTTAAGGCCCTTAACTTGCCAATTGTCCTGGATTTTGAGGGGCCCATGTGAACTTCGGGTTGGCACATGGGCCCAATGGGCAGGCGGGTAGGAGATTGTTAGCAGTTCTTATCGATTTCCAAGAGCTTTTTGAAACCAGTCTGCAGACAGTACTCTTTCTCATGCCTGCAGCTTTCTGGAGACCTTTCCACTGCAGGCAGCTCCCCTGAGGAGGGAGGGATAGAATAAGGAGGAGGAGGAGGCCAGGACTGGACAATCAGCCTCCAGGGGAGCCACCTTTGTGTGGTCAGGCACAGGTACAAGGGGCGCAGGCCAAGAGGTTGTCCAAGGTGCAACAGGTCACAGAAAACGCCACTATCCTGCTGCCAGGGTATACAGGCGGCGAAGCAGCGACCTCAATATGACTGAGGTGCAGTGCCGAAGGAGGCTCTGACTCTCAAGGGTGACAGTCAACTATATCTGTCAGATGATTGGCCCTGAGATCTCCCCTAACTGTGTGGGTGGACATCCCATGCCAGCGATTCTGAAGCTCACAGTTGCCCTCCACTTCTATGCCTCTGGCTCCCTCCAGGGCTCAGTGGGTGACCTTTGCAATGTCTCCCAATCAGCTTTCCACACTTGTGTCAAGCAAGTTACACATGCTCTGTTCAGTCGGGTATTGACCTTCATCCATTTCCGCTGCAACCAGGCAAGTCAGGCACAGCGAACCCGAGGCTTCGCAGCCACTGCTGGCTTTTCCTGTGTCCAGGGTGCAATAGATTGTAAACATGTGGCCATCAAGGCACCAGCGGGTGAGTCTGGTGCCTTCGTCAACATGAAGGGCTTTCATTCCATGAACGTGCAAATAGTGTGTGATCACAAGATGCTGATTCTACAAGTCTGTGCAAGGTACCCAGGCAGCTCCCACGACGCCTACATCCTCAGACACTCCCAGGTGCTGGGGCTCTTCAGTGCTCCAGCCCGGCTGGATGGTTGGCTGCTGGGTGACAAGGGCTATCCCCTCAGAAGGTGGCTCATGATGCCACCACGCCTTCCAAGAACAGAAGCTGAGCATCGGTACAATAGGAGCCAGGGCACCACAAGGGCTGTGGTGGAGAGAGCCATCGGTCTTCTCAAGATGAGCTTCCGTTGCCTGGACCGCTCAGAGGGCGCACTCCAGTACCCCCCAGATCGCGTCTCTCTAATAGTAGTAGCATGCTGTGCTCTGCACAATCTTGCGGTGGAAAGGGGGGATGCAGTTGATGATGAAGACCTTGATGCCCTGGATGAGGCTGCACATGATGAATCCAGCAGTGCCTCAGAGGATGAGAAAGCACAGGGCGATGATGAGGGGCAGCACGCTGACCTACTATTACACCAAGGAGGCAGGGACACCCGGGACAATTTAATCCAAGAAACGTTCAGTTAGCTACACACATATGGATCAGCAGGACCAGCATTGCCTGGCACTTCCACACGTAGCATTTAGGTGCTACATCTTCTACCTTATCAGCTGCAACTAAGGGCTTAGTACAGACACATCAAAGTCCACTCAAACACTCATGATAAATGTGAAAAAGAAAAATGCACCACAAATGAAACATCCTCAGCCATGGTAACAAAAATGGACTTTATTATGTCCAAAAGAAAAGCAAACAACATTCCATTGCAATAAGAACAATTTGGGTCCCTATTCTAAGGCCAACACAAAATCACCAGTGACATACCTGTTGAGTGCCTAACATGCCTTATGCTTACATTTTCGGGTGCTACATCTAGGTGCCGCCCATTGCTCAGAGTGGCTTGAGAGACAGCCTGCTGACTCTGCTGTCCTATTGGCCTCGATGACCTTGGCGGGTGTCCTCTGGCCTGTGGAGCCTGTGATGGCTCTGCCTGGGAGGGAGTGGCCAGTTCCTGAAATGGTACCTCTCCAGTTGTTGCAGCCTCAACGGAAGAAACTTTGACTGGCAGAGGGGCAGAGGAGCTGCTGCCCTCATCTGGAGCACCTTGAGAGAAGCTTGCAGCGCTGACAGGCAGCTGCTGTGTCAACGTGAGGTCCCTTTCGACCACCCTGCTCACTGCAGATGTGTGGGCACCGAGCGCCAATGCTTGGCGCCCACAACATCTCCCACATTGGGAACGACCACCCGTGGCCAGTACTAATGTGAGGGCTTGCAGGTCAGAGCGTATCCCAATCATAAGATGTTCCATCCGATTGAACCCCCTCCCTATGAGAGTCGCCAATCTCTCATTGGAGGAAGCCTGAAGCTCTGCCCTGAGCGTCAAACCTTCAAGTGCACTCTGCCTGGACTCCTCCGTCTCAGAGACCAGCTGAAGCATACCCTCATGCAACCCTGCCAGATGAAAACACACGTTCTGCCGCTTGTCCTGCAGCTGCTGCATTGGGGACAACTCCAGAGGCATGTCATCAGTGCCGGACTCAGCATGTCCCCTGTAGCTCTCTGGTTGCTGGCGCCATCGGCACTCTCTGCCCCTACCATCTCCTCCAGCGATTGTGATGTGCCCTCTCCACTGTGACCCAGGACACTAGCTGATGGTAAAGTCCCCACCAGGTGTATGTGTCTGCACTGGTGCCTGGCTGGCTGAAATGATGTGCCGCGAGTTGCACGTGTTGGGCCTCAGGTGTGTAGGGGGGACCGCGGTGTCTATGGGCGCAGCGATCTGGTGGTGATGCTGAAATTAACAACAAGGACAGTGCATCAGTTAGTGTACAGTCGGTTCAGCCTTTCATCCCTTTCCCCCCCAGCCTCATAAGTTGCTCACCCTTCAAGACCCTAACAAGATGAACATTGGTGAGGTGGGAAAGAGTCAAGAGGAGCCCCAACCATTAAACGCACATGCAGACAGGTTGGTCAGATGGCCTCAGGAATGCCACATGGCTTGTTATGTACCATAGGAGTGGGGAGAGTGCAGGGGTACCTGACCTGGATGCACGCTGGCCTGGATAGTTGCGGGGCTGAGGAAACATCACAAACAGTTGCCATGGATCACAGGAGATTGAGAGGTCACATTATTGTCCTTCATTCCGTTAGGAGGGGCATAGACCGGGTGGGGAGAAGGCAAAATTTCCCCTTGGCCCCGGGGTGACTAACATGGTGGCATTTATCTAAGTTGAGTGCCATGAGGTTCACAGCTGAGGTGCTGAGGACCTTTTGGACAGAGTAATGTGGGGCGCACTGGCTGAGAGGGCGGTGGAGGTCCCAAACCTCCTAAGACGCAATAAGTCTTTGGCTGTGCAGCAACGATCCAATGGCATGTTAGACCATGGTGATAGTGGTCACAAATGGAATAAGGTTACTTTGGAAGGTGGTGGAGACGTGAATCCTCAAGGGGATGAGGATCTCTTCTGTATGACCCACACACCAGAGTGTCTCAGTCTGTGAATGAGCATTGTTTCAGCATTAATGATTGCAGCAACCATCAGTGGTTTGGATGGTGGGCAGACAGAGTGGATGGGACTTTTTGCCTGCAAAACAGAGAAGAGGACTTATTGGGGCTGGTCGCTCATGTACTCTGCGCACGCAAGCCGCACCCCAACCATAGTGGCCCATCTGAGGCCTCCAGTGGCTCCTGTCCACACTACTGGTGATCAGTCCCCAGAAGATAGTACAGCTGGTCCCAACCCCCTCCCCCAACGGCCACCTTGGACACATGCGGCATCCATCGCTTTGAATAGCGCACGGGTCTTAGAGCCCATGGCAAGGAGGTGCAACTGGGGCGGCGCCGATGCCAGCAGATGGCTCTTGGCCAAAACACCTTGAGGCACCCCTTGCACCATCTCATTACCATCAATATGACATGTGTTGGAGTTCTGAGTATGTATCTAGCGGCCTCCCCTGCAGGTTGCCCCCAGACTACTCAAATGCCACAAACACCAACATATGCTCTGCAGGGAGAACCCTTCTTCTCCTCAAGCACTAAGGCTGATGTAAGCATGGTCAGTATCTGTTTGCTCACCCTGTGTGCACCAGATGCCTAATGCAGTAACGACAGCAAGACAGGTGGGGGGGCGGGCGGGCGGGGTGGGCTCAGAGGCTAAGGGGCTAAGGCTACCTTCTGGGTCAAATGGCCAAGACAGACATGGTACTCACCCATCCAGAGTGCAGCAAATCATTGAATCTTTTTCTGCACTGGGTGCCAGTATGCCGCACATCATCACGGGCACTGACAGCGTCACCCACCTCCTCCCACACCTGGCTGGTAACATGTGGGGCCCTCCTCCTCCCATCCTCCGGATAAAGCAGGTGCCGATGGATAGACACCCCTTGGAGAAGGACAGCAAGGCATGCATCAGAAAATTGGGGGGCACAGTGGCCCCACGCTGGCCTCTCCTGCAGCCTGCCCCCCTCCTCCTGCTCATGCTGCTGTGCAATCGGTCCTCCTCTCTTTCCGAGTGGCCATGGTGCACTGCCTCAAGCAGGCTGCCTGGCCACTCTTTATGCAGGCTGCTGGTTCCCCATTGGAACCAGCAGTTTGAGGCCGCCCGCCCCCGCGACTATTTTCCCATTCTCCACAGGAATCGCTTACCTGCTGGGTGGGCCTTAATTGGCCTGCCGGCGCAAAATGGCGGCAATTAGCTTCCTGCTCTTGAGTCAGTCGCGCCCGCCCGATTGACAAACAGAAAATTCTGACGTATGTGTAGATTAAAGTTACCCATGATTGCTGTAGCACCCTTGTTACATGCATCTCTAATTTCCTGTTTAATGCCACCCCCTGCCTTACAACTACTATAGGCAACTCTCATTAATGTTTTCCACCCCCTTGTTGCTTCTTAGCTCCACCCAGACTGATTCTACATGTAGGTTTTCTGAGCCAATATCCTGTCTCACTATTGCACTGATTTCATCCTTAACTAACAAGGCCACGCCACCTCCTTTACCTTTTTGCCTGTCAGCCCTAAATATGAAGTACCCTTGGATATTCAGTTCCCAGCCTTGGTCACCCTGCAGCCATTTCCCAATAATCGCAATCTTATCGTACCTATTTACATGTATTTGCGTTGTTAATTTGTTTATCTTATTGCGAATGCATCATGCAGTCAGATACAGTGCCTTTCAACTTGTCTTTTTAACAATTTTACTGATCTTCTTGTGCTATGGCCCTATCTCCTGCTAGTCCTTGTTTCTTCTGCCTTCCACTTTTGCTTTCTACTTTTGTCTTTCAGTTCTATCTTTGTTTCCCTCCCTTGTGTCTTGTGAACTCAGGTTCTCATCCCCCGCCAATCTAATTTAAACCCCCCCACAGTACTAGCAAATACCCCAGCAACGATATTGGCCCTGGTCCCAGTATCTTTACAGTGCAGGAGGAAGCCATTTGGCCCATCGAGTCTGCACTGGCTCTCTGAAAGAGCATTCCCCCTAGTCCCGCTCCTCTGCATCATCGCCATAACCTTGACATTCTCTCTTTTCAGGTAGCAATCCAATTCCCTTTTGAATACCTCGATTGAACCTGCCCCCTCCATCCTCTCAGGAAATTTGTTCCAGACTCCAGCCACCCTTTGGGTGAAAACATTTTTCCTCACATCACATTTACTCCTTCCCATTTTCCCTGGAATCAGTCCCAATGCCTCAGGAATCTAAATCCCTCCCTCCTACACCATCTCTCCAGCCACACATTCCACACACTCCAGCCTCCTATTCCTGATGTCACTAGATCTTCACAACTGCTAAATCTCAGGAGCGCAGGACCTTCTGTTTCAGTGATGTAGAACATACATATAGTTAACATACAGCGAAACATACATAGAAAATAGGAGCAGGAGTAGGCCTTTTGGCCCTTCGAGCCTGCTCCGCCATTCATTATGATCATGGCTGATCATCCAACTCAATAGCCTGCTCCCATTTTCTCCCCATATCCTTTGATCCCTTTCACCCCAAGAGCGATATCCAACTCCTTCTCAAAAACATACAATGTTTTGGCCTCAACTACTTTCTGTGGTAACAAATTCCACAAGCTCACCACTCTCTGAGTGAAGAAATTTCTCCTCATCTCAGTCCTAGATGGTCTACCCCGTATCCTCAGACTGTGCCCCCTGGTTCTGGACTCCCCCATTTCATCCTTTGTGTGTTTTTCTGAATTTGGTTTGTTCACAGCTGTTGTTATGAAGATGTGTTATCTCTGCTCTCCTCTCTTCCCCACCCCTCACCAGCTGTGTCCCCCCTCCCCGTGTCTACCCACTTTACCCCATTGTCTCCCCTCTCATCCCCTATCTCCCCGCCTCTCTCCCCAAAATCTCTGCTCCCCACCCTGTTTCCCCCTCTCCCTGTCATCCCCCTCTCAGAGCCTCTCTCCCACCTCATCTCCCCCAACTCTCTCCCTCATCTTCCCACCTGGGTTTCCTATTGCCCTCTCCCTTCTCATCGAGTGTCATGATGCCCCCTTACCTCCTTCCCCACGTCTCCTGATGCCCTATTCCCCCCATCATTGAGTTTCTAGATCCCCTTTCCCCTCTGTTTCCTAATGCCTGGGTTACCTAATGGCCCCCAACCCCTTTGTCACTTAGTTTCCTAATGCCCCCCATTGTCACTGTGATTCTTAATGCCACCTTCCCAATCACTGGGATTCCTAATGCCTCCTCCCCCGTAAAACTGGGTTTCCTAATTTTCCCCTCTGCCTGTGACTGGGTGCCCAGTTGCCATCTCCTGTTTGTCACTGGGTTTCCTGATGCCCCATCACCCTGTCACTGGGTTTCCCAATGCCCACCACCCCCCCCACCCAAGACTGGGTTTCCTAATTCCCCAGTCACTGGGTTTCCTGATGCTCCCCTCCTCCCATTATTGGGTTTCCTGACACCCCCTCCCCACGTGTTTCCTGACACCCCCCTCCCCCTGTGTTTCTTGAAGCCCTCCTCCCCCCATGTTTCCTGATGCCCCCTTCCCCCGTGTTTCTTGAAGCCCCCCTCCCCCGTGTTTCTTGAAGCCCCCCTCCCCCGTGTTTCCTGATGCCCCCTTCCCCCGTGTTTCCTGAAGCCCCCTCCCCCCGTGTTTCCTGATGCCCCCCTCCCCCTGTGTTTCCTGATGCCCCCCTCCCCCCCGTGTTTCCTGATGCCCCCCGTGTTTCCTGATGGCCCCCTCCCCCCGTGTTTCCTGATGGCCCCCTCCCCCCGTGTTTCCTGATGCCCCCTCCCCCCCCGTGTTTCCTGATGCCCCCTCCCCCCCGTGTTTCCTGATGTCCCCCTCCCCTCCGTGTTTCCTGACTCCACCCGTGTTTCCTGATGTCCCCCTCCCCTCCGTGTTTCCTGACTCCACCCGTGTTTCCTGATGCCCCACCTCCCCGTGTTTCCTGATTCCACCTGTGTTTCCTGATCTACCCCCCTCCCCCCCATCCGCACTCTGCCAGTCTCTGTGCCGTGATAGGAATCGCATCATTGGACGTGCTGACGTCAGCGCGTCCCCTGATCGGACGATGGAGCGGTGAATCGTCCCGGAACTGTCCATCCTACCGACCCACTGACAGCCCATCTGCAATGAAAATGTATATTAAACACATGTTAAGGTCATGAATTCCGTGTGATTTTTAAAGGCGTAATTCAAAGAATGAGAAGTGGAAGTAGAGGTCAATTTCTGCTTTTTCCTCTTCTCTTTCCAAGCGGATTTTTTTTTATCTCGTGGCACTATGTGATGCGGGCGGAAGTAGTGTTGTTGTGGAGGCGCTGCTAGGGAGTGAGGCGGTAGCGGCGGCCATATTGTCAGAAAGGGAGTGAGAGAGAGTCTAAATCTCCGGAAAGAGACTGACTGACAGGCTCTCAATCCCCGGGATAGAGGGAGAGGCATCCCGTCTCCCCGGATAGATAGAGGGTGTCCGGGGACAGGGAGTGTCCGGATCCCGGGGAGAGAGAGAGAGGATCAGGGAGTGTCCCCGGGCCGGAGTCCCCATCACCCGGACAGCGGCACCATGAGCACCCGCTCGGAGCGGGAGAAATCCCAGAAACAGAATGAGCAGCACCAGGTCATCCTGTCCAAACTACTGCGGGAGGAGGACAACAAATACTGCGCCGACTGCGAGGCTAAAGGTAACCGGGGCTGGGGGAGCGCGGGGGCCTGGGCCTGGGGCCGAATCCGGGCCCGCGCCCGCGCCCGCTGCTTACTCCAGCAGTCAGTCAGTCCAGGAAGCGGCTCTCTCTATCCGCAGCTACTCTATCCCCTGACTCAGGTCTCAGGGAAGGGAGCGGGAAGTCTTCACCGTCTCAATCATCTGGCCTTTACATTATCACCTCTTGTTGGTGCCAGCACTGCAGATCTGGAGACTTCGCATGTCCTTCTCTGTCCCACTCGCCCATATACTTAGTGAAAACGTCGCTTGTCCCATCCATCTTACCTGCATGGATTGGGTTGAAATCAAAGCGATGACTATAATGTAAATAGGATTGACAAGTATAAAACGAGGGTGGTAACACCTTCAATACTTGAACCAAACCCCTTGCTATTTAATGGAGGGGAGTGTAATTGTTTGAGCAGTCATTGAATATATAAAGGTGTTTGTATGTGACATTCCTCTCTTTTTTAATCAGTTATAAAATATTGATAGAATAGTGCCCAAGGGCAAACTCCTAATATGCAGCAGCATCTATCCATTTATCCTCAGTGTAATAAATCTGCTGACTCAGTTACATGCTGTGTGCATTTATGTCTCTACAGTCATTCTTGAAGGAATTTAGTGTATTCATTTTGTTTGGATGAATTTGAAGTTCTGCACTTATTAAAATAAGGTTACGCTTTTGCAGATACTGGGCAAATCTAATTATAATATTGCAATGTAACTAAATTTACTTGGATACCAATTCTCCATTCCAAAACATTTTCTTCCCTTTGAAGTGATTCTTTTCTTTTGTCCCAATCAATAGTTACAAAACACTTGGTTATGAAATGGTGTGTTAAGGTACTGCACTGGATTCAATATATTGCTGTAGAAGTGGTTTAAGGGTACTATGTTTTTTGGTCTGTTCATGGATGTAGTCACAAAATCCTGCAGTTATTAGTTGCAAACTAAAGTCATCTGGATGAATTCCATAAAAATGTGTTTTGGGGCTTGTCCTGTTTTTAATTTCTTAATCAAAATGATGAATCCCAATGGATTAAGTATATATTATTAATTACAAGTGCACACTGTAAAAATGACTTAATAACAACTTTGCATGATTGTTGAATTTGCAGCTAAGCCATAGATTAAAATACGTAGCTTGCTTTTGCATTGTAGGCAATTTTGACTACTATGGTGTGATGGTCAGAGATTAAAAAAAACATTGTTTTAAAGTTTCAATGTGAGTGAATTTTGATTTAGCATGAGTCATGGTGCACTCTTTAAGGGAAGGCCACACATTGAGTATTCCTTGTGCTGATCTGTACTTATTAATGGTCTTTCTGCATATATGTGAAGGTAGCAACCTTACAGCAGTGCATATTTCATGTCAAGAATTACAGTTGGGAGATTTCAAAGATGGCAGGTATCCATCATGATTTTCTCGGTGGGTTCTCTTCTCAGGGCAATTAGGGATGGGGCAGCAAATGCTGGCTTTGCTATGTTTGGTTGTTATGTAGCTCAGTTATCCTCATCCCAGGAACACAACTGTAAAGAGAATATTGCTTTTATATTGCTGAGTATATTAGTATGTTACTAAGTTATTGAAAGTGTGCAGATATACCTGAGGATTTGAGAAATGTGATACAAGGACAGTTAGAGGGGCATGAGAAATGTTTAGCTATCTTAGTGTGGCTTTCCATAGGATATATGGCACAAAGACAGGCCTTTCAACCCAACCAGTCCATGCCAGTGCATATGCTTCTCCCATCATTCCTCTAAGTCTAAATTTTCCATCATAACCCTCTGTTCACTTCAACCTTTCCCTGTGGTAGCAAGTTCCACATTCCCACCACTCTTGGGAAAGGAGTTTCTTCTGAATTCCCAACTGGATTTCTTGGTGACTTACTCATATTGATGGCCTCTAGTTATCTCTTCCCTGTGGGCTGAATAAAATGTGGCAGGCTTGATGGACCAGCTGCTCTTTTCCTACCTGCCATTTGTGTGCTCCTGTTTTTGCAACTGAAGATTGCATATGTATACCTTGTTTTTGTACGTTGATATTTTTTGCTGGTAATGTGGCTATAACACTGAGCTAATGAGATCAGATGTTTCTCAGGTCCTTGATGCATCTGGTGGAGGAAGAAAAGGCCTCAATTGGCCACCATCTAAGATGGTCAGGTTGGAGAAATGTGCTTGCTAAAGCTGCTGTCTGTTTGTGACTTTCTTGTTTTCTGCTTAACATTGCCGAGATGTTCCTTTCCAAAGTGCGGGGCAGTGGGTGGGGGTATGCTGTTGCTGCCTTCCTTTTGCTGGGGATTGTTACATAGCTCAGTTGTTCTTCAGCCTCTCTCTGCAGTTGTTTCTTTCCACCACAGTTGCTTGCCATTTTTCAGCTCCCATTAGGATAGTTGCTTGGGAAGTGACCTGGCTAACCTAATGAATCAATGCTTTATTAAACATTGCTTTATCTCAAGTTGCAGAGGCTCATGACAGAATTTTGATTTGTCTTGCTATTTGTGTAGCATGTATCAGTGATGTGGAAGTTGTCAACTCTCGTCATGTAATCCTGTTTTTATTGGCCCTTCGTTATGATTTCTTATTACAAGACATTAAAAACAGTAAAATGGAGATGAATTTAAGAATCATAATCTTGCATCACAGAATGAGGCCATTCTTCTAAACTCCAGTGAATGCAGACCTAGTTGACCCAATCTCCTCATACGACAATCCTGCCATCCCAGGAATCAGTCTGATGAGCCTTCACTGCACTCCCTCTATGGTAAATGTATCCTTTCTTAGGTAAGGAGACCAAAATTGCTCACAATATTCCAGGTGTGGTCTCACCAAGGCCCTGTACAATTGCAGTAAGACATCCTTGCCCCTGAATGCAGAATGTTTTACTGCAGCTGTACAGGGCCTTTGTGAGACCACACCTGGAGCAGTATGTGCAGCTTGGATCTCCTTATCTAAGAAAGGATATACTTGCCATAGAGAGAGTACAATAAAAGTTCACCAGACTGATTTCTGTGATGGCAGGGTTGAGATTGGGTCAACTAGGCATCTATTGACTGGAGTTCAGAAGAATGAGGGGGAATAGTATTGAAACGTATAAAATCCTGACAGGGTTGGGCAGACTGGATGCAGTGATGATGTTTCCACTGGCTAGGTGGGGTCTAATCTCAGGGGTCGCAGTCTCATGATGCAGGGTAGGCCATTTAGGACTGAGATGAGATATTTCTTCACTTAAAGGGTGGTGCACCTGTGGAATTCTCTACTAAAGAGGGCTGTGGAGGCCAAGTCACTGATTATATTTAAGAAGGAAATAGATTTCTAGGCTCTAAAGGTGTCAAGGGGTATGGGGAGAGAGTGGGAGTATGTCGTTGAGATAGAGGATCAGCCATGATCGTATTGAATGGCAGAGTAGGTTTGAAGGGCCACACGACCACTTCCTTCTATTTTCTACGTTCCTGATTCTGACAGCCTATCCTGGCTGTGCCAGCTCTTTAACAGAGCCACCAAATTGCCCCATCTTCAAGTCTCTATCCAATCTCCTCTTGGAAGGTATTAAATCTGCTTTTGCCACCCATTCAGACAGTGTCCTATATCTTATAATTAGCAGCGATGGAAGAGTGCTTGCCTTTGATCACACCTACAACTTCCCAGAGAGATTTTGTAGGCTTTTGAGCGTTGCTAGAGTTTGTTCGGGATTGGGGTGAGAGAGGGCAGGGCAAGTAAGTGTTTCCCCTCAACTAATCACATTGAAGAATGCCCACTGAGGCATGCAGAGGCTAAATGAAATATAAATTAGAATATTTAATTCATCGTAAAATCATCTATCGAAAGCAAAAGAAGAAAGATCAGAGTCAAGAAGAAAGTATAAAAAAACATTCTGACTGAATGAGATGCCTCCATTTTGCAAAATTTAATTTCAGATCCAGAGAAGTTGCTTAGCAGTAATTAAGACATCAGACAGTAAAAATTCACTGACATCTGAATGCACCAACTCACGTCCTTAAATGGGTTATGATGCCAAGATTCTCAGCAAAGTACTGTTGTATGGTGGAGCAAATCAAGTCAACAATTTCCAGATCTCTGCCTAACTGCGCATGCACTCTGCATTTTCCTGTACAATTAATTCGATGAATGATTTTAGTGTGACTATTCATGAAAATCCTTGCTGCAGTTTTAAAAAAAAATGTTAATCACCTTTTAAATTTACGTGCTGTGGTCACTGGCCCTCCTGTCAGTGGAAATAGAGTAGAGAAACAATCAAACCCTCAATTTTGAACACCTATTCTCTAAGGAGAATAACGCTGTTTCTCCACATTTTTTTTTTAATTCTCTTATGGGATGTGGGCATTGCTGGCGAGGCCAGCATTTGTTGCCCATCCCTAATTGCCCCTTGAACTGAGTGGCTTGCTGGGACTTTTCAGAGGGCATTAATAGTCAACCACATTGCTGTGGGTCCGGACTGACATATAGGCCAGACCAGGTAAGATGGCAGATTCCCTTCCCTAAAGGACATTGGTGAACCAAATGGATTTTTACAACAATCGATAGCTTAACGGTCAGCATCACTGGGGCAAGATTTGTATTCCAGGTTGATTAACTGAATTTAAATTCCACCAGCTGCCATTTTTTTAATTCATTCAGTGGATGTGGGTTTCACTGGCCAGGCCAGCATTTATTGCCCATCCCTAGTTGCCCTTGAGAAAGTGGTGGTGAGCTGCCTCTTTGAACCACTGCAGTCCATGTGGTGTAGGTTCACCAACAGTGCTGTTAGGATGGGTGTTCCAGGATTTTGGCTTAGCGACAGTGAAGGAGCAGTGATCTATTTCCAAGTCAGGGTAGTGAATGACTTGGAGGGGAACTTCCAGGTGGTGGTGTTCCCATGTATCCTTCTAGATGGTTATGGGTTTGGAAGGTGCTGCCTTCATCCTTGGTGAATTCCTGCATTACACCTTGTAAATAGTAACAGCAGTGTGTACCATGTGTTGATGGAGGGAGAGAATGCTTGTGGATGTGGTGCCAATCAAGTGGGCTGCTTTGTCCTGAACAGTGTCAAGCTTCTTGGGTGTTGTGGGAGCTGCATGCATCAAGGCAAATACATGGGTAGTATTCCATCACGCTCCTCACTTGTGCCTTGTAGATGGTGGACAGGCTTTGGGGAGTCAGGAGATGAGTTACTCATCGCACGATTCCTCGCCTCTGACTTGCTCTTGTAGCCACAGTGTTTATATGGCTAGTTCAGTTTCTGGTCAATAGTAACCCCCAGGATGTTGATAGTGGGGTAGTCATTGATGGTAATGCCATTGAACATCAAAGGGTGATGGTTAGATTCAATCTTGTGAAAGATGGTCATTGCCTGACGCTTGTGTGGCATGAATGTTACTTGCCACTTGTCTGCCCAAGCCTGGATATTGTCTAGGTCTTGCTGCATTTGCACATGGGCTGCTTCAGTATCTGAGGAGTCGTGAATGGTGCTGAACATTGTGCAATCATCAGCAAACATTCTCACTTCAGACCTTATGATGGAAGGAAGGTCATTGATGAAGCAACTGAAGATAGTTAGGCCTAGGACACTACCCTGAGGAACTCCTGCGGTAATGTCCTGGAGCTGAGATGATTGACCTCCAGCAACCGCAGCCTTCTTCCTTTGCGCCAGATATGACTCCAGCCAGCGGAAAGTTTTCCCCCTGATTCCCATTGACTTCAGTTTTGCTAGGGTTCCTTGATGCCACACTCGGTCAAATGCAACCTTGATTTCAAGGGCAGTCACTCTCATTTCACCTCAGTGCAGCTCTTTTGTCCATGTTTGAACCGAGGCTGTAATGAGTTCAGGAGCTGAGTGACCCTGGCGGAACCCAAACTGGGTGTCAGTGAGCAGGTTATTGTTAATCCAGTGTCTTTTGATATTACTGTTGATGACCCCTTCCATTGCTGATGATCGAGGGCAGACTGATGATGCAGTATTTGGCAGGGTTGGATTTGTCCTTTTTGTGTACAGGACGTAGCTGGGCAATTTTCCACACAATTGGGTAGATGCCAGTGTTGTAGCTGTACTGGAACAGCTTAGCTAGGGGTGCGGCAAGTTCTGGAGCACAAGTACTATTGCGGTAATATTGTCAGGGCCCATAGCCTTTGCAGTATCAAGTGTCTTCAGCCGTTTCTTGACATCACGTGGAGTGAAAAGAATTGGCTGAAGACTGGCATCTGTGATGCTGGGGACCTTGGGAGGAGGTCGAGATTGATCATCCACTCAGCACTTCTGGCTGAAGATTGTTGTGAATGCCTTATCTTTTACACTGATGTGCTGGGCTCCTCCATCATTGAGAATGGGGATATTTCTGGAGTACCTTCTCCAGTGAATTGTTTAATTGTCCACCACCATTCACGACTGGATGTGGCAGGACTGCAGAGCTTAGATCTGATCCATTGGTTATAGGATCGCATAGTTCTGGCTACCACTTGCTGCTTATGCTGTTTGGCACACAAGCAGTCCTGTGTTATAGCTTCACCAGGTTGGCACCTCATTATTTAGATATACATGGTGCTGCTCCTGGCATGCCCTCCTGCACTCTTCATTGAACCAGGATTGATCTCCTCGCTTGATGGTGATGGTTGAGTGGGGGATATGCTGGGCCATGAGGTTACAGATTGTGTTCGAGTACAGTCCTGCTGCTGCTGATGACCCTTATGGATGCCCAGTCTTGAGTTGCTAGATCTGTTCAAAATCTATTTAGCACCGTGGTAGTGCCACAAAACACAGTGGAGGTTATCGTCAATGAGAAGGTGACACTTTGTCTCCACAGTGACTGTGTGGTCACACCTACTGATACTGTCATGGATGGATGCATCTGTGGCAGGTAGGTTGTTGAGGATGATGTTAAGTATGTTTTTCCCTCTTGTTGGTTCCCTCACCACCTGCTGCAGATCCAACCTTTTTTCAGTGTTACTGAGCCTCTCTTGGTGATGGACATTGAAGTCCTCCACCCAGAGTACATTCTGCGTCCTTGCCACCCTCAGTGCTTCAGTCCAAGTGGTGTTCAACATGGAGGAGCACTGATTCATTAGCTGAGGGAGGGCGGTATGTGGTAATCAGCAGGAGATTTCGTTGCCAATGTTTGACCTGATGCCATGAGACTTCATAGGGTCCAGAGTCGATGTTGACGGCTCCCAAGCAACTCCTTCCCGACTGTATACCATTGTGCCGCCAACTCTGCTGGGTCTGTCTTGCAGGTGGGACAGGACATACCCAGGGATGGTGATGGTGGTGTCTGGGACATTATCTGTAAGATATAATCCCGCAAAGCTGTTGCTTGACTTCCAATTTTGGCACTAGCTCCCAGAGGGGGAGGACTTTGTAGGGCCGACAGGGCTGAGTTTGCTGTTGTAATTTCTGGTGCTAGGTCAATGCCGGGTGGTCCATCCGGTTTCATTCCATTTTTGAGACTTTGTAGAGGTTTGATACAACTGAGTGGCTTGCTAGGCCATTTCAGAGAGCCTTTAAGGGTCAATCATATTGCTGTGGTTCCGGAGTCGCATGTAGACCAGACCAGGTAAGGACGGCAGATTTCATTCTCTAAAGGACATGAGTGAACCAGATGAGTTTTTACAACAATTGGCAATGGTTTCATGGTCATCACTGGACTTATAATTCCACGTTTTTATTGAATTCAAATCCCACGTTCTGCAGTGGCAGAGAATTCTCCTGGGTCTCCGGATTACTAATCCAGCGACAATATGACTATGCCATTGCCTCCCTATAACTGAACTTGCTCATCTCTGGTACCAAGTAAATTTCCTCTACTCTCTTTAAGGCTTTGGAATCCTAAAGTGGCTGACTTCACTGTTGATGGAATTGCGAGGGAATAGAGAGAGCTTAACTAAGTTGTATTTGTGGGTGTTAGGAATGAGTTTTAGCTTTAAAGTTTAAGATTGATTTGTATTTCTGTATCCATGTGTTAAGAAAGGTCAAATAGAGTTTTAGTTTCACTTTTAAAAAGGTGCTTGGAGTAGGGTAGGTTACTTAGGGTAGTCTTGGAGAGTGGAGATTAGAACCCCTTGATTGAAGGGCAGAATTTGGTGATTGGTCATAGTGTGACAAGCATCTGGGGGAGTTGAGAGATCCGTAGCATCTATTGGGGTGACATCTGTCATTTGGTTTCAGAGTATGGTGTGTCTGACCACAGGGTGCCATAGGTTTACATTGACTGTGTACTTGCTGTGAACATTAGAGTAGCTTTTGTAACTTGTATACAGATTTCTAAGGATAACACATCTGTAAAGGTATAGTTGTGGGTGAAGGGGTATTGTAATATAGTTCACCTTTTCTTGTTGAATAAATGTTTTATTCTTTTGTTAAAAGTTCATTAACTGACTCTGTTCAGTAGCTACTCTCCACGTATCTAAACAAACAAATAAAAATGAGGATCTATCATGTTGAGTTCCACTCTGGGATCTGGCTGGTCCAGAGGTAACCTCTGCTGGGATTATAACAAAATTGGAAGTTGAGGGTTGAGAATTGATGCCTGATGACATGCATTGAATGTAACAATGTACAGGTTGATTTTTAGACACTCTTATCTTGTTCTAAAACACAGAAGCTGCACCTCAACTTCATGGCATTGTTTGTGGTGTTTTTCTTCTACTTTCTGTGCCCATTGATTGTGACCAAGATACTTGGGTGTGCTCGTAGATGATATGCAGAAAGTTAGCATGCAGGTGCAGCAAGCACTTAGGAAGACGAATGGCATGTTGGCCTTAATTGCAAGGGAATTGGGATATAGGAATGAAGAAGTCTTACTACAATTGTACAGGGTTTTGGTGAGACCACAGCTGGAATACTCTGCAGTTTTGATCTCATTTAAGAAAGAATATACTTGCATTGAAGGCAGTACAGCAAATTTTCACTAAATTGCTCCTTGGGATGAGGGGGTTGTCCTATGACGAAAGGCTGAGTAAATGGGCTTAAGTTCTCTGGAATTTAGAAGGAGAGGTGATCTCATTGAAACATTAAAGATTCTGAAGAGGCTTTAAAGGGTAGAAGCTGAGAGATTGTTTTAGATTACCTGACCAGAAACACAGGGCACAGTCCCAGGATAAATGGCCAATCATTTAGGACTGAGGTGAGAAATTACTTCACTGAAAGGGTATGTATGGTGCCGTGCGTCAACTTTGGGGTGTTAAGTATTAACCTTTATTATCCAATAAACCTTGTTAGTTTCGATTCTAAATTAGTGAATGACTATTTTGCCAATACAGTTATTCCCAAAAATAATTTTCTTATTCTGGGGTTTAGTAAAGACACCAAATCCCAACATTATTACATTTACTCGACTCAAGTCTGAATTTCTGACCCATCTCAAACTCTTTTTTTGGTGATGTGGATCTTTGAGTACCTCCCCACCTCTGAGCCATTCTCGGATTTAAGCCCACTGGGTAGGCTCTGATATTTTCCTGAAATGAGCATTCTTCATGGTCCAAGCTAAGACAATGACTAAGTATGGCCAAGAGAGGAGGGAATAGAATCACTATTGAATTTGTTCCAGCCCTTACCTGATGTGCATGTGTACTTCCAGAAGGAGTTACAGGTCAGTGAATGAGGAGCTGAAACATTGACTGTGTTTTTCCTTAAAATCTTCTATATCTCCTTCCTTAATACATTGTATTTTCTCATACCTGCAACATCCTTGCAGCATTGCCTGGAGATCTAAGCTGCCGTTTTTTTGCTCTGTGCCTCTCTGACCTGCATAGGGTCCTGGCACAGCAACATCACAAATTTAAGATACTCGCCCTGTGTATAAATCCCACCATTGCCTCACCTATTTCTAACCTTCACATCCCTATAACCCTCTGTACTCTCTGCATTCCTCCAAAAAACGGCCAATGGAGCATCCTCGATCTCCATCACTCATGCATTGGCAGCTGTACCTTTAGCTGACAAGACCCTTAGTTTTGGAATTCCCACCCTAAACCCCCTGTCTTTCAACCTTGCTTCCTCCTTTAAGATGCTCCTTCAAACATATCCCCTAGTTCAAGCTTTGGTCATCTGCATGATACCTCCTTATGTGGCTTTTGGCTGATAATACATCCTGTGATGTTTCATTACATTGAAGCTGTAATTATAAATGCAATTTTTTTCTATACTTACTGGATAAACTTGTTGAGCTACCTGTGGGTTCCAATCATGAGGCATATAATCCAGTTGTTTAACTTTAATCTCTCCCTGGTGGCATTGTGAATGCTTTTGAAGTGCAATAGTTGTTTGTAGTGTTCTCCTGTTCATAAATAACTGAAATTGGGGGTAATAGGAGTGGAGAGTTGAAGGAGGATGTTCTGAATGGCTGATCAGTAGGGGCCTTTGGTATAAAGTTGCCAAAACCAGAATCCTTCAGTTGAGATCAATCTGCCAGCAAGTGTTTACATGGTGTACAGCTCACATTTGAATGAATCTCTTAGAAAATTCAGCTTCTGTTTCTACTCAATTGGTTTTAGCATATATATTTTATAGTATCTTATAGAATTTTAACCATGATTTTTGTATTTAATGTACAATTTTTTCACCATTAAATTAAATTTCTAAGTTCAGTTTAGATCTATTTTGTATTAGAAGTATTTTAGGTATTTATGTAGAATTTGAGATGAGTTTTCAATTTTTCAAAAACAATTGGCTCTCACCTATGTATGTGATGGGGTGATGAAGAAATCTTTAATTTGGGAGTGCCACTTGTGGATTGAAAGTGGATTTTAGAATTTTAAGCTGTCCTTTAATTATACCTATACAAGATGCATCAAGTGCTTTTTTTTTTAATGAGATAGCTGGTATCTAGCCAACAACCAAGGCAAATGTGTCATGACCTCACCCTCTGGCAGTACTTAAAGGGAATTGTAATCTGAGATTTAAACCCCTCTGCTTTTGTTGTCCTTGAGTCATTGTTCACTAAGTCAGATAATGCATTATTTTACAAGGTGACCAACATTGTATCATGAAAATTTTGACTGTGTCCTTTTTAGGCTCTAAGAATTTAATTCCTGTTCAGTAAATGCTTGGTGAATTTAAGTAGGCTTCAATGAAGAGACTGAAAATCTGCTTGATTGTGTTCCTGAAGATGTCTGTCTTTAGTGTGACAGAATTTCACAGATGGATTGCTTTAATAAACATTTTCATTTTCTAGGAAATACTGGGAGGCAGTTATGCTTGCAACTAACACCCAGTTAGTCTTCCTGTGAAGCAAATAGTTTCAGAATTTTTCAGATTAGATAGGAGCCCAAGAATACTAAGAAGGCTTGCATTGTGCCTTTCTTTTTGCCTGTTACCCTTGATTATATTCTGGGATTCTGCACTCATGACCTAATAATTACACCTTCAACAGCTGTAGAAATGAACCTCAAATGATTATTTAATAGATATTTGAAGAGTTTCTGTTTTTGATATTGTTTAAAACTACTTGCTTATCATGCAGTTTGTAATCAAATTTTCAAAACCAATACTGTTTCGCAGAGGAACAATTTAGGAAGCAGGTGTTACACAAGAGGAATTATTGCTAGGCACAAGATTTCCATTATGTAAAATGCACCTCACTGTTTAAAATAGATTATGGTCATTTAATGATTTTTCCTTTGGATAGCTAAATAAAAATATACATTCAGTGTCCCTATGGGTGTTTTGGGGTATTAGGAAAGAGGCAGAGACAATTAAACTCAATTGGATGCAACGGGTCAAAGATAGTCAAAAGCCCTTTACCCGTAAATCTAAAAACTGAACACATCCAAAAATCTTTTTTTTTTGAATCTCCTTGACCTTTAGCGCAGGGAGCCTGTGACTAGAGCTGAAATTAACCTCACTGCCTGCACCCCAATCTTTAGCATGAGAAATCCCAGTTGGTTGTCTTTTTTTGTCTGTACTGTTTACCTTGCGAACGCTCTGTACAAGCAGGATTACAGATGGCACCACGGGTGGAAACTTATTACAAGTGCCCTGTATTTATTATTCAGTGGTACATCTTAATTTTCTAGCCATTTTATTTATATATTAGACCATAGCTAGCCATAGGTTTCGACCATTGTAATGTAAGTAGGTCTGGCCCTTTATGTGATATCCAAAAAACCAAAATTATCTGAAATCTAAAACTCAGTCAGCTACGAGGGTTTCGGATAAGGATACTTGACCTGTACTTGTTGACTAAATTGTACCCAGGAAAACACTTTTTTCAGTTTTCAAATCTGTTTTCCCCACATGAATCTTTTTACCCATGCAATGCTTTATTTTAAAAAGATGCTTTGAACACTCATTTTATTAGTTCAGAAGGAGATACTATACTTGGTTAAATGCTACAAATTAATTAAATTACTGTTTAATTGTGTCTTGTTTTACATCAGACCACCTCTGTCATTCTTAATTAGCATTACTTAACCACGTAAGCCTGCTGATGTTTTCTTGCAGTAAGTTTAATAATTTGAACTGTTTTGGGACACGCACAAATGGTACTTTTCTGTGGTCTTTTGCAGAGTCATTATCCCTCAAGCCTTTGACCTACTTAGATCAAGGCTGAGTTTAAATTCCCTTAAGATCTGACTCGGGACTTGCAGTATCCATTTTTCTTCCCATTAACAGAATCCACACTTCTGTGGCTAAGATTTTTAACTGTTACTGAACATGTACATTTTCAAGAAGATGAAGCCTTTTGAATTTGATGCAATTAATGACATTGTGCCATATAAAACAAAGCTTTCTATTTATTCTGTGATTTAATGTGCTGCTTATTTAAATGTCCGATATTCTGCGTTTGTGTATCACAGATACTGTTGTATGCAATTGAAATTTACACCTTTTTGGCTTCTGTATAGTCCAGACTGTATTGAATAGCTTCCTAGCTCTGTCCATTTTATAATCAAACCCTAATTCACCTAAATTCATGAATAGATTGTATACAAATCAAATAAAAACAGTACCAGAAATACTCTGGTTAGGCAGCAAAAGTAGTAAGAAAATGAGTGAGTTATAAATGATGTTTTGTCAGACAATTATTGTTTTGCAGTAGCTTATGTCATAACAAGATTGCCTTAGAATTAGTTAAAATTTGAATGAGAGTGTAGCAATGGACCAGGAACAGATGTGGGAAAAAGCAACACATGGATGGTGTTCTTCAGTCAGCAAAAATAGTTTCGCTCTGTCATCGACAGCACTAGGCATTGGAAGATGAGAAGTTTTAGGCAGACCAAAGAGTGTCTTTCAGAGTTGATGGCCCTTCACTCCATCAGCCAAGCTGTATCTTGCTGCTGCTTTCAAAGTTCTGGTGGTGAGGCATTCTGCCAAATGACTTGGTCTGCTCAGGGAACTATCCGTTTCCTACAGGAAAAGACCCACTGCCTGATGGACTTGTGATCAAAAGTGTTGCAGACTGGGATGTTCCAAGGTCCAGGACCAGGTGCTGAGGCATGCATTAAAGGTTAGGGCAGCTGCTACAAAAGGGAAAGAGGAAGGCTGATCCCAAACATTTTCCTGATGTGACCTCATTTTAATGTCTCAGAGGCCAGAGAGAAAATTTGGGGGTATGAGTTGCTGTTTGGGGGTGAGGAAGGTGTGGCCTTCAGTTACTGAGTGTGACCGCAGTCTCCAAAATAAAGCACAACAGGATGGTAGCTTTTGCTAGATAGCACTTGGAGACAAATGAGGTATTTTGGCCTTTCTTCAGGTTTGAGTCAAACACTCGTGGAGCTGTACTTGAGGAAAGCATCATCGCATTTACGAACACGTTTCTTATCACCTTGTCTTTCATTTGCAATGGAGTCAGAAGACTTGCTGTTGGAGGTAGAAGCACTGCATTAAAAAATTGCCTAAGGTATTAGTTGGAAGCTTGGTTGCGCCACCACACCTGTTTTGCAATTTGTATTTATTTTGAGATGCGTGCACTGAATTCAGTCCACCATCGTTGGAGATTTCAAAAGATTAAATTAAAATATTTATTAACAAAATAAAAGATGTCAAGCACGTGCATAAGAGTACAATTAATACTATAATAATTCCTAAAATTCCTAATTACCCTGACTCCCAGCAACACTCCCTTTAAGGCAACGGTCCAAAAATAGATTTTAGATTTCAAACAGATCCGGCAAATTAACACCATGAACAGTAGAATTCCAAATGTTCCAAATAGGGCATTTCTTCAGTTTCAGTAGATTATGCACAAATACTGGAGGCTTCATTAAAGCTATTTCTCACACTTCTGTTAGATCTCATATGGCCTTCTCTTGGCACAGTCTCATTCTCCTTTATATATGTTTCTCTCTTTTTTAATATATAAATTCTATTGTTTCATATGTCTTTCAAACTGTATCTTCCTCACAATATAAAAACGTTCATTTTGCTACTATTGTCAGTAACCTAACCTTTGGGTTCCTTAGCTTTGTTTATCTGACTAGTTGTAAACAGACTGAGATCCCTTTGAAATCCAAACCCCCCTTCATTCATCTAAACATGCACATTCCCTTCACACCTTACATACTAAGCCAGCCTCCATGTTTACTCATTAACATGTTAAGCACTGCTCTTCTTTTGATTTAAAGCTTGCGGTCTAATTGATTCCAAATCTAATTAAATCATAGACTCAACTATACTTACCCCCGTAAACCTACTTTGTAATAAATCAGAAAAAATTATGAAAACTATTATACTTTTATGACATCTCCAGTTGCAGCATGACCTCCCTCCCCCACCTACTGACCTTTCATTTGGGATTCCTGTTGATTGATGTGAATCTGTCATGGGTAGGGCCACTTAAAAGTCCTGTCCTCTTCCCTCCCAGTGAACTGTGAGCCAGGGGAAAAAAAAATCAGGTGAGTGCATCATGATGGGGCCTTGGAGTCAGTCCCAGGACTTTTCTGACAGTCTCTGTGCCACGGCTGCCATTACGGCCATGGGGCTTGTGACCCCAAAATCTTGTCCTGTGAGCCCACTGAGGGTCAGGAACCCCTGGTTTAAGACCCTCCTCCCACAGTGCATCGAGGGGCTGGAAACTTTGTTAAATCCCTCAGGCTGTATGCGCTAGAGAATGTTCGATGTGGAATATATATTGTAAATTTCACCTCTAATTGTAAGTGTAGTGAGGCACCTCTGCTACCTATTGTATTGAAAGAAACGGAACTTTACAAAATGCAATAATTTCAAATTTGAGCTGTAATGTAATGTACCTTTACAAATTTTGCTTGTTTGGATGACAGTGGAGGCTTATAGGGTGAATGAGCAAAGTGACCATGGCACTGTTTGCCATCCAAGTGGGGGGAGCAAAAAGCAATTTAGTGGTAGTAGGGGACAGTATAGTAAGAGGGATTGACACTGTTCTCTGTAGAAAAAAGCAAGAGTCCAGAAGGCTTTGTTGCATGCTCAGTGGCAGGGTTCGGGACATCTGCTTGGGGTTGGATAGGTAAATGCATTGGGAGGAGGAGGATCCAGTGGTTGTCGTCCATGTAGGTACCAGCGACATTGGCAGGATGAGGAAGGAGGCTCTGCATAGTCAGTATGAGGAGCTAGGCACCAAATTAAGAAGCAGAACCCCAAAGGTAATTTCTGGATTATTAACTGAACCAGGTGCAAATTGGCATAAGACAAATAAGTTTAGAGAAATGAATCTGTGGCTCAAAGACTGGTGTGGGAGAAGTGGGGTTCTGGTTTGTGGTGCACTGGCATCAGTATTGAGGAAAGTGGGATCTGTACTGTTGGGACAAACTCCACCTGAACTGTGCTGGGTCTGCTGTCTCACGAGCTGAATAACTAGAAGTAGAGGGGATTTTAAACTGAATAGTAGGGGCAAGGGAACAAATTTGGGAAGATGAGATAAACTAAAGAGTCAAGACAGGGCAAGAGAGACCAGTATTAATATAGGAAATGATAAACAGACTGTGACAGGAGGGGAAAGAGTGTACAATTCCAGGAGTAAATCAGATAAGGCTAGACACTGCAAAGATAATAAATGGGCAAAACTAACGGCTCTGTATGTAAACGCACTTAGCATTCGAAACAAAACACATGAACTGATGGCGCAAATAGAAATAAATAAGTACGATCTGATAGCCATTACAGAGACATAGCTTAGGACCTGACTATTCAAGGGTACGTGACATTTAGGAAGGACAGGAAGTTAGGAAAAGGTGGAGGGGTGGCTCTGTTAACTAATGATATTAGTACATTTAGAGAGGGATGACCCAAGTTCAGGAAATCTGGATGTAATAATGGTTTGGGTTGTGATGAGGAATGATAAAGGCAAGAAATGGGAATGGTGTACAGGCCCCCTAATTGTAACTACACAGTAAGACAGAGTAAAAAAAAAAAAGAGATAATGGGAGCTTGCTAGAAAGGTACAACAATAATCATGGGGGATTTTAATCTACTTATAGACTTGAAAAATCAGATGGGCAAAGGTAGCGTAGAAGAGTCCATTGAATGTTTTTGGGGTAGTTTGTTGGAACAGCACACTCTGGAGCCAACCAGAGAGCAGGGCAATATTGGACCTTGAGCAACAAGATTAATAACCTCCTTGTGAAAGCACCCCTAAGTAGCAGCAATCATAATATGGTTGAATTTTACATTTTATTTTGAAGGAGAAACGAGTCCGTCCAAGACTAGTGTTTTAAACTTAAATAAGGGCAATTATGAGGGCATGCAAGCAGAGTGAACTGGCAAATATGGTCAAGGGATATGTCAATAGAAATTCAGTGGCAGACATTTAAAGGGATATTTCAGAACACACAGAATATACGCATTCCAATGAGAGAGAAATTCCAAGGGGTGGGCCCCCCATCTGTGCTTAACTAAAAAAAGTTAAAGACAGTATCAAACTTAAAGAAAAAGCATATAAATATGCAAAGATGGGTGGCAGGTCAGAAGATTGGAAAGATTATGAAGAACAGCAAAAATTGACAAGATTAGAGTATGATAAAAAGCTAGCTAGTAATATAAAGAGTTTCTATAGATATTTAAATAAGAGTTGACAAAGTGAGCGTTGGAACTAGATAGTGTGCCTAGGGATTCGATAATGGAAAGTAGGGAGATGGCAGATGAATTAAACGGGTATTTTGCTTCGGTCTTCACTCTAGAGGACACAAGCAACATCCCAGAAATAGCTGTAAATGAGGAAATGGAAGGTAGAGAGATACCCTAGAAACTAAGAATCACCAGGGAAGTGGTATTGAGCAAATTGTTGGGGCTGCGGGCTGACAAATTCCCCAGGCCTGGATGGACTTCACCCTAAGGTTTTGAAAGAAGTGACTAGTGTGATAATTGATGCACTAGTTTTAATTTTCCAAAATTCCATTAGATTGGAAAATATCAAATATAACTCCTTTATTCAAAAAGGAAGTGAGATGAAAATCAGGAAACTATAGCCCAGTTAGCCTAACATCTGTCATAGGGAAAATACGAACATAGGAATTAGGAACAGGACTAGGCCACTCGGCCCCTCGAGCCTGCTCCACTATTCAGTAAGATCATGGCTGATCTGAATGTAACCTCAACCCCACTTTCCTGCCTACCCCCGATAACCTTGCACCACCCTTGTTAATCAAGAACCTATCTCGCTCTGCTTTAAAAATATTCCAAGTCTTTGCTTCCACTGCCTTTTGAAGAAGAGTTTCAAAGACACTCAACCTTCTTGAGAAAATTTCTCCTCATATGTCTGAAATGAATGACCCCTTTATTTTAAAACATTGGCCCCTAGTTCTAAATTCTCCCACAAGAGGAAGCATCCTCCACATCCACCCTGTCAAGACCCCTCAGGATCTTAAAGGTTTCAATTAAGTCGCTTCTTACTCTTCTAAATTCCAGTGGATACAAGCCTAACCTGCCCAATCTTTCCTCATAAGACAACCCGCCCATTCCTGATATTAGCCTAGTAAACCTTCTCTGAACAACTTCTAACGCATTTACACCTTCCTTTAAGGAGTCCAACTGTACACAGTGCTCTGGATGTGATCTCACCAGTGCCCTGCATAACTGAAGCATAACCTCCCTACTTTTGTAATCAATTCCCCTCAGTAAATTATAACATTCTATTAGCGTTCCTAATTACCTTCTGTACCTGCATACTGACCTTTGATTCATGCAGTAGGACACCCAGTTCCCTTTGAATCTCAGAGCTCTGCAATCTCTCACCATTTCAGTAGTGTCTTTTTTTTAATTCTTCCTGCCAAAATAAACGATATCACATTTGTCCACATTATACTCTCTTTGCCAGACTTTTGCCCATTCACTTAACTATGTCACTTTATAGCCTCCTTACATCCTTTTCACAATTTATATTCTTGTCTTTGTGTCGTCAGCAAATTTAGCCACCATTCCTTCGGTCCTTTCACCCAAGTCATTTATATAAATTGTAAGAAGTTTAGGCCCCAGTACTGATCCCTGTGGCACACTGGTCACATCCTGCCAACCAGAAAAAAGAGCCATTTACTTCCTGTTAGCTAACCAATCTTCTATCTACGTTGATATGTTACCCTATACACCATGAGCTTTTATTTTCTGCAGTAACCTTTGATGTGGCACTTTGTCAAATACCTTCTGAAAATCTAAGTATAGTACATCCACTGGTTCTCCTTTATCCACAGCACATGTGACTCCTTAAAAGAGCTCCAATAAATTGGTTAAACATGATTTCCCTTTTACAAAACCATGTTGACTGTGTTAGAAGCTATTATTAAAGATGTTATAGCAGGGAGCTTAGAAAAATTCAGGGCAATCGGGCAGAGTCAACACGGTTTTGTGAAAGGGAAATCATCGATTAGCCAAGATCTTATTGAATGGTGGAGCAGGCTTAAGGGGCTGAGTGGCCTATTCCTCCTCATTCGTACATTTGTGTGTTCGTAAATTTTATGAAAGTCTCCACTGCCTATATAACTCTCATTATATCTTCAACATTGAAGTAATTTCATCCCTAATCATTAACTCTACCAACTTCCCTGTCTTTCCTGTAGACCTTCTAACCTGGTATATTTAGTTTCCAGTCCTGACTGTCTTGCAGCCATGACTCTAATGCCTACCAGGTCATACACTTGAAGCCAATGCCATGCAAGAATCACGACTTCAGTTATATGGAGGAGGGACTAGAGATGCTAGGATTGTTCACCTTACAGCAGAGAAAGTTAAGGGGAGGCCAAAGTATGGTACTCAAGATTGTTAAATTTACACCTATGGTTCATTCACTTTGTTTCTTAGACTCCATGTGTTTGTATAAAGTGAGCTTATGTTGGACCACATGTCCTAAGCTGTCCTCCTGCTTTAATGTTTTACTCGCATGTTTCCTATTTCTCTCTTTTCAGTGTCATCCTGGTGAATCCACACTGTTCCTTCCAAGGCCAATATCTCCTTCCTGAATTGAACTTTAGCACATTTTGACCACTCTTGATCTGTCCATGACCCTTGAACTTCCAGATTCCTTAGAAGCATAGAATGGTTACAGCACTGAAGGAGGTCATTCAGCTTGTCGTGTCTGTGCTGGCTGTCTGCAAAAACAATTTACCTAGAGCCACACTCCCACTTTTTCCCTGTAGCCCTGCAGTTTTTTTCTCTTCGGATAATCTATTTACCTGTTCAAAGCTATGATTGAATCTGTCTCCACCACGTCTGGGCAGTGCGTTGCGGATCCTAACCACTTACATCATTTAAGAAAAGGTTTTCCCCATGCCACCATTGCTCCTTTTACCAATCACCTTAAAACCGTGTCCTCTGGTTCTCATTCCATCTTCCAATGAGAGTAGTTTCTCCCTATCTACTCTGTCCTGATGCCTTGAACACTTATCTTTTAAACCTTCTCTTTTCCATTCTGTCCACATAACTGAACTATTTCATCCCTGGAACCATTTTTGTGAATCTTTTCTGCACGCTCTAATGCCTTCACATCCTTCCTAAATTGCAGTACTCAGAACTGGATGCAGTGTTCCAGCTGAGGCTGAACTAGTGTTTCATACACAAGGTATAGTGCCTCCAACTTAGTCTATTGCAAATTTGGATGTTGGATCTTACAGGGCAGAAGGAATTCCACCTATCATGCCTGTAGTGGATCCTTGAAAGAACTGTCCAATTTGGTCACGCCCCATAACACTGCAAGTCAGTCCTTGGTGTGTCCAATTGTTTTTCAAATGTCCTGTGGAAATTTTTTGGGTTAGTTCACCTTAATAAGCATATGTAAAGAAATTTCTCCTCATTTTCTCCTCTGATTTACAAATTATTTTAATGCAATGACCTCTGATTGCTGACCAATTTGCCTGACAAATTAGTTTCTCCCTAGTTGCTCTGAGAAGGCCCCTCAATCTTGAGTACCATACTTTGTCCTCCCCTTAACTTTCTCTGCTGTAAGGTGAGCAATCCCAGCATCTCTAGCCTCTCCTCCATATAACTGAAGTTGTGATTCTTGCATGGCATTACTTCAAGGACTTGACATCCTAAAGCGCAGTGCCTGGAATTGGGAACAGGGCAGAGATAATGTGCAGCATGAGGCTCATATTCAATTGACACTTCGGCATGGCGCTTAGCATATGGACTATTCTGTGCTTTAGACTGGTTTTTGGGTTAAACTGTGCAAAAAGAGTTTTGGGTGTAAGCTGGAAGTAGCACTGTATTTGTGGAAATGATGTAGCCTATGTCTGAATAGTGTGTGCTTTGATAAAATTGGATGGATAGTGAACTTTTTGTTCTGGATCATGCTGTCTGAAGGTCTTGGAATGGACTCCAGCTGGGAGAGGGTTGCTTGGAAGGTGAATCTGTCACCTTGTGCCCAATCTAATTGTGATTGAAACACTACACTAAATATGTTACATTGGAGATGTTCTGTGTATTAGTATGTGAAATGCTGGAATCACAGTGTTTTGCTATGAGGGGGCGGGGAGGTGAAGAAGGATAAATTGCTATGTGACCTTGCTGGAAGTACTGTAGATAATTACTCATTTGATGGCAAGAAAGCTATCACTGTATTCAAATTCATATTCATAAAGTTTGCTCACCATATTCAAATGCACTTTAAAAAGCACTCCCATTTTCCCCTAGATCAAATCCATTGGCAGGTATGGACCATGTAAATAAATTATGGCAGATTGTCATGTGACTACTTGGCATTCTCTCTTGGGGTTTGATGCAGAAATACATTAGTTTGGATTTCATTCACCTTGACAACCCAAGGATAGACTTTTGGCAGACTTTTCACTATGAAGCTGTCATTTCCACTGTTATAAGTGTACTGGACTTTTCAATTCTCTCATCCAACTAATGGCATCTGCCAACAAGATTTTTAGGCCCACTGAGGCAGGTGGGCAGGCACTAAAATTAACTCTGCTGGCCTGCGCCCATTTCCTGTCTTCATTCTGCCCAACATTGCCAGCTTTTTTTATTAATTCAAGCGATGTGGGTATCGCTGGCTGGGCCAGCATTTATTGCCCATGAGAAGGTGGTGATGAGGTAACTAAACTAAAGAACTATTTGAGACCTGTTGTCAGAGGCCGACCAGGAATTTTCCATTCGGCCTCCGGATTCCCAGAGATGCCTGGCTTCGGACCCGCATTTGAGTCTGTTGGCAGGGTTCAGAAGCCTGCTGGAAAATCATGCCCCCCAAAGCTTTACATTCTCTCTTTTTCAGTCTAATACTTTTTGTAACTCTCCATTTTGGCACACACTTATACCTGAAAAATACAAGATTGTAATGCAAATTTAATATGGCAATTCCTTTATTTCATAGTTTTAACTTAAAACTAAGCGACTTTTATATCTTCAAGCACACTTTTAAAATAAATCACTTAATTTTTGCTATGGTATTTAATGACCTTGGGCTGGGTTTACACTGTCAACAAAATAAATCTAGGTTCTGCTTAAGCTGGCTTTAGAGTGCAATCAAAGGCAACCCTAGAACCAACTTTTGGTTTGAAACTCAGTGTACATATGTAGTATGTCAAACCTGGTTTTACGTTGTGCTCCTTGGGTCTCCATTTAAATGTTTGAAGGATTCTTCACTCTATATTCTGCAACATTTACTTATATGTTGGCAGGCACTCACTGTTAATGTCCAAGCTTCCACAGAACTCATTCTTCTGTAGCTTATTTAAGAGTTGCCCTTAGGCAGAAAGAAAGAACTTGCCTTAATGAAAAGCCTTTCACCCCTGGCCATTCCAAAGTGTTTTGGGATATCTTGGCACAAAAGTTGGCATATAAATGTAAGTTTGTTCTTGATGGTTATGAGTAGCATGGACAGAGTAGATAGAAGCTTTTTCCCAGGGTGGGAGAGTCAATTACTAGGGGACATAGATTTAAGGTGAGAGGAGAAAACTATAGAGGAGATATGCGGGGCAAGTTTTTTTATGCAGAGGGTAGTGAGTGTCTGGAATTCGCTGCCAGAGGAGGTGGTGGAAGCAGGTACGATAGTGGTGTTTAAGAGGCAGCTTGACAAATACATGAATAGGATGGGAATAGAGGGATATGGACCTCGGAAGTGCAAAATGTTTTAGTTGACGGGCAATATGATCGGCGTAGGCTTGGAGGGCCGAAGGGCCTGTTCCTGTGCTGTACTTTTCTTTGTTCTTTCTTTGTTCTTTGTTTGTAGGGCTCAAACCCATTTCAAAATTGATGGTTCCCTGTCAACTCTTCCACTGTCTCTGAATTGTCAAACTGCATGTCTGACATCCATTACCAGATGAGCACTAATTTCCTCCAATTAAAGAGCCATTGTCTCAAGTCATTGCCTTTGCTCCTTGTGACAAACTTCTCTTGCCACTGGTTCCATCTCTCTCCCTGACAGGTGTCTGATACTGAACCAGACTGTTTACAACTTTGGCACCATGCTTGACCCTGAGATGAGCTTCTGACCACACATCCGCTCCATCACTAAGCCTATTTCTTCCTCTATAACACCAGCCGACTGTGCTCCTCCCGTCTGCTCATCTGCTGTTGAAACCCTTCATCCGTCTTTGTTACTTCTAGACTTGACTATTCCACCGCACTCCTGGTGGGCTTCCCACATTCTACCCTCTGTAAATTTGAGGTCATCCAAAACTCTGTCTGTGTTCTAACTTGCCTAAGTCCTATTTATCCATCACTGACATACATTAGACCCCTTATAAGCTCTCCTTTCTTTTTTAAATTCTCATCCTTGCTTTTCAAATCCGTCTATGACCCCATCTCTCCCACCCTCTCTAGTATCGTCTAACTCTGCACTCCTCCTTCTTGAACATCCCTGCTCCTAATCACTGTACTGGTGTCTGTCTGTGCCTTTAGCTGCCTAGGCCCTGAACTCTGGAATTCTCTCTGCTCTGTGTTTCTGTTTCTTTTTCACCTCCTTGAAGATGCTCCTTAAATCTGCCTCTTTAGTCACCTTTCAGAATTTTTTTGTGCATTGGCATCTCATTTACTATGACATTCCTGCGTTGTGCCTTGGGATGTTTTATTTTCACAGCATCCTGAAAGCAGCAATTGATGGTGTAGACTGTCTTCTGTTGTCAGATCCTGTTGTTGCACAACAAAAACAAAAATATCTGGAAAAACTCAGCAGGTCTGGCAGCATCTGCGGAGAGGAACATAGTTAATGTTTCAAGTCCGAATGACCCGTCAACAGAACTGAGTAAAAATAGAAGAGGGGTGAAATATAAGCTGGTTTAAGGGGTGTGGGACAAGTAGAGCTGGATAGAGGGCCAGTGATAGGTGGAGATAACCAAAAGATGTCACAGACAAAAGGACAAAGAGGTGTTGAAGGTGGTGATATCTAAGGAATGTGCTAATTAAGCGTAGAAAGCAGGACAAGCAAGGTACAGATAGCCCTAGTGGGGGTGGGGTGAAAGAATCGAAAAAAGCTGGAAGGTAGAGATAAAACAATGGTTGGAAATACATTTAAAAATAATGGAAATAGGTGGGAAAAGAAAAATCTATATAAATTATTGGGAAAAAGAGGGGGGATCGGAAAGAGGGTGGGGATGGAGGAGAGAGTTCATGATCTAAAGTTGTTGAATTCAATATTCAGTCCGGAAGGCTGTAAAGTGCCTAGTCGGAAGATGAGCTGCTGTTCCTCCAATTTGCGTTGAGCTTCACTGGAACAATGCAGCATGCCAAGGACGGACATGTGGGCATGAGAGCAAGCGACAGGGAGGTCTGGGTCATGCTTGCAGACACACCAAAGGTGTTCTGCAAAGCGGTCACCCATTCTGCTTTTGGTCTCTCCAATGTAGAGGAAACCACATTGGGAGCAATAAATGCAGTAGACTAAATTGAGGGAAGTGCAAGTGAAATGCTGCTTCACTTGAAAGGAATGTTTGGGCCCTTGGATGGTGAGGAGAGGGGAAATAAAGGGGCAGGTGTTGCACCTTCTGCGGTTGCATGGGAAGGTACCATGTGAGGGAGTTGAGGTGTAGGGGGTGATGGAGGAGTGGACCAGGGTGTCCCGGAGGGAACGATCCCTACGGAATGCCGCCGGGGGGGAGGGGAGGGGGTGGCGGCGGTGGTGCGGGGGTGGTGAAGGGACTGAATATTGAGTTCAACAATTTTAGATCATGAACTCTCTCATCCATCCCCACCCCCCTTTTTCCCCAATAATTTATATAGATTTTTCTTTTCCCACCTATTTCCATTATTTTAAAATATATTTCCATCCATTGTTTTATCTCTACCTTTAGCCTTTTTCGATTCCTTCACCCCACCCCACCCCTAGTGGGGCTAGGGCTATCTGTACCTTGCTTGTCCTGCTTTCTACCCTTAATTAGCACATTCCTTAGATAATATCACCACCTTCAACACCTCTTTGTCCTTTTGTCTTCTATTTTTAGTTAATTCTGTTGAAGGGTCATTCGGCCTTGAAACGTTAACTGTGTTCCTCTCCGCAGATGCTGCCAGACCTGCTGAGTTTTTCCAGGTGTTTTTGTTTTGGGTTTCCAGCATCCGCAGTTTTTTGCTTTTATCCTGTTTTTGCACAACTTGTTGACTGAAATTGTGTGGTGTTTAAATTTCAACGAATGTGTGACTACCTTAATCTACGTGGAAGTGCTCTTCAGTCGGTGCTGCTTTTCTTTGACTTTGTACTGATCACAGTTTAATGCATGTCACTGTGGAATTAGCACTTTCTCATTGCAGCACTGTTTTTTTGGAAAACAGTGCCATACTGCCTTCTGGTGCCAGGCAATGGTAGTGCCAGCATAACCAGATCCAGTCCCCTAAACCCACAACAATTAGGTTTGCCCTGCTGCTGTATTGAAAGAGCTAGTTTATATTGCTTGCTGGATGCAGACTTTCCATTTGTTCTAGGCTTCAAATATGAAAAAGAATCAAATGTTGTCTTAAAAATGCGGCAAGGCTGTGGGTGGATGGGAGCTTGCAGCTGCAGCCTGCCTGTGTCCTTAAAAAATCCAGCTCTGGTGCACTGCTTCTCTGAAACCTGACTAGCACTAATAAATTTCCACCCCACTTAGTAAGCATCAGTATAACAAAGGATGCACATTTTCATCTCTAAAATACCTTGTGTTTGAGGGACTTAACAAAAAGGACCTTCCTGAATTTCAGATCTTTTTCCATTGATCCAAAGTTAAAGTGGATCTCCAATTTTCCTGTTGCCACTCAATAGTCTGCGAAGCAAATCCATTCTGTGTGGTTAGATTCCTGCTGTAGCCACTTCAAAAACAGTGGCATGTATAATGCTTACATTCCCACTCCTTTCTTGTACACAGTGCACTTGATATTTTAAGTTCTGATGCAGCTGTCTTACAATTAAACCAGTGGAATGGTTTAGGACTGGGTATCTGCTCTTGTCACTTGTTGCCCTGCTATTCAGGGCGTGTCAGTGCACCTCAAATTATGCCGCAGCTCTCATCCCATAATTTCACTCTGTGTCATAGCCCAGCCTTTTTTTTTAGGTAATGTAGATTCCTGTTAGGCACATTGTACCATGGTGTCCCAGTTTAAAGCATATTACTAAGAAATGTTATCATTTTTCTTCATTATGGCCACCAACCAAAAATTGGTCTGAGAGCATCTGGTTCCTTTTATCTTGAAAAATACACTCCTTCTAAAAAGTATCTCAAATCTAGATCATTGAAACTGGATCTGTATTAATGCAAGTGCCTGCCTTGCCTTTTCTTCTCGTAGCTGTACGTAAGTTCCCTTCCAGGCGATATTGCATAAAAATTTCAATGGGTTTGATTTCTGAATGGGCTGATGGACCAAGTGTATGCAAGAAATTGAGTGCAAATGGGCTGGATTGCAAATTTGCTTCTAGGCTTATGGCTTCTACTGTACCGATTACTTCTGTACATTGGATCCCACAGTATATCAATAAATTATATAAACTTTTAAAATAAATCTGGAATAATGCTAATAGAAACTTTGTGATGGCACTCCTCACTATGCAGATTTGAAGATTGAGAAAATAAACGCTTTGATTTGCGTACTGATATTTGTGGAACAGTGTTTCCCAACATAGTGAACATTGCATGTGCCAAGTGGTACCAAGTTTTTAAATAAAGTTCATGGGTATTAAGATTTCTGTGCAGTTGATGGCAGCTTGGCAGACTAACCCATCGCCTGACACTTTGGGCTAAAAACCTTGAGCTGCAAAGTTGCTTTTTGTAAAAGCTTTGGGTGCTTCAAACCCATGATAGACCAAAGTGAGAAAATTATCTTTAATTTGGTACTAATAAACAAAGAAAATAATTAGACTCACCTTGGCCATAAAGAAAGCTGGAAGGTGTATAGATGTAATTAACAATGTGTCTCTATTATTACAGCTCAAGCTATATTCTGCTAAATCTAGGTACTTACTGCTCTCAGCCTCCAGTGCAAAACTGTTGTTGTAACTCTTTCGAGTACAAACCTGTTTCCATCTGTTTCAGATGAAGTTACATTGTTTCATAGTTTGCCATTGTGAGATTTGAACTCTTGATCTTGGGGTTACAAACCCAGTACCATAACCACTTGGCTATTTAGGCCAAGCAAAACTGTTGTTGTACTCAGGCTCTGAGACTTTTCACTGAATATAAATATTGACTAATTTTGTGGTACTCGTTGAACTTTGGGAGTAGAACTCTCCTCCTTATAGTGATGCCACGTTGGTGGAGACATACCTCTGTCCTGACAGTTTGCCAAATGTTTTTGGCTAATTTCTGTTCCACAATTTTTTGATGAACAAAGAATCATACAGCACAGAAGGAAGGCATTCCACCCATCGTGTCCATGCTAGCACTCTGCAGGAGCAACTTAGCTAGTGCCACTCCCTCACTCTGTCCCGGTAGCCCTGCACATATTTTTCCTTTTCAAATTATGATCCAATTCCCTTTTGAATCCTTTGATTGAGCCCACCTCCAGCACACATTCAGTGCATTCCAGGTCCTATCCACTTGATACGTGAAAAGGTTTTTTCTCATGTCACCATTGCTGCTTTTGCCAATCACCTTAACTCTGTGCCCTCTGGTTTTCGATCCGCCAATGGTGGGATTGAGCCCAAAGTATGAGTTGTAGACATTATCACCTCTTGTGTGCGTAAAACCAAATTAAATGAATTTTCCTTCAAAGGGGGCAAGTTGAAAAGAGCAGTGGCCTGCTGTAGCTATTGTGTGTGTGTGCGCGCGCAATGGAATTTTGTGTACAGGGCTATGAGGCAATGATCCATGGAAATGGGTGTTGATTCTATGATCAGTGGGGATCGGTGCTCAGTTTTTCCGAGACGTATTGTTCCCTGCTGGCATTCAAAATGGTGAATTGTCACCTTTTAAATGTGCAAATCTTTTATCTTCAGTTTTTATACTGCATGGACAAATGTTTCCACTGACCTGATTTGTAGATGGTTTTGAATAGCCATAACTCTTCTGTTCTATCTTGGGTTTCAGTCTGAGTAAATGTGATGTTGTAAGTAAAGAACAATGCTGCTTGTGTGTCAGTGTGCTTCATCTATAATGTATTATAATGTAAGTCAATCTGACAGTTTCTAGGCCTTTGCTTGTGGAAAAATGGCCTTAAATGCAATTTAAAAAAAATCAATTCATAGCTAAATTTTAAAATTAACCTTGTTTGAATTAAGGTGTAGTATTGTTTGGACTGTAATCAGTCAGAATAGCACTTCTGAGACTCGGATTCGATACGATCCTTTCTTAACAAATTGAAGACAAAAATACGTATCAAAAAGCAGAATACTATTTGCTGGAAATCTGAAACAAAACCAAAATGCTGGAAATGCTTAGGTCAAGCAGCAGCTGTGGAGAGAGGAAAACCGAGTGAACATTTCAGGTCTGTGACCTTTCATCAGAGCTGGGAAAAGTTAGAGATGTCCATAGGTTTTGAGCAAGGGCTGGATGGGACAAGGGCAACATGTCTGTGATAGGGTGGAAGACAGGAAAGATTGAATGACTGAGGGCCAAAGGGAATGCTGATGGGGCAAGAAAAGAGTCATGATGCTTTATCCAACATCAGAGTTACAATGGATCTGCATTTACCCTGGTTGTAATTTTTGAGATATTTGTGACACCGATGGCTAATACATCTTGTGGGCTTGGCCCTATCACATTCCCAAGCCGCATGTCTACTTTCAACAATTGATGTCTGCCCTGAGGCAAAAGCTCTTTGCACTCCTACCCAGCTGACTTCTCCATCTGTTTTCAGCTCTCATGAGTCAAGCTGTGGTCAGGTCTTATCCCAAAGGTGGTGAGAGGCAAATGTATTTCTGACTTTTTTAATATTTAAAGCCCTCCTTTGTATCTGTGACAGTGATTTGCAGCAATGGAGCTGGTGCTATTCATTCCAACTCCACCACGCTACATTTTTTATCCTGCAAGTTTCTAAACATTGCATATAAATATTGCTTTGCAAATAACTTCTAAGGCCTTCTCAAGTTTTACATTGCTTGTTTGCAGTTTCTACAAATTTTGGCAAGCCCTATTTTTCCCTGTTTGTGCATCAGGGTTTGAGAACCATTGTTGCTATATTTAAAACAGTTGGCAACCATGAATTTTAAAAGTACAAGCAGACCCTGACTTGTGACACGTGTCTTCTTTCATTGTTTGGTGCTATCCATGAAGTTGGGCGGATGGTCTAATGAAAGGTCTATTAATTGCTGGAAAGTGCGAGAGAGTAAGCTGGATTTACTCATTCTATCTGTGGAATAAACGATAAACTCCATTTAATACCCTCCAATATGTCTGGGTATTGTAATAAAAATGTCTAATATTTTTCTGAGGGAGAGGGGAGCAAAGCTTTCATGACTATGTATTTTAGAAATAGTTCATGATCCATTGTTTTATATAGCATCCTGCATTTATAAACTATCTTTAACATGAATTGTTCAAAGACCCTTCACAGAGGGGTATTCAGACAATGGGCCAAAGGTGGATATATTTGGAGGAGTGACCAAAGGCTGATCAGAAGGAGGTTTTAAGGAGAGGTTTGAGAGCAAAGAAATTCAGGGAAGGAGGTTCCACATCTTGGGGTTTAAGTGCGGCCATCAATGAGCTTGTACAAGAGTAGGAACAATGCTCAGAGGGATGTAGAACTGGAGGAGGTTAGTGATGGAGAGTGGTGAGGCCATTGAGGAGTTTGAGCACAAGGTCCATACACAATGAGTATGAACACTGTTTACTTTATCTTCCTTGTTAATGTATACGTTCTTCCACTTGGATGCTGCTTGTATGGATGCTGTTGCAACCTCGTTACGTTGCTGGCCTTGCTGTGCCAGCATCATATGTTGACATTAAACGTGTAATCCACGTGCAATTTTGTATGTGAAATTTAGGGTGAAAAATGATGGAAAATAATGACACAACTTAGTGCTGCAGTTCCATTGATGTTTCATTAAAGACCATTGTAATGATATCAACCTCTGAGACTGCGTGATTTATCTCCTAAAATGGACAGACTTGTGGCTACATTGCGCAAAAATGAACCAGCATGAATTTGGCTCTTAAAACGTCATACTCTAGTTGCTTGTTTTTAAATGGTGTAATCTGCATTACTGCATCTGCCAAAATTTTTTTTTAACCCTTGGGTTGATTGGTTTTCTCCTTGCGATAATTTTGATACAAGTGAAACTTTATTTTGCAAGTTTCATGTACATGATGCTGTCCAAGTCAGATACACGATTTGTAAATCAAGCCACTTCAGAGTGTGGTGGAAACCCAGTGTGTGCAATATATGCAAATGCAGAAGTATAAACTAACATATATTCTCGTATTTTCTTCCTCCTATCCTGGAAATAACTGTTTTTCAAAAACACTAGCGCCAAGTAGTAGAAGTCCTTATTTTTGTTAACTTTACTGGAACTGCAGTAATGAGTTGTTTGGAGCTTCACCACATGCAACATAGGAAGCTGAAAAATTGTTGGAAGCTTGAGGTCTTCAGCTGCCCTCTGCTGTTATATATTGGTATTGCATTTAACCCTATGACTAATTGGTATACTGGAAAAGCACAGAAGCTTCACCTGTAAAGGGAATAGGTAAGGTTAAAATTTAGACATAATCCTAAGAACTGTGAAGATTTTTTCCAGCAATTTTTTTTCGATTGCCAGGTCTACAGATTGCAGTTTGGACACATGATTCAAGTATTCTACAACACTGGCATTGTTTTAAAATTTCATCACAACACATACCTGGCACAACACACTGTTGTGTATATTTACAACTGCTGGCTTAAATTGGATTTTTCGGATGTCAAATGCCAGCTCCACTTGGCTGATGGTGTTTTCACCTCATTTATGGTGTTTGCAGCAAGACAAGTGCAGAGAGCAATATCAGGATCTGTATATACTGTTCATAAACCTAACGAAAATTTTTGATAGTCAGTTGATCTTGTTTGTGGCATTTGCCCTCCAAGCTCGGACATTCAAACAAGTTATCAAAATCCTGCACCTACTGCAGGATGGTAAGATGTCCAATGCTTTTGTGGTAACCAGCAGTGCAAAGTAAGGATGTGTTGTGGCTCCCCAACTCTCAATTTCTTCCCAGCTGCAATGCTTAAGGAAGCCACCAGAGACGTGCATCAACATTAGGTTCTGTTCAGTGAAGCTTTCAATGCCTCCAGACTGTGTCTCCACTGAAGTCAGAGGCAGTTATCAGAGAGAGCTTCTGTATGCAGATTTTTTGTATTCCTTCATGAAATGTGGGTGTTGTGGACAAGGCCAGCATTTATTGTTTCCCTAAAGAAAGCACTTTAGTGAACCAATTGATTGTTGCAAAAACCCATGATAGTTGTCATGGTCACCACTACTGAGATTAGTTTTATATTCCAGATTTATTAATTAATTTAAATTCCACCAGTTGCCATGGTGGGATTTAAACTTGTGTCCCCTGAGCATTAGCTTGGGGCTCAGGGTTACTAGCCTAGTGACCATTACCATTACACCACTGTCTCCTTGCCTCCACTCCAATGCATGTGCTGCAGCTACTCATAACAAGGAAGATATCCAAACAATGGTAGACAAATTCTTCAGTGCTGCCAAAAGCTATGGCTACCAAATTAGTGTCTTCAAGACTGAGGTAGTTTTTCAGCCAGCACCAGGCACATTCTATGAAGCACCAGACATAACTGTTGATGACTCCAGTCTCAAAGCTGAAGAAAAATTCTCGTACGTACCACAAGAACATATGAACAAGGAGCAGGAGTAGGCCATTCAGCCTCTCAAGCTTGCTCTGGCATTTGATAAGATCATGGGTGATCTGATTGTAGCCTCAATTCGCTTTCCTGTCTGCTCCTCTTAACCCTTGTTGATCAAAATCCATCTAACTCAGCCTTGATTATATTCAATGACCCAGCCTCCACTGCTTGCTGGGGAAGAGAACTTCAGATTAATGACACTCGGGAGAAAAATTCTCCCTATCCCAGTCTTAAATGGGAGACCTCTAATTCTTAAACTGTGTCCCCTGCTTCCAGACTCTTCACAAGGGGAAACATCCCTTCAGCATCCACCCTGTCAAGCCCCCTCAGGATCTTCTATAATTCACTCAAATCACCCCTCATTCTTCTAAACTCAGAGTATAGGCCTACCCTGCTCAACCTTTCTTCATCCCAGGAATGAGTCAAGTGAACCTTCCCTGCACTGCTAACATCCTTGGTAATGTGCTCCCTAGCAACACCACCATTGAAGAAGATATCAGTGCATGCACCCAGGAAGTAAGTTCTGTTGATGATCGTGTCTGAAAGCAGCATGGCATTAAACAACTAACATCAAACTCTACCATGCCACCCCGTAAAGGTGAAGGGTGGGACCAACGAGCCCAGAGAACCCTGGATGTTGAGGAATGTACAGGATTGGGTAAGGAAAAAAGGGAAGCTTATGGTAGATACTGAGGGCTCAAAACAGCAGAAGCCCTAGAGGAGTATAGAAAGTGCAAGGGGTTACTTATATAAGATAAAAAATTAGGAGAGTGAATGGAGGGAATGAGAAAACACTGGCGGGTAAATTACAGGAAAATCCAAAGGCATTTTATAAGTATATTAGGGGCAAGAGGATAACCAGGGAAAGAGTAGGGCCCATTAGGGACCAAAGTGGCAATCTGTGAGCGGAGCTGGAAGACGCAGGTGAGGTTTTAAATGAGTACTTTGCATCTGTATTAACGGTAGAGAAGGATGATGTAGATATAGAAATCGGAGGGGGACTGTGATATACTTGAACAAATTAGCATTGAGAGGAAGGAGGTATTAGAGGTTTAGTGGGCTTAAAAGTAGGTAAATCCCTGGGCCCAGATGAGATGTATCCCAGGCTGTTGTGGGAAGCAAGGGAAGAGATTGCGGGGGCCCTGACGTTAATTTTCAAATCCTCTCTGGCTACAGGAGAGGTGCCAGAGGACTGGTAATGTGGTACCATTATTCAAGAATGTGGTAGGGATAAACTAGGGAACTATAGGTCAGTGAGCCTAACATCAGTGGTAGGGAAACTTTTGGAAAAAATTCTGAGGAACAGAATTAATTTTCACTCTGAGAGACAAGGATTAATCCAGGATATTCAGCATGGCTTTGTCGGGGGAGATCATTGCTAACATATTTGATTGAATTAGTGGAGAGGGTGACTAGGTGTGTAGATGAGGATAAGGCAGTTGATGTAGTCTCCATGGACTTCAGTAAGGCTTTTGGCAAGGTCTCGCATGGGAGATTGGTCAAGAAGGTAAGAGCCCAAGGAATCTAGGGCAATTTGACAAATTGGATCCAAAATTGGCTTAGAGGCAGGAGACAGAGGGTGATGGTCAAAAGCTATTTTTGTGACTGGAAGCCTGTGTCCAGTGGCATACCGCAGGGTTCAGTGCTGGGCCCCTTGCTGTTTGTAGTGTACATTAATGATCTAGACGTGAATATAGGAGGTATGGTCAGTAAGTTCGCAGATGACACGAAAATTGGCGTGGCAAATAGCGAGGAGGAAAGCCTTAGACTACAGGATAATATAGACGGGTTGGCCAGATGGACAGAACAGTGGCAAATGGAATTCACTCCGGAAAAGTGTGAGGTGATGCATTTTGGGAGGACTTAACAAGGCAAGGGAGTACATGCTGAATGTTAGGACCTGGAAGTACATGTCCATGGATCCTTGAAGGCAGCAGGACAGGTAGATAAGGTGGTTAAGAAGGCATATGGGATGCTTACCTTTATTAGTCGAGGCATTGAATATGAGAGCAGGGAGGTTATGAAGCTGTATAAAGCGTTAGGCCACATCTGGAGTAGTGCGTGCAGTTCTGACTGCCACACTATAAGAAGGATGTGATTGCACTGGCGAGGGTGCAGATGAGATTCACCAGGATGTTGCCTGTGCTGGAGTGTTTCAGCTATGAAGAGAGACTGGATAGGCTACGGTTGTTTTCCTTAGAGCGGAGAAGGCTGAGGGGGGGGAACCTGATTGGGGTGTACAAAATAGCGGGGCATAGATAGGGTAGATGGGAAGAAACTTTTCCCCTTAGCGGAGGTGTCAATAACCAGGAGGTATAAATTTAAGGTAAGGGGCAGGAGGTTTAGAGGGAATTTGAGGCAATTTTTTTCACCCAGAGGATGGGGCAGGTGGTATCCGGAACTTTCTGCATGAAAGATTGGTAGAGTGGAACCCTCACAACATTTAAGTATATAGATGAACGCTTGAAACGCCATAGCATACAAGGCTATGGGCCAAGTGCTGGAAAATGGGATTAGACGGGCTTGATGACTGGCGCAGATATGATGGGCCAAAGGGCCTCTTTCCATGCTGTAAAACTCTGACTCTATGACTTATCCCTTGCTGTATGGTGCAGAATCCTGTGTCTGCTACAGGCACCTCTGGAACACTTTGGCATGACAAACAGCATCGTGCTGGGCTTAACGGTGGTGATCACTCTCCAGAAAATTCAACTTAGGCCATGTCTACCCGATGGATGATTACAGAATCCACAAACATCTTCTATAGGGAATTGTCTCGGGGGAAAACAACCTAGGTGGTCAGTACAAATGATACAAGTACACCCTAAAAAGAGCCTTACAAACTTCTCCAATGCAGAGCCCCTCTCTTGGGCAGACCCTGGAGCCAACCGGCCCATGTGGAGGCAGGTACTGAAATTTAGTTTAGTATGTTTTGAGGGCCATCTACACCAAACTCTCAACATCCAACATGCCTAGTGGAAGGCCAGAGGTGGTGCAGACCAACACCAACATGAACAGCCAGTTCTGTGGCAGGTCATGATGATCCTATGTCGACTCCTCGGTCACGAGAGGACCCACAGAAAACGATGGAATCATTTACAGCTTGGTCAAACTCGAACCAATGAGGAGCCTACCACTAAGTTATGGCTACAATATTACTTGCGGTACTTCAGCACATAATCAAGGTGGATTATGTCAGTGCGTACTGAAGGAATGCTACATTGTTGCAGTTGCCATTAAGCCAAATCCCAATCTGTTTGTTCAGGTATATATTATACAACCTGTAATAAATTTTGACAGGCAGATTTCTGAGCTGCTGCTAAGATAGGTTTTTTGAGATTGATGTTGGAATTCAAAGCTCTACATTGTTCTTGCACAATGGATAGTGACAGAGGCTTATTACTTCCACCAGTGAAGGTAATGTTTTTGCCCCTTTTGGTCTGTTTGTCTGTAAGCAATATATGTCAAACAAATTTCAACTAAATTTAGTATGGCCCAAGGAAGAACTGATTGATTTTTGGTGAAAGTCCAGATCTTGGATACTGGAGCTTTTTAAAGGATCTGTTAATATAGTGAGGAGAATTAGCTTGTTTGGGAACATGGTTGATTTATTTAGAATGTTGTGAATTGTCTCAGCTGCTGAGATGGAATTTATCACAACTGTGCTCAGGTTGTTGGGTGTGTGTTGGCCTAAATCCCCTCCTCAGTGAGATAGAAGCTCTTAACAAGATTTTGGTTTTTATCAGCTTTAATGGAAGAATCAACCAGGAAGGGAAAAGTCTTGAGGAAGAGCTCTGTTATTGTAATAACATGGAGTTAACAGTGTGGCAGAGGTATGCGCTTCACTGAATGCTCTCTCCACTTGTTATCCTGGTGTGGTGTGCTGATCAAAGGATTCACCTATGTTGGTACTCTGGATTCCTTGCTCTATATAATCGAGCTTTGCAACATGTTGAAACAAGGCATCACCTTATCAAATTTGGGAAGAAATATGGAAAGACCCTTGAGTACAGTTTAGATACCCTCTGCTGGAGAGAAGCAGCACATCTATTTTATTTCATGACCCTTTGCTTCCTACCCTTCTGACAGGGAGCTAAGTCCGTTCCCAGAATAGAGCACCACTTTTTTGGGGGGTGGGGTTATGTGAGTTAATTGAGAAAGGAAGGATGTAAGGATATAATTCAGATTTGATTGGAACTCTGGCACTTGTTCTAACATTTCAGGCTGGATATCAGCCCATAGTTTATGCTGTTGGAATTTCTATTGTTTGTGTTTAATTAGTGACTTCAATGAATAAAATATGATCACTGGCATGTTCTTATGCTTTGCAACATGTTACTTGCAACTTTAATGGATCCTGCTGTGATTTTTAAAAAAAAGTCTCCTCCACTGGTTGGCATGGATAGGATGGGCTGAATGGCCTCCTGTGCTGTAACTTTTCTATGGTTCTATGATTCCACAAACTATTTGAAAAATTTAAAACAGTTATCCAGTTTCTGTTTTCAGCACATGACTATCAGCTTCAGCCTTTCCTGCATGGTGTGATGTTACCTGAAACAACTGATTGGGTTACTGCCTCATACCTCACTGGCAGTCATCCAATATCTTCTGCATAATCAAAAACATAATCTCAAGAGTGTGCATTTAGCAGCTGGAAAATAAAATCAAATGGCAATGCGGTGCTCGCTTCTTAATAAATAGCTTGAAGAAAAAGATTTGGTCCTGTTCCTCCATGAGGTGGAGCCAGAGTCTAAATATAGTGTGAAACATTCCCCTCCACCAATGCACATGATACAACATGAAAAAGGGGAACAGCACTGGGGTCTTTGCATTTGCCAGGGAGTAGCATTAGTCTCAGGGAACTTGCTAAAAAGGGGGTGGTTCTTGGGAGAGATCTAGAAATTGTGCCAGCCAACAGGCAAGGCAACAGTCAACATTACAGCAACCAAAGCTCCTTCGACAGCACCTTCCAATGCCACGGCCTCTACTACCTCGAAGAACAAAGGCAACAGATGCCACCACCTGCAAGTACTGCTGCAATTCACAACCATCTTGACTTGGAACTAACTCGCTGTTCCTTCACTGTTGCTGGGTCAAGGTTCTGGACCTCCCTCCCTAACAACACTGTGGGTGTACCTACACTACATGGACTGCAGTGGTTCAAGAAGGCAGCCCACCACCACCACCTCGAGGGCAATTGGGGATTGTCAATAAATGCTGGCCTAACCAGCAATGTTCACATCCCACAAGCAAATATAAAAAAGCAAAATGAGAAACCAGAGATGGGATTTGAACTCTACAGAGTAAGAAAATTCTTGTTGGGGAATGATGTTATTGGTAAAATTGACAATTGCTAATTTAGAATGCAAACTATCTAGGTTTACTACGTTCCACTGGTTAAGGCATGGGACGATACTCTCTCTGCTGTGAACCCCAGGGCTTCCCTTGATTCCTAGGACCTGCTCTCTTGACTCATGAAGATTCTACCTTAGCCAACTTAATTCTAATATGCATAAAAAACCCCTTAGCAGCTTTAAGACTTTCCAGTCTATCTACTTTACTGATTTACAATTGCTCCTGAGTGCTGAAGACAGCCTTTCCCTTTCGCTTTCCCCTTAAAGCAACTACCTCCTAGTCTTAATGCTGAATTCTAATAGGATCTAACACAGATACCTTGGATTTCTTGTAGCAAATCCCAAACCTATAGTCACCACCTGGGTTTCCTATGGTCAAGTCCAAACTTATATGACAATTAACTTAGTCACTACTGGGATTCTTAGGTTAACTAGTCCCGTCCCGTCCGTCCCCCCCCCGCACACACAACCTATGTTTGGGGTCCTTATGGTTGACCCCAAACCTTGCCTGTTGACTGGCACAGCTTCTAGCTCTCTCCCATGAAGAACCCCCTTTTAGCAAGTTCTCTGAGACTAATGCTACCCCTGGCAAATGCAGTGCTGTTCCCCATTTTACAGGCAGCTTATGCAACATTCAAGGCCAAGTCTGAGCACCTATACAATTAACTTTTCTCAAATATTTGTAACTCCTGATCAATGAGAAGTGAGCTTATGGCTTCCCTAAAACAAACGTTGACTTGTACTCTTTCTTACATTTCTGATCCTCAGGCTGTCCTTTTAGCCAATCAGTATCACAGTTTAGCTTTACTGCTAATGCTAGACTCATTGGAGCCTGAATGCAACATGTAGCCCAACCACAACCTCAGTTCACTTTTTGTTCCTTAAAGCTACGTTACACTATTTTACACTTAAAGGGATGCCAACAAAGATTTCTTATCAATATTCCAATAATGCATACAAATTAAGACATTCTATTCCTAAACTTATGTACAGTGAAATTTGATAACTTAAGCCTTATTAATAACACAAATGTGTCAATGAGATGAAGCCTAACACAGGCAGGCGTCTGGACTTAGCCACAGTGTATGCAAGGTTTTTGTGCAAATTGCACAGCCAAGCCATGCCTTAGTGTAGAACTTCAAAAGGACATAGGTTGTTGGAATGGGTGACCAAGTGACAGATGAAATTTATGTGGGAAAGTGTGAAGCGATTCATTTTGGTAGGCAGAACATGGAGAGACAATATAAAATAAAGGGTACAATTCTAAATGGGGTGTAGGAGCAGAGGGTCTTGGCTGCATATGTGTGCATAAATCATTGAAGGTGGCAGCTCAGATTGAAAAAGCGGTTAATAAAGCATACAGCATTCTAGACTTTATTAATAGGGGCATAGGAGGTTACCTTAAACTTGTATAAAGCACAGGTTCACACTCAGCTGGAGTATTGTATCCAATGTTAGGCATCATGCTTCACGAAGGATGTGAAGGTGTTAGAAAGAGAATGAGAAGGAAAGAAAACACATTGGAGAGGGTGCAGAAGAGGTTTGCAAGAATGGCTGCAGGGATGACAAACTTCAGTTATGAAGATAGTTTGGAGAGGTTGGGACTGTTCTCCTTGGAGAGAAGAAGGCTAAGAGGAGATTTGATAGAGATGTTCAAAATCATGAGGGGGCTGGTCAGAGTAGATAGGAAGAAGTTGTTCCTACTCGTAAAAGGAAGAAGAATGAGAAGGCTCAGATTTAGTGATTTGCAAAAAAAGTAAATGTGACGTGAAAAAAAACTTTTCACTGGAAGTGTGGTGGAGGCAGGCTCAGCTGAGGCATTCAAGAGGGCATTAGATGATTATTTGAATAGAAACAATTTGCAGGGGTACAGGAAAAAGGTAGGGCAATGGCACTAGGTCATAATGCTCATTTGGAGAGCTGGTTCAAACATGATGGGCCAAATGGCCGCTTGTGCCATTAAAATTCTGTGATTCTGAGTGCAGAAAAGACTCATGAGAATGATTCCAGGGATGAGGAATTTCAGCTTATAAGTAGATTGGAGAAGTTAGGACTGTTTCCTTGGTGAAGAGAAGGTTGACAGGAGACCTCCAAGAATACACAAAATCAGGAGGGGCCTGGACAAAGAAGTTAGAGGAAAACACTTCCCATTGGGGAAGGGTTGAGAACCATTGGATACAGATTTTAAGGTAATTAACAAAAGAAGTAATGGAGACATGAAAAGCTTTCTCATGCATTGAGTGTTTGGGACCTGGAATGTAAAAGCAAATTACTGCAGATGCTGGAAATCTGAAATAAAAACAAAATACTTGAAATACTCACTAGGTCAGGCAGCATCTGCAGAGAGAGAGTTAGATCGATGACCTGCCATTAGAACTTTAAGATCTGGAATGCACTGTGTGTTTTGGATGCAGGTTCAATTGAGGCATTCAAGAGGGGATTGTCTTATTATCTGAGAAGGAAGAATGTGCAGGGCTATGGGGAGACGGCAGGTAAGTGGCACTAGGTAAATTGCTCCTTCGGAGAGCCAGCACAGATATGTCAGGCTGAATAGCCACCTTCTGTGCTGTAACTATGCTGTGATTCTGTAAAGGCAATAATGTGGATTGGTAGTACTAAAGATTCAGTGTCTTTCTAAGAGTTCTGAGTTTTAATTTTAGGCATAGCCTGTATTCCACTGTGCTTGCATCTTTGGACCATCTACAGCTTGCTGGGCTTTGTCATGGAAAGACAAGTTGACACTTATAACTCAGTGTCTTTGAGAGGCAAAATTTATGGGGTTCTAAGGTTTGGAAAGCAGTCAAGTTATATCCATTAGGCTTGCTTCAGTACTGTGCATGAGACTCAGTTAACCGGCTCTTCAGGCACTCCACCTCCCTCCATGCGCAGAGCCTGCAGATTGTGTATTGGGCTGAGCAGCTATCTCAGAACCCATCTGACCAGAGTGGAAGCAAGTTATCCTCTATCCCAAGGGACTGACCAAAAAGAAGTGTATGAAAAGAAAATCTGGTTGAGAATTTTCCAGCCTGTGTCCTGAGTATTGCTGAAGGTCTCCAGCTTGTTGGAAGAATAGAAAAGCAGAATATTTAAATGGAGAGAGACTACAGAATGCTGCAGTACCGAGGGATCTGGGTATCCTTGTACATGAACCACAAAAGTTGTCATGCAGGTAGAGCAAGTAATTAAGGAGGCAAAACTGAATGTTGGCCTTTATTGAATATAAAAGTAAGGAAGTCTTGCTACAACTGTAACTATATAGGGCGGTGGTGAGACCACACCTGGAATAGCGTGGAGCTTTGGACACCTTACTTAAGGAGGGACATACTTGCGTTGGAAGCAGTTCAGAGTACGTTCACTAGGCTGATTCCTGAGATGAGGGACGGGTTTGAGGAAAGGTTGAGCAGGTTGGGCCAATACTCATTGGAGATTAGAAGAATAAGAAGTGATCTTATTGAAACATGTCCAAACGGGCTTGACAGCATGGATGTTGAGAGGATCTTTCCCATCGTGGAGGTGTCTAGAACTAGGTGGCACACTTTAAAAAGGGATGTCCAGTTTTTTAAGATGGAAATTAGGATTTTCTTCTCTGAGGATTGTTTGCCTTTGGAATTCTCTTCCCCAGCAAGCAGTGGAGGCTGCGTCATTAATATACTCAAGGCTGAGTTAGACCGATTTTTGATTGTCAAGGGAGTTGAGGGCTGTGAGGGTAAGGCAGGATAGTGTAATTGAGACCATAGTCAGATCAGCCATGATCTGCGGAGCAGGCTCGAAGGGCCGCATGGGCGCCACTTCCTAATTGCATGTATCAATTGTTTCAATTTATGCCATCTAGTATCAGCTTCTGATACTGAAATAAAGAAGAAAAATGAGCACTCCGTGTGAAGGAGAAACTTGGATACTATGACCCAAAAATTATATGCTCCAGACACAGGATATCTGTGAAACCTTTATATATGTTTCAGTGGGTTTTTATTCTTTGAACTGCAGAGGAAAGAAATTGACAAAATGAGCCTTTATCTTTTTGAGTGTGTGGAACCACCTTGATAATGAAGAGGTGTGATGTTACATGTTTTAAAAAGTATTTACCTGTATAATAATCTGGTGCTATAGTTCAAAACCATTTAGGCCTTGTTCATAGCTTTCGTCAGATGTGAATATTAGAAATTTAAAACATTAAACAAAGCATCTGAATATCTATTGCAAATGAAACATTTGATAAATTCCATGTTATTACCATTTACACCTGTTGGGTTGAACTGTGTGGGCAGTTTTCTATACTTCATTCCTATTCTTCTAATGCAGCATTTTCATACTGACTCCCTGATGAGGGAAACGGCTTTCTATTCTGCTCAGCATGAAATTAATTATCAGAATTTCAATTCTAATAAGACCCTGCTGTTTGGCACTGATTTCTTTCACACCTTCCCTTCTTTCTCTACTTTGCCCTGCCAACCATCCTAATGGATTTATTCAGATTTTTGCTCGGGTTATATTTTAATTTACATAGGTTATTCCTATCTAACCTCCCATGTCTAACCCGCTTGAGCCCGACAAGCTCCCCTAGATTTCTGCACTCCACAGATTCTGGCTTGAGTCTTCCCAATTTTAATTACCCCACCTTTGGTGGCCATGCTTTCAGCTGCCTAGATCCTAAGCTCTGGAATACCCTCCCTACAGCACTCCTCTCTACCTTGCTTCCCTCCTTAAGATACTTGTTAAAACCTGCCTCTGTCTGAGCTTTTGGTCATCTACCCTAATATCTCTTTGGCTTGATGTCAAATTTTGTTTCATAGCAATCCTGTAAAACACCTCAAGATGTTTTATGTGAGAGCTAGTATGTTTTCGTAATCTGTATTTTACAATAGGAGATGCCCTACGTTAATTGGGGGCTGCTTTGAATGATGTGCTCAAATTATGCAATATTCAACCTTTAATGTTGCAGTCACGTTTAATAATGTACTATTTTGTGTAATGGTGATGCATTGTCAACTTAGTCTTTTAAAATGCCAAATTATACTATTGGGTGACAATTGATTCATGTTCAGTTTTTGAAATACTCAGCTGCAATGATTGCTTATGGACAGAACTAGTAGTTGGGCAGCTTGTAGCTGTTAAACGGACTTGGTACTGTATATACTTTGAACCTCCAATCAGTCCAAGGTTACGTAATTTTTGATCAGTTTTTCATTGCAATTACAGCAGTTGATACTAAACACTTGGCTGTATTTTAAGACTATCTGTAAAAAGAGTCAGTGTCCTTACAGAAGAAGGCCATTTGGCCTATTGAGGCTATGCTGGCCCTCGGGCATTCCATTCAGTCCCAATGACCCTTGTAACCTTCCTAAAGTATGAAAAAAACATATAGAAGCCTTTGTGACTAATAGCATAAATCTGCCAACCACACAAGATGGCATGTGTGCCCGGTACTGTAATGGTGGGGAGGGTTAATGAGCATTTGGAATGCAAAATCACTGCTCGTTTCAAGGGAAAACCTGCACACAAGGTCACCAAGTTGGGTTTTCATTGTTTTAGTACCTACAGATGACTGACCCCTTTAAGTATGCTTGGACCCCCTCTTATCCTCCTTGCAATAACCTGAGTAGTTAGTTCCTTATTTAACTGAAGTTGGCCAAATCCCTGGAGGCAAAATACAGACCAATCTGGGGAGAGGGGAAAATGGCTGCATGAGATGAAGGAAACCCAAGTTAATAACTGTTAAAAGCAGAATCATTATGCTGCCCGACAGCAGCTAATATGGATTACAAAATAGTTTCCTTAGAACACATTCCTGTTTTGCTCAGAAGTTTTGTCTGATCTGCAACTGACGCAAGTGGGAAAGTGACCAGAAAAGATGGAAGCCGAGTGAAATTCCTGGGCAGAGCTGCTCTTTCTAAGTCACTTTTGTCAGGCCATTATCTGCCCAATAATGGAATGTTATAGCCTGGTTGTTTGGTATCCAAGAAAACTCCCCAACTCTCTGACCCTGATGAATCAATATAATGATACCATTCATTGAACATCAGATTTCCAGGCTGCCTTTTCCATGTTACAACTGGAGCAACGCTATAGCAACGACTGGTAAGCTAAACATGCATGTTATGCTAGGAGGAAAAGCTGTCACAACTGCAATTTGGCCTGTAAACCCTCCCAGTGACCAGGATACACCTGCCTGTAGAAATTCTCCCCAGTCACTTTAACCACATCTTGCAGGGGCATACATTGGGCCACAATATCTGCAACTTGCTAAGTATCTCAGTCTGATTTCTCCTGATTGTTTTGTGCATGTAGTAACTTTGGTTACATTCAGATTGCAGTTAATTTCAGATATGAAACTGAGGAAAGAAAATTTTTAGTCTGCAGACTTAATCTGTGTTGGGTTTCATTGTACATTTCAAAATAAATAAAACCTGCCACCTAAGAAACTGAAATCGCAGCACCAAGATTTTTAATTTTAGTATTTGGTTCGTATATGTAAAAATCACTTTTAAATGTCGTCTTTGATTTTGCTGAATGTTGAATATGTGAAGGGTGTTAAGTGCTTTCATAATTTACTGCCAGTTGAGATCAGAGAGCTGCAGCTCATTGCAATTTTTAATTTGTTCATGGCTGTCAAATGGTAGCTTGCTCAAGCACCTGTTCTTCATGTGGACTTCAGACCATGTGTCAGCAATTGGGTTTATAGCTGAATCCTGTAGAGTCTGAAACTGAACACCTACATGTGTATCCTCCTTGGTAAAGTTCACTGAATATAAGGATCAAGAGGGAGAACCCTGAATGAATTCATCACCTGTAATCCTGAGATAATTGAAGCTAGTTGTATTATGTTCTCCCTCTGTATTGTGCTGAAACTATTCGGCCCAAACAATGGATTAAATCAGAGGATCTTGTTGATTAGCATGGCTCACTCTTTAACACCACGTAAGAAACTAAGATATCAAATGAGGCCTTTCAGTAATTTTTTGACAGAAATATTAGATTGAATGGACATTCCCATGCTTCCATGTAAATACTTGTGCTTTTAAAAAAACACCTGCTCTTAAATGGATTTTTAGTTCTTCCCAATTTTATGAATAGATTGTAGTTCAGTATGTTCACTCATGACTGTCAGTGACTTCATAGTTTTTAAACAAGTATAGAGGTAGCTAAATGAGGGGGAAGAATTAATAAAAAGGGACAGTCTGATAAGGAAAAGACAGGAGTGATGAAGAAAGTGACGTTGCAAGGCTGTAAAGTACCTAATCGAAAGATGAGATGCTGTTCCTCGAGCTTAAGTCGAGCTTCCTTGCAACAGTGTAGAAGGCCAAGGGCATAGGTGGGAGTGGGACAGAGAATTAAAATGGCAAATGATCAGAAGCTCCAGGTCATGTTCACTGTCTGAATGAAGATGTTCCACAAAACAGTCACCAATCCTGTATTTAGTATCTCCAATATAGAGGATATCCCATTGATCAGCAAAAATTGAAAGAAGTGCAAGTAAATTTGTTTGCTTCAGCTAGAAGAACTGTTTGACTCCCCTGCACCCTTTGAAGGGAAAGGGCTGGTTTTGTATCTCCTGCATTTTCATGGGAAGGAGAGTGGGTGTTGGGGCTGATTTGAAGGGTGAGCCAGGATGTTGCAGAGAGAACAATCCCTTTGGAATGTGGAAAGGAGAGGAGATGATGTGTTTTTTGACATCATCCTGGCAGTGGAGGCAAATGGCAGATGATGATCTCTTGAATCTGGAAGCTTATGGGGTAGAAGGTGAGGACAAGGAGAACTCTTTTTTGGTTCTTGGAGCGAAAGGAGAGGGGGTGAGAACAAAAGTGCATGAAATGGATGAGACGAAGTGTAATCAGGGTCACTACAGGAGTCAGTGGACTTATAAGAACATAAGAAATAGGAGCAGGAGTAGACTATTTGGCCCCTCGAGCATGCTTTGTCATTAAGTAATGTCATGGCTGATCTGATTGGCCTTAATTCCATTTTCCTGTCTGCTCCCCATGACCCTTGACTCCCATGACAATCAAAAGCTGTAAAAAAAATCAGTGTTGAATGTATTCAATAAACAAGCCTCCACTGCTCTCTGGAGTAGAGAATTCCAGAGAACGAACCTCAAGAGGAAATTCTTCCTCACCTGTCTTAAGTGGGAGACACCCCCCCACCCACACCTATTCTGAGCTCTCCCCGATTTCTAGATTTCCCCCAAAAGGGAAGCATCCTCTCATCTACCCTGTCAAGTCCGCAAAGAGTATTATATGTCTCAGTAAGTGCCACTCATTCTTCTAAACTCTAATAAGTATTGAACTCAACCTGCTCAATCTTTCCTCATTAGCCAAACTCTTCATCCCAAGAATCAGCATAATGAACCTTCCCTGAGCTGCTCTCAATACAAATATATCCCTCCTTATGTAAGGAGACCAAAACTATACACAGTATTCCAGGTATGGCCTCATCAATGCCTTGTACAGTTGTAGCAAGACTTCCCTTCTTCTATACACCATCTCGCTTGTATAAAGAACATATCTTTTGTTTTCTGTTGGAATGTGGATTAAAATTACAATGGCTGCAGTTCAAAAGACATGTCTACTGGAATGGTGAGAGGGATAAATGCAATGTTGTTGTCCTGGAACAGAGTGTACCATGAAAGACAGGATGGTGCCGAGGAGTTGTCGGGTCTAATGGGGAACTGCCTGGCAACAACATTTTAATTGGCTTCTGACCAGGGTATGTGTGAGGGCAGTGCAGCAGAATAGCTTCTAGCCTGAAAGGAAAAAGACTTAACCCCCCCCCCTTCCTATGCGTGTAAGATTCCAGTAATTCTACAATAATACTGGCTGGCCTTTCCTCCTCATCTCTCTCCAACCTGCTCTCTCTCTGAAAACCCCTGTCAAGAGGCAAAAGGGAGCATTGCTGTGAAAGGCAAAGTGAACTAAAGACAAATTACTGGAAGACCACCTCGTGTCGTCAACTGAAGGGAATTTGGAAGACATCAATCAAAATCAACCCATCGAGTCCTACACTCTGGAATTGGTGCTATTGAACTGTTTTAATCCACTCTTAAAATCCATGATTTTGTGTGTCTTGTTTGTAGGTGTATAGTAAGGGGTAGAATTTAGGTTATAGAGTTAGAAGTTAGTTCATATTAATTTCTTTTGCCACCGGTTAAAGACAATTTGTCAAATAAACAGTTATTTACTTATTAAGGTTACAAACCTGGTCCTCGTATTCTGTTAACCTAAATTAAACAAATAGGTGGTTTGATCAAACTTTTTCACATTTGTCACAGCTCAGAGTAGTGGGGCTTGATCTTGCAGCACACTATCCCCAGTGAGTTGTGACAAAGTTTGGGGGCTGAGGTCCAGGATATTTTGGAACTAAAGATAATGATGATTTGAGTGTAGATTTAGTAATTAATAAAAGCTAAAAGGAAACACCAGCTTTGCACTGTCCAAAAATAAGATAGCACTGGAAACTGCTAAAGCTCTCCTGCAAGTGGAAGAGATGTCCCTGAAAACTTTACAAGGGATCCCAAAATCCAGATTAATTGAATTAGCAAGTAAATTAGGAGTAGGATTGCCTGCCAAAGCTAGGAAGGCAGAAATGACCGAAGAGACGGCACAGCATTTGAAATTGGAAAGAATGCTTGAGAGACCGAGTTCTCAAAGGTTTGTTCATTGGAATGGGCTCAAATTCAGTTGCAAATAAAAAAAAATTGAAACTAGAGGCAGCAGAAAAAAGGCCAGAGGAAGCAAAAGAAAAGGAAAAAGAGAGCATTTTGAAGGGAGTTAAAAATGGTGAGGTTAGCTAGGCAGGAGAGAGAATTCCAGCTTGGAATGCTGGCAATTAAAAAAGAGACACCATTAGGTGAGGCAGGACTTATTTCTGGATGAGAACTTTTTGGGAGATGTTTAAATGTGAAGCTGTTCCTAGGTTTGAGGAAAAGGATATTGAAGCATTCTTTATTTCATTTGAGAAGATAACTAAACAGATGAACTGGCCAAAGGAAAACTGGACATTGCCCATGCAGAGCAAATTGACAGGTGGAGCACTGGAAATTTATGCTTCACTGTCAGAGGAGGTTTCTAAGGATTATGATGTGGTGAAAAAGGTTATTTTAAGTGCGTATGAAGCATACAGACAAAAGTTTCGAAATTTAATGAAACCACCTGGGCAAACTTAGATTGAATTTGAAAGGGTTAAGCAAAGTAGTTTTGACAGGTGGGTACGAGCATTAGGAGTTGAAACTACCTATGACGTTCTCAGAGACCATTCTCATGGAAGAATTTAAAAACTCCCTACGTTCTGTAATAAAAACCTATGTTGAAGACCAAAGAGTTGCAACTGCTAGACAGGCAACAGTAATGGCTGACAATTGAGCTATTCCATTGAACTAAACCTTTTTTCCATCACCCCCATAAATTTGTCGAGGACAGAAAGTGGGAGAGTGAAAGGAAGGCAAGAAACAAGGGTAAAGAATGGATAAAAACAAAAAACTGCAGATGTTGGAAATCCAAAACAAAAACAGAAATACCTGGAAAAACTCAGCAGGTCTTCTTCCTTCTCCTCCTCCTCTCTCCCCCACCACAACCACCCCCCACCCCCCCAAAACCGTAAACCAGCTTTTCTTTCATCCCTTTCCTATTTCTACTTAGTTCTGTTGAAGGGTCATACGGACTCAACGTCAACTTTGTTCTTCTCCGCCGATGCTGCCAGACCTGCTGAGTTGTTCCAGGTATTTCTGTTTTTGTTTTGGATTTCCAGCATCCGCAGTTTTTTGTTTTTATCTCTGTGTTTAATTGGCTGCCACTTCTCTTCAAGAAATGCCTACCTTGAAGTTTTGTTCTACTCTCCGTCAGGATTTTCGAATCTCTCTCTTGCCTTGTTCACCTTCATTACTTTCCATTTCACTCCTGGTGTTTGACAAGTTGTTTACTAAAACCCGCTTTCACAGCCATATTTCCTTTCTCAGTGACTGTCTCCGTATCCGGCTTACCCCACGTGGATTTCAACTGAAATTCCATCCCTCATGTTTCAAACCCACCCAAGATTACAGGTATCTCCGGGACATAAAACGTTTCTCAGACTGCTGTTCCCGTCGCATTCTGAGATCCACACTCAGTGCCATGCGCCGCCATATGAACACACTCGACCTCTTCCTCCAGCAGCACCGCCGCACCCTTTTTCAAAGCTATGCGTGCCCCCAGTTTCATCTTATTCTTTGTCTCATCCGATGCCTCAACAAGAAACTTTTTCTCCTTCTCTCAAGTGCTAAGGAACGCAAGCTCCAACAACTCATCGACACCAACACCCATCTAGGACCCTCCACCCCTGCCTGTCCCTCCGTCCCCACCCCATCTTCCAATCCCAGCCCCGGCCGTGTATTCACTATACCCCCTGACCTTGCCCTCTCCGACACTGAACGTTCAGTGCTCAGCAAAGGACTTAGTTTCATACCCTTATGCCCTCATCTCAATGAATTTCAGGCTCGGCATGAAGCTGAACTCTTCTTCCGCCGCCTTCGTCTCCATGCTCACTTCTTTAGGCAGGAGTCCTCACCCCGTTCAACAGATCCTTTTACCTACCTCCAATATGCTCCATCCACTTGGATCCCTCCCTCTGGATTCTTACCATTCTTGATCTCTTCATTGAGAACTGTCGGCGTGACATTAGTCGTCTCAATTTCTCTGCTCCTCTCACCCATACTAACCTGTCTCTCTTTGAACTTACTGCACTCCATTCTCTCAGGTCCAACCCTAACATTGTCATCAAACCCGCTGACAAGGGTGGTGCTGTTGTTGTCTGGCGCACTGACCTCTACCTCGCGGAGGCTGAGCGTCAACTCGCAGACACTTCCTCCTATCTCTCCCTGGACCGTAACCCCACCACTGAACATCAAGCCATTGTTTCCAGGACTGTCACTGACCTCATCTCCTCTGGAGATATTCCTCCCACAGCTTCCAACCTGATAGCCGCCCAATCTCGGACAGCCTGCTTCTACCTCCTACCCAAAATCCACAACTAGGACTATCCCGGTAGACCAATGTGTCAGCCTGTTCCTGCCCCACGGAACTCATTTCTCGCTATCTTGACTCCCTTCTCTCTCCCCTTGTCCAGTCCCTTCCCACCTAATTCCATGATTCCTCGGACACCTTACGTCACATCAACAATTTCCAGTTCCCTGGCCCCAACCACCTCCTCTTCACCATGGACGTCCAATCCCTCTACACCTCCATCCCCCACCGGGATGGTCTGAGGGCCCTTAGCTTCTTCCTCGAGCAGAGGCCCGAACAATCCTCATCCACCACTACTCTCTTCCGTCTGGCTGAACTTGTTCTCACACTGAACAATTTCTCCTTCAACTCCTCTCACTTCCTCCAAATAAAAGGTGTGGCTATGGGTACCTGCATGGGCCCCAGCTATGTCTATCTCTTTATGGGGTATGTGGAACATTCCTTGTTCCAGTCCTACTCCGGCCCCCTCCCACAACTCTTTCCGGTACATCGATGATTACTTCGGTGCTGCTTCATGCTCTTGTCGCAACCTGGAAAAATTTACTAATTTTGCTTCCAATCTCCACCCCTTCATCATTTTCACATGGTCCATCTCTGACACTTCCCTTCCCTTCCTTGACCTCTCTGTCTCAATTTCTGGTGATAGACTGTACACCAATATCCATTACAAGCCTACCGACTCCCACAGCTACCTCGACTACAGCTCCTCACACCCTGCTTCCTGTAAGGACTCCATCCCATTCTCTCAGTTCCTTCTCCTCCGTCGCATCTGTTCTGATGATGCTACTTTCAAAAACAGTTCCTCTGACATGTCCTCCTCCTTCCTTAACCGAGGTTTTCCACCCAGACCTCCCTGTCGCTTGCCATTTTAACACTCCACCCTGCTTTCTTGCCCACGTGTCTGTCCTTGGCTTGCTGCATTGTTCTAGCGAAGCTCAATGCAAACTGGAGGAACAGCACCTCATCTTCCGACTAGGCACTTCACAGCCTTCCGGACTGAATATTGAATTCAACAACTTTAGATCTTGAACTCCCTCCTCCATCCCCACCCCCTTTCTGTTTCTTCCCCCTCCCTTTTGTTTTTTCCAATAATTTATATAGATTTTTCTTTTCCCACCTATTTCCATTATTTTTAAATGTATTCCACCCATGGTTTATTTCACTGCCCCCCCACGAGAGCTACCTTACTTGTCCTGCTCTCCAATCTTAATTAGCACGTTCTTTTAGATAATATCACCACCTTCAACACCTCTTTGTTCTTTTGTCTGTGACATCTTTTGGTTATCTGCCCCTATTACTGCTTGCTTGTCCCAACAAACCCCCCCCCCTTCTTCCTCCCCCTCCCCCATAAACCAGCTTATCTTTCACCCCTTTCCTATTTCTACTTAGTTCTGTTGAAGGGTCATGAGGATTTGAAACGTCAACTTTGTTCTTCTCCGCCAATGCTGCCAGACCTGCTGAGTTTTTCCAGCTATTTCTGTTTTTGGTAAAGAATGGATAGCTGGGAATACCTTGAGATCTCCTCCCCAGATCAGAAAAGAAGGTACTGAGGGTGGAGGTGAAACTCGAAGGCTTAAGTGTTTCCATTGTAATAAAGTGGGACATTCGTTCAGAATGCTGGAATTTGCGTGGGAAGCCCATGGGACTTATTGGAATTCGTAAGAGTGAGTCTGAAAAGGGAACTCAAAGAAAATGCCTCAGATCAAATTGTAGCTTTTAACTACAAATAAGGGTCTGGAGGTAAACACTGCTGTGAATGCAGGTGAAGTGAATAAGGTAGATGAGAGATATAATGGGTTTCTGTCTAAAGGAAAGATAACCTTTTTTTCATCAAATGATGCCACTAAATCCATAACTATATTAAAGGACACAGGAGCTACTCAAACTCTTTTGCTGGAGAAGAACCTAACTTTTCCTCCAGAGAGTTCAATGAAAACTAAAGTATTGGTTAACAGGATAAGTGGAGACTATATCCCGGTTCCATTGTACAAAGTGCAAATGGAGTGTGATTTGTTGTCTGGATCGGTGGTTTTA